>NC_134353.1:527973007-528328007 GCF_048569485.1 Anomaloglossus baeobatrachus
TGAGCAAGACTGCCATCAGAGAATTAATGACTTATCACCAGAACATTTCTCCGCTCACACAGCAAATACTTTTCTTTTTTTACTTCTTTAAGTAAAGCTCATCACAAGTAGACCCAGAAGTGGACCAAGCTCAATTTTACTTTCATCCTTGCTTGATTCCATGACATCATTGTAAGGATCTTCGTCAAATGCCCCAAATGTGTTAAGTGACTTGCAGCCTTACTGGATACAAAAGTTGGATGTCCTGATAAAAAAAATAGGCTTTGGGCTGTTCTGAGTCTGGCAATGCTTGTCCATTCAATTCATTGTGCGCGTGTCCTTCTCAATGTTTTCTCTTTCATGTTATCATGTTAAAACTATTTCCCTATTTAAATTATATATATATATGTGCAGACTATATATGTATGTGCGCGTGTGTGTATATATATTTTAGTCTGCACTGTACACCGCTCTTCAAAAAGTGAAGGCAGTCTTCAGATTCCTTGTTGAAAAGGACTTTGTCCTGCCATATACTATTGATGTAGAGATTTCTTTATTTCGGGCTATTTATTACAAAATCTTCCCTGTCTTTGTCTGACAGTTACATTAAATATTGCTTACCATGAACAAAATGGCATTTGATATTTTAGGTTTTTTTATGTTCACCGATTGGTTGATCACTAATGTCAACTTTTTTTTATTTGGAAATTAAATTCTTTTTCCATAAAAATATACAGTAATTTGTATTGGGGTCAGTTTTTTGAAGTGATGTCAGGATACCCTTTGTATGGTTTACATATGTATCATGTCTTATATTACGGAAACATATCAGTCTCTTTTTTTTTTTTTTTTTTCGTTTTAGTCCCCACATTACTTGTCCCAAATGATTTGCTCCATTATTAGGATTTTCTTTTCTTTCGTGGAAAGGCTCTGACTTCTGCTTCCTTTTGGAAGAGATAAAAAATTGAACTCTTTACTCTTGGGATGTGCAGTGACCAGATAGGGCATTTATGAAACCTGTTGCACAGGTTGTGATGAAATTATGCAAAATCCCATAGCAGCTAGCTACATGATCCGTACATTACCATTCACAAACTCTGCTTACCGATAGAGTAGATTCTGGAATGTTGACTGGAACTTTTTAATTATTGCTCATTTACTAATCTTGAAGAACAGATTTCATTACCACCATCAGACGTACTGTTCTGTGCTATGAATGGCATTTTAATTGTAATTTGGTTTCACATGGTCTGTTTACTCTAAACCAAAATCTTAATTTTCCCATTCCAACTGATACATTGCGGAAGATGATTTTTGGACATGGTTTAGACCTACAAGCTCCCCATTTATGCGATATTATAGTGCAATGTCTGCCATGTTTCCTATGTCAGGGTTTCTTAGAACATGGGCTATACTCGCTCACTCTTTTCTAAAAACCCACTGTAGTATTATATACATATATATATACATATATATATATATATATATATATATATATGTATATATATATATATATATATATGTGTATATATATATATATATATATATATATATATATATATATATATATATATATATATATATATATATATATATATATATATATATATATATATATATATATATATATATATATATATAATGTGTACATTCCCAGCCGCTGTTTACATTGAAGATATGTAAGGCTTACGCCAAAGATTTGCATCCAGTTATTTCACAACAGTTAGTCCAGTTGCAAGCCGAGGATAATACTCCTCTCTATATGCATTCTGTGGCTTGTGTTTGTGTATGTATACACACATGGTAAATATGCTGCAAAGTAAGCATGCCTATAAAATAAAACTTTTAATAGTTTGTTTTTAACAGTTAACAAAATGCAAAGTGAATGAGCAAAAACAGTCAATCAATATTTGGTGTGACCACTCTTTTCCTTCAAAAACAGTTTTTGTTTTTTCCAAACATCTTGGAGAACTAACCATAGATCTTGAATTTTGGCAAATAATTCTGATTCTTAATCACACAGGCTTGATGTTGAGATTAGGGCCTTGTCTGGGCCATATCATCATTTCCAGGACTTTTTACTTCTATATCTTAAAAATAATTCTTAATGACATTATCTATAGGTTGTGTTTCATTGTTCTGCTGCAGAATAAATTTGGAGCAAATCATGCGCTTCTCTGATGGTATTGCATGATGGATAAGTATCTGCTTGAATTCTTCAGCATTGCGGACACCAAAAAGTGGGCAATTTTGAGGACCGTAGATGCAGTGGTCGGCCAGGAAACTTAATGCTCTCCCTCATTGACTAACATTGGTCAGCGTGCAGTGCGAGATTTTCTCTCATTGCACTCGTCCGTTTTTCACACTTGTGTGAGCGTGCCCTAAAGAAGAACAAGGAAACCTGTAAGTGATATGGCCCTCACAGTGCCCTTATCTCAACATCTAGTCTATGTGGGATTACACAAAAAGACAGAAGGATTTGCATAAGCCTACAACTGCAGAAGATCTGTGGTTAGTTCTTCAAGATGTTTGGTACACTCTCACTGTTGAGATCCATCAAAACTGCGTTCAAGTGTACCTAGAGGAATCAGCGTTTTAAGGCTTCTTTGATTTACTTTTTTTTCTTGTTTATTCACTGGACATTTCATTAATTGAAAAAAAAAATTAAACTCTTTACACTTTATACTTCTATTTTTTAAAGGGAACCTGTCAGGTGCAATATGCAACCAAAACCACGAGCAGTTCTGGGTGGATATTGCTAACCCCTGCCTAATAGTCCCGGTATACACTAGCATAGAGAAGGAGCTCTTTAGAAATAGTATTTCTAAAGATCTTATATGCTAATGAGTGCAGGGACTAGTCCCAAGGGCATTAAATCCCCCAACTAGTCCGCCCTCTTAGCATGGTAGCACACAGGGGCGTACTAACATTCTATTCAATGTAGTGTCACCAGCGTTCGCTGTGACCGCGCTTCTGATTGCTGGGCACTTCCATTTATGCACAGTAGACCTCTCTGAAGCCGGGACGTGTACACCCGGCTTCATACTGTACATGACCGGAAGTGCCCAGAAATAGTTTTCCTAAAGATCTCTTTATGCTAGTGTATACAGGGACGGTTAGGCAGGGATTAGCAATATGCACCGCACCTAGTACTGCTCGTGGTTCTCGGTGCATATTGGACCTGACAGGTTCCTTTTTAAGGCACTTTTACTTTGTAGAATTTTTTGCATATATATATATATATATATATATATATATATATAATATATATTGGTGTGTGTATACATAATACACACACATTTTTGTACACATACATGTACTGCCATAAGTAATGCAAGCGGTGGTGCCTGATTCATCAATTGCCTATATCTGCTGTTTGTAACACTGTATCCATATATGTCTACTAGAAGCCTGGGAGCCTTCACGTAGTTTGATATAACGTCCATGTACATGTATATGGGAATTGTACAACACTGAATGACATAATAACTGCACTATTGGTAAAGGATCATGACCTGACTGATGTGTATTCTAAGGATATGCAGTATATGCACATACTATTCCAGTCCTACAGTTGTATTTCTACGCTGCAATCTTCATTCCTTTAGGTCCTAATAGGTATGTGCCACATTTTACAATTTTTTTTTATTTGTTTAATGTATAATTGGTGTGAATGTCATATTATTGTTTTCTAATAAGATTATTTCTTTGAGTTTCTTTCAGCCCAAAGAGTTGTTAATTTTGTATTTTATTTTTCCTGTCTTGTATATTTTTAACCTAGGAGGATTTCAGTTCCTCCCCAATGAACAAGTGTACTTTCCAGTAATGTTATGACTCTATAGGATGATTGGCATGAAGCATACTTGAAACAGTTTGTTGTATAGTCCTCTTCTCAATGTGCAATTTCTATCAAGGAAAGCTTAAAACTTCAAAATGACTTGTGGTTGTTTTTGTTTTACTGTTACTTGGTTTTACATTTCTGTTAAAGTGTATGGAATTACTGAACAATCTATCATTTTAACTAATTGATGCACAATCTACATGGTACATTCTGTTGTAATTAAACCAATGCATTTATATTATTTGACCCATAAATAACTTTTGTAACTTTTTGATCAGTGAGCTAATTTATGGGATAATTTCCTCATTTTGTTTCCTATAAAAGCAACAACTCAATGATCCATGTTTTCTATTTTATCTAAAGTAGAAGGAAGTCAGGAGCACCAGTGCTATTTACTTAATACGGTGAATATGGGTTCTATTAGTCATACATCAGCTTTTAACTTTCCAAGGCCAGAATGAAACCATTAAAGTGGTACTACAAAGTAATCATCTTGAGAAATTTGAAGAAAAGGAAAAAATAGGGTCTTTTTTTTTCTTTCAAGCATAGTGTCTTATTGCCAAATCAGAGCATATGTTTTTTTTTTTCTTTGTACAACCTCAAAGGTAAGGCACACACAGAACATATATAACAGAAGGTATGAAAAAACCCCAGAAAGGTTAGTATGCTACACGAGGATATCTAAAGCACAGTGAATTCTAAAGATAAAGTCTAAAGGTTTCTTTTCATTGGCTGATTATAAGCGTTTTGTTGATGGGATTGCATATGGGAGCGTAAGAATACACAGCACTGCACCCCATGTCATGGGGATGTGAGCATGCAGAGGATGTGCTGCAGAAACTTTATCATTGCCCGTACTACAATGTCACGCGCATGGCAGTCCGACGACACACCCCTTCCTGTGATTGACACCTCACTGTCAATGTACAATCTCTTTAGAGAGTCTGGTGTGGATGGGACAGCTCTGTCAGCTCTGCTAGATGGCCAATTTTAAAAATTTTGTGTCAGAGGGCTGCACCCAGTAATCTAAGTGAGATCATTAGATTCAGGGTCTCTTTGCCTATATTATGCTGCTCTCAGATGAGGTGTCAAAAACCTGCTGACAGATTCCCTATGAATGAGAATTGATCAACTTGTCAATCCCTTTTCAAAATGCACCTTAAGGCGGTGTGCGGACGTTGCGTTTTTCTTGCGTTTTGGTTGCGGTTTAAACTGCACCATGTCAATGACAGAATGCATGCGTTGTGCTTCCCCAGCAAAGTCTATGAGCAGTCACACAATTTCCTTGCGCATGTTGCTTTTTTTTCAGCAGCATTTTGTTTGACAAATATTTGTCAAAATCGTTACATAAAAAAAAGCAGCATGTCACTTCTTCAAAACGCAACTAAAATGTTTAGCTTAGCGTCTGCACTGCATTTTGGGTGCATTTTGGATGCGTTCTTGTCAACAAAATGCAGGTCTCTGTCTCTGTCTGTCTCTCTCTCTTTCTGTCTGTGTCTGTGTCTCTCTCTCTCTCTCTCTCTCTCTCTCTCGGTGTCTGTCTCTCTCTCTATTTCTTTGTCTGTTGGTGTCTCTGTCTGTCTCTCTGTGTCTCTCTCTCTCTCTCTGTCTCTCTCTCTCTGTCTGTGTGTCTCTCTGTCTCTCTTTTTCTCTCTGTCTCTCTCTCTTTCCCCTGCGAAACGCAGGGAAAGCGTATCGAAAACGCATGTGTTTTTACCACTTTTTTTTTGTTAAACGCAGTGTTTACATTTGTAAAGAGTCTGCCAGAGGGTGCATTTTTGTTGTCAAATCAGAACGCAGCGTGCGGACATAGCCTTACACTATTTTGTTTAGGAAGCTTGCAGCAATGTTATTTCCTTAACTAAGGCAAGAAAACCCTCCTAACACATTTTAAAGAAGTCCGTTTTGATCTAGTCATTCAAGTCAATGGGTTAATGAAAACGAAGAGACAGCACTTGCCATCTTTGTTGCGTTCTAGTGCTGTCCTTTCCTCAGTGTCTAAGAGTGTGTGCACATTGCGTCATTTAGACACTAATGCCGCTGCAGATTTTTTTTGTCTGTGAAGCTGCTTCAGAAGAACACCAGTGGTCAATTTCACGAGGTGGATACTTTGTCATACTTTTGGTGGCAGCTCGCCGTTGACAGCTTTCACTCTATACTTTAAGTATTGATCACAGATGGCTTCCCAGTGGAAGCTGCCTGAAGAATGAGCATGTCATGTCTTTTAATTACTCATGAAGTGGTTAAAATAAAAACAAAACAACAAACAGTATACTTAAAGGGAAACAGTCAGCAGGCTTTTGCCACCTAATCTGCAGGCGGCATAATGTAGGTGCAGATATCCTGATTCCAGCAGTGTTTCACTTACTGAGCTGCTTAGTGAAGTTTCGATAAAATGGTTTAATCAGCAGTAGATTATCATTAGAGGACAACTTGGCGTACTGCCAGGTAGTCCAGCTTATTCATGAGATCAGCAGCAGAGAACAGCATTGATTTTATCAAAATCACAGTAAACCACTCAGTAAGTGACACATTGCTGGAATCCGGGTCTCTGTCTCTATATCATGTGGTTCTCAAATGGGGTAGCAAAAAACTTGGTGACAGATTCTCTTTAAAGGGAACCTATCACGTGTAAAAGACGGTATTGACCTGCAAATGTGAGGTTAATCTGCAGATTATTAGCGTTTGAATCCTGCTGGCACCTGCACATTAAATCCTGCTGCCAGGAGGAAAAGAACTTTAAACCTTCCAGCAGTGTTTGGGTTTTAGTCATGGGGGCGGCATCAGTGCGGGTTCAGTCACCGCTCTAGGCGGTTGTAACTGTGCCCCCGCACTGACTGACAGCTGGTTCTAATGATGAGCGGCTGTCAGTCAGTGCACAGAAATGTCGTTGTAACATTTCCATGCATTCTGCTTATTTTATTGGGTGCTTTTGCCCTGCCTTTTCAGGTGGATTCCAGGCACTGCGTTCACTTACTATAATGGTAGGAGAAGCTTGGAAACTACTTTACACACAATTTTTTATACAAGAACAACATGCCACACTAATGGGAGAGACAGACAAACACATTACAGAACAAAGACATATCAAGCACATTGATGAAAAAACCCTGATGTCTGAATGAGGCCTTTAATGAGGGTTATGATAATAATGATTTTATTTATATAGCGCCAACATATTCCGCAACACTTTATACATCAGAGGCGATAGGTACCCACAATATCTGACATTACAGAGTAATCACAAAGTTCAACAATTCAAAAAAGAGAAGTGAGCACTACTTCCAAGAAAGTAGCAATGGCACACAAGGTAAAAAGAAGTGCTTATCCTTAATAGTCCAGTCATCTTTATCATTAATAAGTGAATTCATGTAAAACGTCATAAACTGGTCACCAGGTGGTATCTTTCTCTGTCCAGATAAATAGTACTACTGGGTGCATGGAGGGTGTGAGAACAGGTGATAAAAACGGTTAAATGTAGGAAGGAAGATCAGTTGATTAGTGATGTGATAGACCTGTCTATAGAGAATAGTTTTTAGGACACGCCTAAATCCGGGCGTACTAGGAAATATCCAGTGTCTGTGGTAGTACCGTACATTCCAGAAAAGTGGTGCAGCATGAGAAAAATCTTGGGGACAGGAGTGGGAGGTGAGAATTGATGTAGGACGTTAGTCTTAGGTCATTAGGTTGTGACTTTGTTCATTAGGTTATCCTTAGGTTGTCAGTTATCAATAGACACCCGATTAGTGTGCAGTTAAGCAGATAGGAACACACACTGAGCGGTGTACAGCTTCAATAGACGTTGTAGTGGCTATGCACTTTTGTCTGCTGAGCAATGTACTGTCTGGGTGTCTGTTGAAAAATTCGTTTGGTCTCAGAGCTTGGACCATCCACCGATCTGCAGGCATTTAAAGTGCCTGTCAAATTTAAGACCTTGCTTAAATCTCCAGATCCAGATTAATTACGCCCCAGGGTACTGAAGGAGATAGCAGAGGTAATTTCTGAACCACTCTCCATAATCTTTAAAAATTCTTGGAGAACAGGAGAAGTTCCAAAAGATTGGAGAAGATCAAATGTCGCTATTTTCAAAAAGGGGAAGAAGTGGACCCAGGGAACTATAGACCTGTAAGCTTGACTTATATACCAGGAAAGATCTTTGAACAAATTATCAAACATTTATGCAAGGACCTGAATGAGAATGAAGTGATTAACCAGAGCCAGCATGGGTTTGTAACTAATAAGTCATGTTAGAGTAACTTAATTTTCCTTCTATGACAGAATCACTGATTGGGTGGATCAGAGAAATGCAGTAGATATAGTATATTTTTACTGCAGCAAAGCATTTGACAAAATATCTCATGGTCATTTTTTTCAACAAGAATGCTAAGTATGGATTGGACAAGGCAATTATTAGGTGGATTCATAACTAGCTTGGTGATTGGACCCAAAGAGTGGTCATAAATGACTGCACATATATTTGGAAATATATCTCAAGTGGTGTACCACAGGGGTCTGTCCTGGGATCAGTGGTGTTCAACATCTTTATAAATTATGTAGATGAAGGAATTGAGGGTAAATTGATTAAATTTGCTGATTACACAAAGCTAATAGGCTTAGCTAATACTAGAGAATTCAAAAAGATCTAAACAAACATTGGGCAGTGGCTAACAGAATGGTTTTTAACAGGGAGAAATGCAAAGTCCTACATCTGGGAAAGAAAAATGAAAAACGCATATACAAAATGGGAGGATTAGGGCTAAGCAACAGCACATGTGAAAAAAACTTGGGTATACTAATAAATCCACAGACTGAACATGAGTCAACAGTGTGATGCAGCAGCAAAAAAGGCAAACACAATTCTGGGATGTATTAACAAACAGTCTAGAGCTCGTGAAGTAATTATTGCCCTCTACTCTTCGTTGGACAGACCTCCTCTAGAATACTGTTTCCAATTCTGGGCTCCACATTTTAAAAAAGTTGACAAGAAACTGGAACAAGTTAAGGGAAGTGTGACTAGTATACAAACCATGTCCTATGAAGAATGGTAACAGGATTTGGGAATGTTTAGCGTGCAAACAAGATGACTGGGAGGAGACTTTATAGCGGTCTACAAATATCACAAGGGCTGTCACACTATAGAGCAGAGATGGCGAACCTATGGCACGCACGCCAGCCGGGGCACGCAGAGCCCTTTCTGCCGGCATGCGCGCGATCTCATCCTGCCGCTTTGAACTGCTGGTGCGGTCGTGCTGGCAGTTCAAAGTTGTGTTGGAGCAGAGGGACATTTCTCCTTAGGCCGGTTTCACACATCCGGCTTTTCGCCGGTTTGCCGCTCTCCCATACAGTGACTACAGTACAGTGACAGCGCAACAAGCGCCGGTCACGTGCTGTCATGTGACCGGCGCATGTGACCCGGAAGTTACAGCGCTGTCACTGTACTGTATTGTCTGTACAGGCGAGCGCCGGATCCGGCAAACCGGCGAAAAGCCGGATGTGTGAAACCGGCCTTACTCTGACACTCCTCCTCTCCTAGGCCGCAGGTCTGTTGCCTAGGAGATGGAGGAGCATCAGTAAGCGCGCCGGGCGCCGGCGTAATGACGACGTCTTCTGGCCGCCCGGGAACTGAGGAGCCAGCAGCGTGCAGCAGGTGCTGGAAGGTGAGTTATTGTTTGTTTTTTGTTTTTTTTTTGTTTTTTTTGTTTTTTTTAAACTTGTGTGCGGCTTTGCCAAGGTGGGGATGGGGGAGCCAGTGCTAGCATGAGGGAAACATGCATGTCAGGATGGAGGAAACATGCATGTCAGGATGGAGGAAACATGCATGCCAGGATGGGGAAAACATGCATGCCAGCATGGGGAAAAAATGTATGCCAGGATGGAGAAAACATGCATGTCAAGAAGGGGGAAACATACATGCCAGGATGGGGGAAACATACATGCCAGGATGGAGAAAACATGCATGCCAGGATGGAGGAAAACATACATGCCAGGATGGAGAAAACATGCCAAGATGGGGAAAACATGCCAGGATGGAGGAAAACATGCATGCCAGGATGGAGGAAAACATACATGCCAGGATGGGGAAAACATGCCAGGATGGAGGAAACATACGTGCCAGGATGGGGAAAACATGCCAAGATGGGGGAAAACATGCCAGGATGGGGTACATTTACTAGGATGGGGGAACATGTCGGGATGGGTAACATTTACCAGGATTGGGGAACGTGTTGGGATGGGGGACATTTACCAGGATGGGGGTATATTTACCTGGATGGGGGTACATTTACCAGGAATGGGGTACATTTACCAGGATGAGATACATACCGGGATGGGAGAACATTTACCAGGATGAGTAATATTTACCAGGATGGGGCCATGATGGGGAAAAATATACCAGAATGTAGGAAATATGTATCAGGATGGGGGACATGTTTACCAGGAAGTGGCCCAGGAAGGGGGACATAACTACACAATGAAGGAGGAGGGTAGCAATTCGTATGTCTTTATGGGATTTCAAGATGTTCAGACTTTGAAATTTAGATAGGGATTACAGGGTGAAATCTGATTGTATTCCATGCTAAAATCTCTGTCTAATATGCCGCAATTTTTTCCAGAAAGAGCAATCCAACTGCTGTGTCTGGAAAGGGCAGTGACTCCGCTTCAATGTGTGGTAAGCGTGAATGAGCGTGATGCCCCCTGCTGAAGAGAAGAGAAGAGAAAACTGCAAAGGTAAGATTAAAATCAATCATTTACATAATAGGATTGGTTGGCACTTAGGAAAAATAATTGGGTTTAGAGCTACAGTTTGGGCGCTCGGCCTGTGAAAGGTTCACCATGACTGCCATAGAGGGATCAGCGCTATTCTGATTTGCACAAGAAAAGACTAGAAGCAATGGGATGAAACTGATTAAGAGGAGACATTAGATTAGATATTAGAAAAAAACTTTTTGACAGTGAGGGTGATCAATGAGTGGAACGGGCTCCCTCAAGAGGTGGTGAGTTCCCCTTCAATGGAAGTCTTCAAAAAAAGACTGGACAGATATCTCTGTGGGATGATCTTAGCGAATCCTGCTGTGAGCAGGAGGTTGGACCGGATGACCCTGGAGCTCCCTTCCAACCCTAAAGGTCCAGTCACACTAAGCAACTTACCAGCGATCCCAACAACGATAGGGATCGCTGGTAAGTTGCTAGGAGGTTGCTGGTGAGCTGTCACACTGCGACGCTCCAGCGATCCCACCAGCAACCTGACCTGGCAGGGATCGCTGGAGTGTGGCAACACGAGTTGCTGGTGAGCTCACCAGCAACCAGTGACCAGCCCCCAGTCTCCTAGTTACAGCACACATCAGGTTAATTAACCCGATGTGTGCTGCAGCTAAATGTGCACAGAGCAGGGAGCAGCGCACACTGAGCGCTGGCTCCTTGCTCTCCTAGTTACAGCACACATCGGGTTAATTGCCTGATGTGTGCTGCAGCTAAATGTGCACAGAGCAGGGAGCAGCGCACACTGAGCGCTGGCTCCTTGCTCTCCTAGTTACAGCACACATCGGGTTAATTGCCTGATGTGTGCTGCAGCTAAATGTGCACAGAGCAGGGAGCAGCGCACAATGCTTAGCACTGGCTCCTTGCTCTCCTAGTTACAGCACACATCGGGTTAATTGCCTGATGTGTGCTGCAGCTACATGTGCACAGAGCAGGAGCCGGCAGCACAGGCAGTGAGAGCGGCGGAGGCTGGTATCAAAGGTAAATATCGGGTAACCAAGGACAGGGCTTCTTGGTTACCCGATGTTTACATTAGTTACCAGCCTCCGCAGAAGCTGGCTCCCTGCTCACTGCACATTAGTTGTTGCTGTCTCGCTGTCACACACAGCGATCTGTGCTTCACAGCAGGACAGCAACAACTAAAAAATGGCCCAGGACATTCAGCAACAACCAACGACCTCACAGCAGGGGCCAGGTTGTTGCTGGATGTCACACACAGCAACATCGCTAGCAACGTCACAAAAGTTGTTCGTTACCAGCGATGTTGCTAGCGATGTTGCTTAGTGTGACGGGGCCTTAACATTCTAAAGCTTCTTTCACACATCAGTTTTTTGCCATCAGGCACAATCCGGTGAATTGCGATAAAACTGATCCGGCACCAGATCTGTTTTTTTTCCTCATTGACTTTTATTAGCATCGGTTTGTGCCACATGGCCTCTTGTTTTATCCGGCGTGCGCCGTATCCAGCAAAATTTGTTTGTCCAGCTGCCAGAAAGGACGCACCATGTAACGTTTTTTGGCAACAGCAAAAAAACGGACCGCGCCAGATCTGGCGCAATCCGGCGTGTTGTATTAAGAAAGCCTATGGGCGCCGGATCCGTTGTAATGTGGCAAAAAAAGCACTGCAGAGTTTTAAACTGAGCATGCTCCGTATCACAACGAATCCGTCAAAAAACGGAAGAAACGGATGGAAAAAACTGATGCGACTGATCCGTTTTTTTTTCGACGGATCCGTCACATCAGTTTTTACAATGGATTGTGCCTGATGGCAAAAAACTGATGTAAGAAAGTAGCCTAAAGGCCGCTTTACACGCTGCGAGATTGGTACCGATATCGATAGCGTGGGTACCCGCCCCCATGTGTTGTGCGACACTGGCAAATCGCTGCCCGTGCTGCACAACATCGCCCAGACCCGTCACACTAGTTACCTGCCCGGCGATGTAGCTGTGACCGGCTAACCGCCTCCTTTCTAAGGGGGCGGTTCGTTCAGCGTCACAGCGACGTCACAGCTGCGTCACTGAACCGCCGCCCAATAGAAGCAGAGGGGCGGAGATGAGCGGGACGTATCATCCTGCCCACCTCCTTCCTTCCGCATAGCGGCCAGGAGGCAGGTAAGGAGAGCTTCCTCGTTCCTGCAGTGTCACACGGAGCGATGTGTGTGCCGCAGGAACAAGGAACAACCTCGTTACTGCTGCAATAACTATTTTTGAGAATGGACCCCCATGTCACCGATGAGCAATTTTGCATGTTTTTGCAACAATGCAAAATTGCTCATAGGTGTCACACACAACGGCATCGCTAATGCGGCCGGATGTGCGTCACCAATTCCGTGACCCCAACGAGTTCGCATTAGCGATGTCGTAGCGTGTAAAGCCCCCTTAAGATTCAAAGCCTGTTTTTACCTTCCTGACAAGGCCAAATTTTACAGTTCTGACCAGAGTCCTTTTATGATCTACTAATTCTGGAGCGCTTCAACAGGTCCCGTGATTCTGAGGGGTTTTTTTCATGACACATTGTACTTCATGTTAGTGGTAAATTTAGGTTGAATTTTTTTTTTTCCTTTTATTTGTGAAAATATCTGAATTTTAGTGAAAATGGAACAAATGTCTCAATTTTCAAATTTTTAAGCCCTTAAAGTAAACCGGCATCATGTTTTTGCTACCCCATCTGGGAGTAGCTTAATGTAGAGACAGAGACCCTGATTCCAGCGATTTGTCACTTACTGAGCGGTTTGCTGTGATTTTGATAAAATCAATGTTTCTCTGCTACAGATCTAGCAGTGATTTGAATATATAGCAGGGTTATAAGGAGCTCCTGCATCTGCTGAACTACTTGGCAGCAGGCCAAGTAATCCTCTAATGGTAATCTCCTGCTAATTAAACAGTGATTTTATAAAAGCTACACCACGCAGCCATACATATCACTGAGCAGGGTCTCTTTTCCTTCTTCAAGCTGCTCACAGATTAAAGCCCGCTTTACACACTACAATATATCTTACAATGTGTCGGCGGGGTCACGTCGTAAGTGACGCACATCCGGCATCGTAAGGTACATTGTAGTGTGTAACAGCTACGTGCGATTGCGAATGAACGGTAAAACGTTCATCGCATGTACGTCGTTCATTCCTCATGAATTGAACGTCAGGTTGTTCATCGTACCCGGGGTAGCACACATCGCAGCGTGTGACACCCCGGGAACGATGAACAGATCTTACCTGCGTCCCGCGGCTCCCGGCCAGCAATGCAGAAGGAAGGAGGTGGGCGGGATGTTTACGTCCCGCTCATCTCCGCCCCTCCGCTTCTGTTGGCCAGCTGCCGCGTGACGTCGATGTGATGCCGAATGTCTCTCCCACTCCAGGAAGTGGACATTCGCCGCCCACATAGAGGTCGTATGGACGGGTAAGTACGTGTGACGGGGGTTAATAGTTTTTGTGGCACGTTCAACAAAATTGAACGTGCCGCACATACGATGGGGGCGGTTACTATCACATACGATATCGTATGCTGAATCGTAACATGTAAAGCAGGCTTATGTGTCAAAAACAGCAGACTGAGTCCTTTTAACCCCTTAACGACCTTTGACGTACTGGGTACGTCATGGTGACATGGTGCTAAACGACCCATGACGTACCCAGTACGTCATGGCGAAATCGGGGTCCCGGAGCCCTGGGGAGTGAAATTTGTTTAATTAAACTGTAGATTCAGGAAGGAGGGGACCTCTGCCTGACCTCAGGAGGGGTGGTGCCTCCTCCCCGAACCTACAGAGGCTGTGATTGGCTGACGAACGCCGCTCAGCCAATTACAGTCACTGTAATGTTCCAGCCATTGAAAATGGCTGGAACATTGAAATCCAGCCCTGATCAGTGCTGCTGTAGCACTGGCCATTGGCTGGAGCTGGGTGATCGGTGCTTCACCCGCCCCCAGCTCTGATTGGAGAGACCGGTCTTGTGACCGATCTCTCCAATTACCGTGGATCTGGTGCCCGTGACCTGTGTCCATCCCTGAAAGCCGAGGAGAGCGGTCTCTGCGGGTGCCCGTAAGTTGCTGCCCCCGCCGCCCGCCCCTGTCCCCGATCGCCCTGCCAGCCCCGCCGCTGTCTCCTATCGCCCCGCCCGCCACCGCCAGCCCCGCCGCTGTCTCCAAACGCCAGCGCCAGCCCCGCCGCTGTCTCCGATCGCCCTGCCCGCCACCGCCAGCCCCGCCGCTGTCTCCGATCACCCTGCCCGCCACCGCCAACCCTGCCGCTGTCTCCGATCGCCCACGCCCGCCACCGCCAGCCCCGCCGCTGTCTCCGATCGCCCCGCCAGCCCCAGCCCCGCCGCTGTCTCCGATCGCCCCGCCCGCCACCGCCAGCCCCACCGCTGTCTCCGATCGCCCACGCCCGCCACCGCCAGCCCCGCCGCTGTCTCCGATCGCCCACGCCCGCCACCGCCAGCCCCGCCGCTGTCTCCGATCGCCCACGCCCGCCACCGCCAGCCCCGCCGCTGTCACCGATCGCCCCGCCAGCCCCGCCGCGGTCTCCGATCGCCCACGCCCGCCACCGCCAGCCCCGCCGCTGTCTCCGATCGCCCCGCCAGCCCCAGCCCCGCCGCTGTCTCCGATCGCCCCGCCCGCCACCGCCAGCCCCACCGCTGTCTCCGATCGCCCACGCCCGCCACCGCCAGCCCCGCCGCTGTCTCCGATCGCCCACGCCCGCCACCGCCAGCCCCGCCGCTGTCTCCGATCGCCCCGCCAGCCCCAGCCCCGCCGCTGTCTCCGATCGCCCCACCCGCCACCGCCAGCCCCACCGCTGTCTCCAATCGCCCCGCCCACCAGCCCCAGCTCCGCCGCTGTCGCCGATCGCCCCGCCCACCACCGCTAGCCCCACCGCTGTCTCCGATCGCCGCCGATCACCCCGCCCGCCACCGCCAGCCCCACCGCTGTCCCCGATCGCCCCACCCGCCACTGTCCCTGCCGCCACGTTCGCCACTGTCCCCGCCGCCACGTTCGCCACTGTCCCTGCCGCCGTCGCACCCACCTTTTTCAGCCGCTGCTGCCCCCGAATTGGCCCCCACTGTTCCCGATCGGCCGCCGCCTCCTTCATCGGCTGCCCCTTCTCCATCGCCACTACACCTCCTCCCCCTCCATGTGCTGCAAGCCACCCTCCCCACACATGTGCTGCAAGCCACCCTCCCCCCACATGTGCTGCAAGCCACCCTCCCCCCACATGTGCTGCAAGCCACCCTCCCCCCTCCATGTTCTGGGGGCCCCCCTCCCCCCGGGGCCCCCCCTCCTCCATGTGCCATCTCTCTCTCCCATCAGACTCTGCCCCCCTCCCCGATCTGCTGCCTGCTCTCTCCCATCCTCTTCATCTACTGCCCCCTCTCACACTCCTCAATCTGTTGCCTCCTTCATCTGCTGCCTCTTCTGTCTGCTGTGATCCTGCTGCCTAGATCCATCCTGTAAGGTAGGTATCCCCATCTCACCTCCCTCCCCCCCATCCTCCGCCGCTCCTCCATCCGCTGCGCCCTTTCCCATCTACCATCCGCTGCGCCCTTTCCCATCTGCCGCTCCTTCATCCGTTGCGCCCTTTCCCATCTTCCATCCGCTGCGCCCTTTCCCATCCTCTGCCGCTCCTCCATCCGCTGCGCACTTTCCCATCTTCCATCCGCTGCCCATCTTCCATCCGCTGTGCCCTTTCTCATCTGCCGCCCCGCCCTCTCGCATCGCATTATCCAGCGCAGTTGTTCGCTTCCAGACTGCAGTGGATGATGCGATGCGAGACTTAGTGGCAGGCGCTCATATTTTTTTTTTTTTTACTGATGTCTGTATTTTTTATTTCGCCAAACTATTTTTTTTTGTATGGGGGGGGGTGTCTAGTTTCCAAAATGGGATCACATGTGGGGGAGCTCCATTGTTTAGGCACCTCAGGGGGTCTCCAAATGCAACATGGCGTCTGCTAATAATTCCAATCAATTTTACTGTGAAATGGCGCTCCTTCTCTTCTGAGCCCCGCCGTACGCCCAAACAATTGATTTCCACCATATATGAGGTACCTGTGTACTCAGAAGAAATTGCACAATACATTTTATGGTGCATTTTTTCCTGATACCCTTGTGAAAAAAAAGCTACCTGTTTGAAAAAACAATTTTGTGGTAAAAAAAAAGAATAAAATATTTACACATATTTCACGGCTGAACATTACAAACGTTTGTGAAGCCTCCAGGGGTTCAAAGTGCTCACTAAACCGCTAGATAAATTCCATGAGGGGTCTAGTTTCCAAAATGGGGTCAATTGTGGGGGAGCTCCATTGTTTAGGCACTTCAGGGGGGTCTCCAAACACAACATGGCGTCCGCTAATAATTCCAACCAATTTTGCTGTGAAATGGCGCTCCTTGCCTTCCGAGTCCTGCCGTATGCCCAAACATTTGATTTCCACCACATATGGGGTATCTGCGTACTCAGGAGAAAATGCACAATACATTTTATGGTGCATTTTTTTCCTGATACCCTTGTGATAAAAAAGCTACCTGGTTGAAGCAACAGTTTTGTGGTAAAAAAAAAAAAAATTTTCTTTTCACGGCTCAACCTTATAAACTTCTGTGAAGCCCCCAGGGGTTCAAAGTGCACATCAAACATCTAGAAAAAATATTTGAGGTTTTGAGGCTCTAGTTTCCAAAATGGGGTCACTTATGGGGGAGCTCCATTGTTTAGGCACGTCAGGGAGTCTTCAAACCCGACATGGCGTCCGCTACTGAGTGCAGCTAATTTTGCACTCAAAAATTCAAATGGCGCTCCTTGCCTTCCGAGTCCTGCCGTGTGCCCAAACATTTGATTTCCACCATATATGAGGTATCTGCGTACTCAGGAGAAAATGCACAATACATATTATGATGCATTTTTCCTGATACCCTTGTGAAAACACTAATTTTTATGGCTTAAGTAACATTTTTGTGTTAAAGTAAAATTTTCATTTTTTCTCTTACATTGCTTTGGTTGCTGTGAAGCTCCTAAAGGGTTAATAAACTTCTTGGATGTGGTTTTGAGCAGAGTGAGGGGTGCAGATTGTAGAATGGGGTCACTTTTGGGTATTTTCTTTCGCCTAAAAAATTTTTTTTGTAAATTTTGTTGGAAAAATGAGAAATTGCTGATGAACTGTGAACCCTTCTAACTTCCTAACGGAATTTTTTTTTTTTTTTTCAAAAATTGCGCTGGTGTAAAGCAGACAAGTGGGAAATGTTATTTAGTAACTATTTTGTGTGACATATCTCTCAGATTTATGGGCATAAAATTTCAAATTTTGAAAATTGCGAAATTTTCAAAATTTTCGCCAAATTTCCGAAATTTTCACAAATAAACGCAAAACATATCGGCCTAAATTTACCACTGACATGAAGTACAATATGTCACGAAAAAACAATGTCAGAATCGCCATGATCCGTTGAAGTGTTCCAGAGTTATAACCTGTCAAAGTGACACTGGTCAAAATTGCAAAAAATGGCCGGGTCTTTAAGGTGAAAACAGGCTGGGGGCTGAAGGGGTTAAACCAAACAGGTTCAGTATGGAAAATAAGTATTTGATACACTGACAATTTTGAAGGTTTTTCCATCTACAAAGGATGGAGAGATCTGTAATTTTTATCATAGGTACCCTTAACTGTGACAGACAGAATTCCCCAAAAATTCCAGGAAATTACATTGTTTGATCTTTAAATAATTAATTTGCGTTTTAAAGCATGACATACGTATTTGATGCAATAGAAAAACAAACCTTTGTTTGCAATTACAGAGGTCAGATGTTTCCTGTAGTTCTTGACCAAGTTTGCACACTCCTTCATATAGACCTTCTCCAGATCTTTCAGGTTTTGGAGCAGTCACTGGGTAACATTGAACTCTCGCCAAAGATTTTCTGTTTGGGTTTGGTCTGAACACTGGCTAGTCCACTTTTTAGTTCCCCTGGCTGTGTTTCAGGTCATTGTCATACTGGAAGACCCATCTTTAACCTATCTTCAGGGAAGGAGGTTGTTGGCCAAAATCTTGTGATACATGACCCCATCCATCCTCCATTCAATACAGTGAAGTTGTCATAAAAACATGCCCAAAGTATGATGTTTCCACTCCCATACTCACGGTTGGGACGGTATTCTTGGGGTTGTACTTATTCTTCTTCCTTCAAACACGGCATGTGGAGTTAATACAAAAAAGTTCTATTTTTTTTTTTAGTCTCATTTGACCACATGACCTTCTCTAATGCCTCCTATAGATCATCCAGATGGTCATTGGTGAACGTCAAACGGGCCTGGACACGTGCTGGTTTGAGCAGGGGGACTTGCGTGCCCTGCAGGAATTTAATTCATGACGGCGTATAGTGTTACCAATAGTAATATTTCAGACTGTGGTCCCAGCTCTCGCCCCTTTACACATTGCAACATCACTAGCGATATCGCTGTAACGTCACCGGTTTTGTGACGTAAGAGCGACCTCCCCAGCGACATTGCAGTGTGTGAAACACATCAGCGACCTGGCCCCTGCTGTGAGGTTGCTGATCACTACACATCTCTCAGGACCATTCTTTGGTCCTTTGTTTCCCGCTGTGCAGCATGATCGCTAGAAGGTCTCAGTGTGTAAAGGGGCCTTTACAGCGACTTCCCTTTCAAAAAGCTGCTTTACAACGTCCCCAATGACTAGCTAGGTCGTTCTGCAGGTCCGTATCGCTGTTGCGTCATTTTCCAGGTATGCCTGTTTGACAGCTCACCAGCGACTCACCAAAGACTTTGTAGCGATCCCGGCCAGGTTGGGATCGCTGGTGGGATCGCTACAAAGTCTGTGTGTAAAGGGGCCTTTAAAGTCCTCGACCAGATCCTTGTGGGTGCTTTTGAGCTGATTACTGACTTTTTTTTCAGAATCCTCCTTACCACATGAGGTGTAATCTTGTATGGAGCCCCAGACCAAGTAAGATTAACAGTTATCTGGTGTTTCTTCCATTTTTTAATAATTGCGCCAACTGTTGTTGCCTTCTCACCAAGTTGCTTGCCTATTGTCTTGTAGCCCATCCCAGCCTTGTGCAGGTCTACAATTTTGTCCCTGGTGTTATAGACCGCTCTTTGGTCTTGGCCATGGTGGAGAGGTTGGAGTGTGATTGAGTTTGTGGACAGGTGTCTTTTATACAGGTAATGATTTCAAACAGGTGCAAATAATACAGGTAGGAACAGTAGGAAGGCTTCTTACAGAAAAATTAAGAGGTCTGTGAGAGCCAGAATTCTTGCAGTTTGGCAGATGATCAAATACTTATTTCAAGCAATAAAATGCAAATTAATTATTTAAAAATCATACAGCATGATTTTTTGGGTGGGATACTATTTGTCACAGTTGAAGTGTACCTACGCTAAAAATTACAGACCTCTGCATTGTTGCTAGGTGGGAAAACGTGGAAAAATCATCTGTGTATCAAATACTTATTTTCCCACACACTGTGTCACACAAAATATCCATGTTATTACATTTGCCACATGTCTACTTTACATCAGTACCATTTTTTAAACTATTTTTTTAAAGAAGTTATAAGGATTAAAAAATTGAATTTGTCAGCAATTTCTAATTTTCCCAACAAAATTTATAAAAATATTTTTTTTTTTAGGGACCACATCACGTGACTTTGGGGTATTTTCTGTCACATAGACCCCTCAAAGTGACACCATTCTAAAAACTGCACCATTCTAAGAACCACATTAAAGAACTTTGCAAACCTAACCCTTCACATTTTTCCCACAAAAATATTGCTTTAGCCTAAAATTTTGCATTTTCATAAGGTTAACAGGAGAAAATGGACCAAGAGTACAGCAGAGCTCAGTAGGAAAGGAGCACCATTCAACTTTTGGAACGCAAAATTGGCATGTCACGTTTGCAGAGCCCCAGATGTACCTAAACAGTGGAAACTCCTCACAAGTGACCCCATTTTTTGAAACTACATCATGCAAAGAATACAGTTAGGTCCAGAAATATTTGGACAGTGACACAATTTTCGCGAGTTGGGCTCTGCATGCCACCACATTGGATTTGAAATGAAATTTCTACAACAGAATTCAAGTACAGATTGTAACGTTTAATTTGAAGGTTTGAACAAAAATATCTGATAGAAATTGTAGGAATTGTACACATTTCTTTACAAACACTCCACATTTTAGGAGGTCAAAAGTAATTGGACAAATAAACCAAACCCAAACAAAATATTTTTATTTTCAATATTTTGTTGCGAATCCTTTGGAGGCAATCACTGCCTTAAGTCTGGAACCCATGGACATCACCAAACGCTGGGTTTCCTCCTTCTTAATGCTTTGCCAGGCCTTTACAGCCGCAGCCTTCAGGTCTTGCTTGTTTGTGGGTCTTTCCGTCTTAAGTCTGGATTTGAGCAAGTGAAATGCATGCTCAATTGGGTTAAGATCTGGTGATTGACTTGGCCATTGCAGAATGTTCCACTTTTTTGCACTCATGAACTACTGGGTAGCTTTGGCTGTATGCTTGGGGTCATTGTCCATCTGTACTATGAAGCGCCGTCCGATCAACTTTGCGGCATTTGGCTGAATCTGGGCTGAAAGTATATCCCGGTACACTTCAGAATTCATCCGGCTACTCTTGTCTGCTGTTATGTCATCAATAAACACAAGTGACCCAGTGCCATTGAAAGCCATGCATGCCCATGCCATCACGTTGCCTCCACCATGTTTTACAGAGGATGTGGTGTGCCTTGGATCATGTGCCGTTCCCTTTCTTCTCCAAACTTTTTTCTTCCCATCATTCTGGTACAGGTTGATCTTTGTCTCACCTGTCCATAGAATACTTTTCCAGAACTGAGCTGGCTTCATGAGGTGTTTTTCGGCAAATTTAACTCTGGCCTGTCTATTTTTGGAATTGATGAATGGTTTGCATCTAGATGTGAACCCTTTGTATTTACATTCATGGAGTCTTCTCTTTACTGTTGACTTAGAGACAGATACACCTACTTCACTGAGAGTGTTCTGGACTTCAGTTGATGTTGTGAACGGGTTCTTCTTCACCAAAGAAAGTATGCGGCGATCATTCACCACTGTTGTCATCCGTGGACGCCCAGGCCTTTTTGAGTTCCCAAGCTCACCAGTCAATTCCTTTTTTCTCAGAATGTACCCGACTATTGATTTTGCTACTCCAAACATATCTGCTATCTCTCTGATGGATTTTTTTCTTTTTTTTCAGCCTCAGGATGTTCTGCTTCACCTCAATTGAGAGTTCCTTAGACCGCATGTTGTCTGGTCACAGCAACAGCTTCCAAATGCAAAACCACAGACCTGTAATCAACCCCAGACCTTTTAACTACTTCATTGATTACAGGTTAACGAGGGAGACGCCTTCAGAGTTAATTGCAGCCCTTAGAGTCCCTTGTCCAATTACTTTTGGTCCCTTGAAAAAGAGGAGGCTATGCATTACAGAGCTATGATTCCTAAACCCTTTCTCCGATTTGGATGTGAAAACTCTCATATTGCAGCTGGGAGTGTGCACTTTCAGCCCATATTATATATATAATTGTATTTCTGAACATGTTTTTGTAAACAGCTAAAATAACAAAACTTGTGTCACTGTCCAAATATTTCTGGACCTAACTGTATATTTAGAGGTGTGGTGAGCACCTTGAACCCACAGGGGCTTCAAATACCGTATTTTTCGCTTTATAAGACGCACCCCAAACTTAGACATAAAGGTAAAAAAAAGAAAAATGGGGTTCATCTTATAATCCGGTGTTCTCTTACCGGAGGGGGGCAGCAGTGGTGGTGAAGCGGGGTCACAGGAGGCAGCGGATTTGCTGGCAGGCACAGCGGGTCAGTGGCAGCAGCGTCCGGGGTGGCAGGAGCTGGGGGATCCATGGTGGTAGGAGCCGCGGGGCCCGTGGTGGTGGTGGCGGCAGCAGCAGCGTCGGCGACGGCGGGTGAGTCATGCAGCAGACCGCTGCAGTGAGTGTCCCAGTGTCTGCGGTCCCGGTTCAAATAATGGCGCCTGCGCAGATGGAGCTCTCATCCAAGGGCTCCATCTGCGCACGCGCCCGCTGCCATCATTTGAAACTGGGACCGTGGACAAACTGGATAAGTTGCTGCACAGCCGCCCGCCCCGCAAGCACAGAGTGGCAGCCAGCAGGCTGGCCGCCCACCCTGCGTGCAAGCGGCCGGGTACCTGTGCTTGCGTGCGGGCGGCAGCCATCCGCACAGGCACCCGGCCGCTGCCCGCACACAGCACCCGGCCGCTGCCCGCACACAGCCACTGACCGCCGCCTGCACACAGCACACAGCCGCCGACCGCCGCCTGCACACAGCACACAGCCGCCGACCGCCGCCCGCACACAGCAGCCGACCGCCGCCCGCACACAGCACACAGCCGCCAGCCGCCGCCCACACACAGCACCCGGCCGCTGCCCGCACAAAGCACCCAACCGCCGCCCGCACACAGCCGCCAGCCGGCGCCCACACACAGCACCCGGCCGCTGCCCGCACACAGACGCCGACCGCCGCCCGCACACAGCACCCGACTGCCGCCCGCACACAGCCACGGGTACCCGGCTGCCACCGCACGCAAGCACAGGTACCCGGCCGCTTGCACGCAGCCACAGGCACCCGGGCGCCCGATCACCGCACAGACAGGACCCCCAGGTACCGCTATATTCGCTTTATAAGACGCACCCCCCATTTTCCTCTCAAATTTTTGGGAGGAAAAGTGCGTCTTATAAAGCGAAAAATATGGTAATTTTATAGCATTGAGATGTGAAAATGAAAAACTACAGTTTTTCCCTCAAACATGTTGATTTTGTCCCAAGTTTATAATTTTCACAAAGATAACCAGTAAAAATGGACATTGCAAGTTGTTGTGAAATTTCTCCTGCATACACAGACACCCCATATGTGGTGGAAATCTACTTTTTGGGAGCACGTCAGGGTTCAGAAGGAATAGAGAGCCATATTTGTTTTGTAGCGCCATATTTGAAGAGCCCCTGAAATAGCAAAAAACGCCACAAGTGACCCCATTTTGTAACCTACACCTCTCATGGAATTTATCTAGGAGTGTAGCAAGTATTTTTCACCCTCAGGCAAATCACAAATTTGTATAACACTGGGTTGAGTAAATGAAAATTTCCCTTTTTTTTCTAACACAATGTTGTTTTGGCTCCAAATTTTTTTTTTCAAAAGGGTAAAAGGTTAAAATAAATGGTACAATTGTGGCGCCCCTGAGGCTTCAGGCTCCACAGGGTACTGCACCCCTATTAGGGTGTATTACTTATTCTGGGTCCAGGGAAGGTCGATGCCGGTTTCCATCACACAAACATGGAGTACATTGGGTTGCCCTCTCCAATGGGGACTGGACCAGGGTCGGATCACGGTAGGGGGTTACTACAGCGGTGGGTTTACAAGACGCCACCGCACCAGGGGCTCCCCAGATCCACTGGACTGGGGACTCCGGGTAAGGGAGAAGCAACCACCAGGGGGAGTCACAAGCACATGGTGGTAAGAGCAGGTTGACCTAGTGAGAGTAGTGAACCAGCAGGTGGCAGCGGCTGGGGGCAACAGCTCAGAGCACACAACAGCGAACAGAAGAGAGTTCAGCTTCAGACACAGAGCAGAGCGGACGTGCCACGGGCAGCTCTGTGGGCCAAGATGTTCAACACAGTCGTTGGGGAGAAGCAGGACAGCTGCTTCCACAGGAATGGCACTGTCTGGATACAGAATCCTAGGGCAGGCATACTTCACGTTGTCTACCAACTCTGCAAGGGTTGCGGGGAACGGCTACGAACAGTCACCGGACCCGTCCCATGAGTCTGCAGCAAATAGCATATAGTATCCGGTGTTGAAGACCGGCCCCATAACGGAACCGCACTACCAGCATACAGAACGGGACACTTCACTGACACCGGGACTCTCAAGTGCTTCCCGACACGGGGGTCCGATACTTAGCGCAACAAAGGAGGAAAGGGCTCACAGGATGACACACACACCTGACTTGACCTTTCATGAAACAAGGATCATCTGGAGCCTATTGTGGCAGAGATCGATACCCTGAGCAGCGCTTGAAAGAGTAAAAAGATCTGAATACGCAGTCCCTGTCTCTGCCTCTCCTTTACCGGCGACCAGCGCTGAGGCGCCATCAGGGACTTACCACTACCCCCACCATCCTCCCGGGGTAATCTGGCTCCACCTGTGGGGAGTGACACCATCCTGGCTGCACCCTACATCTGCCCTGGGGAGAGCCCCTGCAGCGGTGGCCCTCATCCCTGGCCGCATACCACAGGTAGCATCACGATCATCTTAAAAGACTTTCCTAACCTCCAACTACTACCTCCATCCTCCCTGCCAAACTCCAACCCTCCTTCCTGTATGCCTCGAGGCAACGGAAATGGGCCAGGCCACCCTGTGACGACGCAGAGGATCTGCACCCCCGGCCTAGCTACGAATAAGTCAAAACATCTGCCCCGTGGGGCACTACACAATTAGTTACATAATTTCTCCTGCGTTTGAAGGGAAGGAGCGCTATATTGCAATGCAGATTTTGCTGGATTTGTTTGGGGGTACCATGTCACATTGGCAGAGTCACTGCTAAGGTGCTATAAAAGCAGAGCCCCATAAGTCATGTCATTTTACAAACTACTACCATACAATAAATTAAGCTAGGGGTGCAGGAAGCCTGTTGATTCCACATGTGCTTCACAGAATTTTCTAACACTGGATGAGGAAAAAGACTATTTACATTTTTACCACTAAAATATTTTTAGCCCCAAGTTTTTAATTTTGTAATGGCTAATAGGAAAAAAATGGACCATACAATTTGTTGTGCAATTTCTCCTGAGTGCGAAAATACCCTACATGTACTCGGGAACTACTTTTCAGGCACAGTAAAAAGCTCAGAAGCGAAGCAGCGCTATATTATAGTGCAGATTTTGCTGTTATGGTTTGTCGTTTTTTTACCCTCAGGCGATTCAGAGCACTACAGTCATATGAAAAATTTGGGCACCCCTATTAATGTTAACCTTTTTTCTTTATAACAATTTGGGTTTTTGCAACAGCTATTTCAGTTTCATATATCTAATAACTGATGGACTGAGTAATATTTCTGGATTGAAATGAGGTTTATTGTAACAGAAAATGTGCAATCCGCATTTAAACAAAATATGACTGGTGCAAAAGTATGGACACCCTTTTCAATTTCTTGATTTGAACACTCCTAACTACTTCTTACTGACTTACTAAAGCACAAGTTGGTTTTGTAACCTCATTGAGATTTGAACTTCATAGGCAGGTGTATCCAATCATGAGAAAAGGTATTTCAGGTGGCCACTTGCAAGTTGTTCTCCTATTTGAATCTCCTATGGAGAGTGGCATCATGGGCTCCTCAAAACAACTCTCAAATGATCTGAAAACAAAGATTATTCAACATAGTTGTTCAGGGGAAGGATACAAAAAGTTGTCTCAGAGATTTAAACTGTCAGCTTCCACTGTGAGGAACATAGTAAGGAAATGGAAAAACACAGGTACAGTTCCTGTTAAGCCCAGAAGTGGCAGGCCAAGAAAAATATCAGAAAGGCAAAGAAGAAGAACGGTGAGAACAGTCAAGGACAATCCACAGACCACCTCCAAAGACCTGCAGCATCATTTTGCTACAGAAGGTGTCAATGTGCATCGGTCAACAATACAGCGCACGTTGCACAAGGAGAAGCTGTATGGGAGAGTGATGCGAAAGAAGCCGTTTCTGCAAGCACGCCACAAACAGTCGCCTGACGTATGCAAAAGCACATTTGGACAAGCCAGTTACATTTTGGAAGAAGGTCCTGTGGACTGATGAAACAAAGATTGAGTTGTTTGGTCATACAAAAAGGCATTATGCATGGAGGCAAAAAAACACGGTATTCCAAGAAAAGCACTTGCTACCCACAGTAAAATTTGGTGGAGGTTCCATCATGCTTTGGGGCTGTGTGGCCAATGCTGGCACCGGGAATCTTGTTAAAGTTGAGGGTCGCATGGATTCAACTCCGTATCAGCAGATTCTTGACAATAATGTGCAAGAATCAGTGACGAAGTTGAAGTTACGCAGGGGTTGGATATTTCAGCAAGACAATGATCCAAAACACCGCTCCAAATATACTCAGGCATTCATGCAGAGGAACAATTACAATGTTCTGGAATGGCCATCCCAGTCCCCAGACCTGAATATCATTGAAAATCTGTGGGATGATTTGAAGCGTGCTGTCCATGCTCGGCGACCTTCAAACTTAACTGAACTGGAATTGTTTTGTAAACAGGAACGGTCAAATATACCTTCATCCACGATCCAGGAACTCATTAACCCGTTAACGACCGCGGGCAGTAAAATTACGTCCTAGTGGTCAAATTTTGTTTAAATGCGGATTGCACATTTTCTGTTAGTACAATAAACCTCATTTCAATCCAGAAATATTACTCAGTCCATCAGTTATTAGATATATGAAACTCAAATAGCTGTTGCAAAACCCCAAATTGTTATAAAGAAAAAAGGTTAACATTAATAGGGGTGCCCAAACTTTTTCATATGACTGTATATAATATAACATGGGTCTAAGTAAATGAAAGTTTCCCATTTTGTTTCTAATACAATGTTGCTGTGACTGCAAGTTTTTAATTTTCATTGATGATAGAAAATGAATGGTACAATTTCTTAGACAATTTCTGCTGAGTTTGAAATGAAGGAGCACCATATTGGAGTGCAGATTTTGCTGGAAAGGTTTGGGGGTGCCATGTCACATTGGCAGAGCACCTGCGGTGCCAGTACAGCAGAACCCCCCCAAAAGTGACTAAATTTTACCAAATACATCATCAACGAATTAAACTAGGGGTGCAATGATCATATCAATACCTCAAGTGTCAGAGAATTTTATACCTTTTGGGTGGTGAAGAAAAAGTAAGTTTTACCGCAAAAATTTTGTTTTAGCCTCGGAAACTATAATGTGTCACACAATTTCTGCTGAGCATGGCAATATGTAATATGTTGGCTGTACAGTACTGCTTAGCCACATGGCGAGACTTGACGAGGGAGGGAAAAGGGTTATTTGCCCTTTGGAGCACAGTTTTTGTAGATTAGTTTGCCCCCACTCAGGTGTCCCCATTTTGGAAATGACACCTGTCTATGAATTTATCTGCAGGTGTAGTGATTTTGTCTCTCTGGACGTTTTCTGGAAACCAGCAGCAATGGAGGTTGTGGAGTGGATATTGCAAATCTGACATTGTAGTGCCTGTACATTGTAGTGCCAACAGATTGCACCCAGCTCATGCTTCTGGAGACACGCACCTGGTAAACAAAGTGGGGTGTCCTCACTATAGAAATGCGAAACATGTGGACGCTAGATGTGTTTTGGGCACACTGTGGGGCTCAGAAGAGAGTGGGGCATTTGGCTTTGGGAGTGCAGATTTTGATGGATTTCTTTTTGGGGGAAGCCTTGGCACTTTTTCAGAGCCTTTGAGGTACCAGTAATGTGGAAGCTCTCTGTCTTTCTATTGACAGATGACAGATCTGAGTGGAGGCTTGTTTTGTTTGTTTTTTTGTGGAATAAGTTGAAGCTTTTAGTGGGAACATTTTACATGATATTTTTGATCACATTTATCTTGTGCTCTTTTACATTTAACTCTCCGAATGATGTGATTCAGATGATATCCCCTGAGGGGTCCATTCACTATAATGAGGCACAGAGTTACTCTGGCCTCTGTTCAGCAGTGTCTGTCTTTTCAGAAGTGCACAAAACTGTGACCAACCACACTTTTATGAACGCTGAAAATGGGGAACATCGTTGGATTTTAAGCCCAAGAGATTCAACAGTGTCTCAACTCCTGTGCTTGTACAATCACCGGTAAGTTTTTTGTTTTGTTTTTTTTTTACAAAATACGTTTTGAAGGCTATAGTTGTTTCTTTTTCTGTTGAATTCATGTGAGGCCTTGTTTTTTGTGGGATGAGTTGAAGATTTATTGCTACCATTTTGGACCCCATAATATTTTTTGATCGCTTTCTATTCCGCCTTTTGTGACGCAGAGTCAAGAAGAAACGGCAATTCAGGAAGTGTTTTTGTTTTTGTTTTGCTTTTTTTATGTCATTAAATGTGTCGTGATAAGACATCTTTGTTCTTTAGGATCCTATGAACACAGCAGCACCACATTTACATAGTTTTTTATGTTTTGCTACTTTTACAGCATAAAAACTATTTTATAGAAAAAAAATAGTTTTTGCATTGCTGTATTCTTCTGAGAGCTATAACTTTGTTTATTTTTTCGCTGATGGAGCTTTATGGTTTTTTGCAGGACAAGATGACGTTTTCAGCAATACCATTTTTATTTACATGTCAGTTTTTGATCACATTTTGTTCAACTTTTTTGTCAGCTGTATGATGAAAACACAGTTTTTGGAAGATGGTGACAGATTACCTAGCCGATGGTACATGTGTCCTCCATGATTCCTTTGCACCAAGCTGGACATGTGGCGAGAACTGTCCCTCTATGCATTGGAGGTGCTGACTTGCTCTGACTTGTAAACTTCTCAACCCCATCAGATAACAGCAGCGGAACCTAAAGCCAATTCAAAAGTTTCTTTTTTTTCCTGGTGTATTACCATGCACCCCATCTCACAAAAAATGGTATATGGTTCATGGTTTCTTCTTTTTCTTGTCCTCCTCCTCCATCATATCAACAGGTCATCATGCAGCCCTTACTCAAATTTTAGTGGGTAAGCAGGTGGCCCTTGCTCAAATTTTTTACAGGGTCATCAGGCGGCTCCCGCTCTTAATTTTATCCAGTGTGTAGGATGATCTCCTGCTTAATTTTTGCAGGATGTGTATGAGGCCTACCACTACAATTCTCTTACATGTATAGATGTATACACCCAGGAGTAAATGTTTATCAGCCCTTGCACTTAGTGAATAGCCTTTACCGGTGTAGGAGTCCTACTGCTTCAAAATGTGAAAAAGTTGGTTTTCTGAGGCTCTCCGCCTTGTCTACCAGGGTGTATTGCAGTCCCTCTTTTTTCTAATTTTTGGCAGTTCTTGCATTGTCTGCATATGTTTTGTGAGTTTCATTGTTCCTCCTTCATAATTTATACAGGATATGTCTGATCATGTCACACAGACCACCTGCCTAGATAAGGTAGAAAAATGTTAAAATTGCATTTACTGGTGGCTATTGGTGGTTGTAGTTTTAGTTCCCCTTCTACTATGTCATCTACTGTAGTCATGGGTGACTAGGAAATACAGTGAGAGATGGTCTGGCTATTAAGGGGTGGAGAAGTTTTTTTGTTTTTTTTTTCTTTTTAATTTTGCTTATATACAAGTCATTCTACAGAAAATGTTTTCTAACATTTTTTTCTTGTAAATTACATTTTAGCTGCGGTTTGGTATGTTGTAGTATTAGTTCGTAATTGTAGAGTAATTAAACTAACGACATTGTTTTATCGATTTTCCTGATCCCCCAGCCCTCCTGTTAAGGCCTTCTGGAAAAATGCTCGAGTTTCCCATTGACTTCCATTAAACTTGGTACTTAAATTGAATCCATCCTAGTGTCCGACCTGCTCAATTTGAGTCCCGAGCACGTGAGCATTTTAGTGCTCGCTCATCACTATTCAGGATATTACTGTACAGCATCTATATCACCTTTCTTTTTTCTACATGCAAACTATACAGACAACTGAAATTTTAACTGTCAGTACAAAGTCATCCAAATATACAGAAGAATAAATTCTTCTAAGAAGATATCTTACCAATGGGAAAATAAGCACAAAAGTTTGGACTTTTAAAGTTACAGATTGCATTTAAATGTTACGGTCCTGAACTTCACATTGGAGAAGTCTCTTAAATTAATGTGGTCATGTCTTATCCAGGACAATGCAATGCAGCTATCTTGATGAAATGTCAATGAAACATTGCAATATAGTTGCTATCTTTAAAAAAAAAAAAATTATTCAGAAACTTTGTGGATCCTCATGGGGCTCGGCAACATCTGTTTTGAGAACATCTACTCTTGCCCTGGTGTACTCTGCTGCAGAATACTGTGCTCCAGGGTTAAATAGCTGTCATTTAAACTTAATTGACACTCAGCTGAACAACTCTATGCGTATAATATCTGGTGCTATTAGACCTACACCTGTTCACTGGTTACCGGTGCTGGGTCATATCGCACCCGCAAATCTAAGAAGACAAAAGCTCCTACTTAAAGAGTACACTAAAGTAGTGAATAATGAAAAACTTCCAATACACCAAAATATCAGAGATGTTACAATACAACGATTGAAATCAAGACACCCACCCATCCGAACTGCAATCACCTTGCATGAACAAAACTTCAATTTAGAGGAGAAATGGCGAGAACTTTGGGTCAATGTAGTAGAAGGTGATCCCCAAATGTTCCCTAATTTACAAAACCCTCCACCAGGCTTCAATCTACCAAGGAAAACATGGGTTACTCTAAATCGTATCAGAACAAACTTTGGCATCTGTGCAGATTTTATGTATAAGTGGGGAAAATATGACTCTCCGACCTGTGACTGTGGAGCAGATCGTCAAACTATCCAGCACATTGTTGAGGAGTGCCCCCTGAGATCCTACCAGGTTGACAAGAAGGATTTCTATATTGTAAATGATAACGCTATTGCATATATAGAAAATCTTGATATTCAAATTTGATTTTTATCCTTTTGATATTTTTCAATCACTGTCTATTGTCTGGTGTTTATTTTTATATGATGGTAAGATATACGTTCATACGATTAAATAAAAAATCTTTAAAAAAACAAACAAACAAAAAAAAAAAACCCAGATGTGACACTGATTTATTTGCGGTATTGTTATTCATTTTAAACAAGTTGAGCTTCAATATCAGGGACAACCTGTAGATACAGTGGGTACAGAAAGTATTCAGAAAAAGAAAAATTGAAATATCACATGGTCACAAGTATTCAGACCCTTTACTCAGTCACTCATATTTAAGTCACAGGTTTTCCACTTCCTTGTGATCCTCCTTGAGATGGTTCTACTCCTTATTGGAGTCCAGCTATGTTTAATTAAACTTAAATTTGGAAAGGTGCACACCTGTCTATATAACAGTTCACAGCTGACGGTGCATGTCAGACCAAATGAGAATCATGAGGTTAAAGGAACTGCCCAAGGAGCTCAGAGACAGAATTGTGGCAAAGCACAGATCTGGCCAAGGTTACAAGAGAATTTCTGCAGTACTCAAGGTTCCTAAGAGCACAGTGACCTCCATAATCCTTAAATGGAAGAAATTTGGGACCACCGGAACTCTTCCTAGACCTGGTCGTACAGCCAAACTGAACAATCGTGAGAGAAGAGCCTTGGTGAGAAAGGTAAAGAAGAGCCCCAAGATCACTGTGCCTGAGCTCCAGAGATGTAGTAGGGAGATGGGAGAAAGTTGCACAAAGTCAACTTTCACTGCAGCCCTCCACCAGTTGGGCCTTTATGGCAGAGTGGCCCAACTGAAGCCTCTCCTCAGTGCAAGACATATGAAAGCCTGCTTAGAGTTTGCAAAAAGCACATGAATGACTCCCAGACTATGAGAAATAAGATTATCTGGTCTGATGAAATGAAGGTAGAACTTTTTGGTGATTAATTCTAAGCAGAATTTGCAGAGAAAACCAGGCACTGCTCATCACCTGACCAATACAATCCCAACAGTGAAACATGGTGGTGGCAGCATCATGCTATGGGAGTGTTTTTCAGCTGCAGGGACAGGAGGACTAGTTGAAATTGAAGGAAAGATGAATGCGGCCAAGTACAGAGATATCCTGGAAGAAAACCTCTTCCAGAGTGCTCTGGACCTCAGAGGTTTCCGAATGTTCACTTTCCAACAAGACAATGACCCTAAGCACTCAGCTAAAATAACATAGGAGTGCCTTCAGAACAACTCTGTGACCATTCTTGACTGGCCCAGCCAGAGCCCTGACCTCAACCCAATTGAGCATCTCTGAAGAGACCTGAAAATGGCTGTCCACCAACGTTCACCATCCAACCTGACGGAACTGGAGAGGATCTGCAAGAAAGCAATGGCAGAGGATCCCCAAATCCAGGTGTGAAAAACTTGCTGCATCATTCCCAAGAAGACTCATGGCTATACTAGCTCAAAAGGGTGCTTCTACTCAATACTGAGCAAAGGGTCTGAATACGTATGACCATGTGATATTTCAGTTTTTCGTGTTTAATAAATTTGCAAAAATTTCTACATTTCTGTTTTATTTCTGTCAAGATGGGGTGCAGAGTGTACATTAATGAGAAAAAAATGAAAATTTTTGAATTTACCAAATGGCTGCATGAAAACAAAGTGAAAAATTCTGAATACTTTCCGTATACACTGTATGTATAATGTTGGTCTTAGAAGAAAACAGCCCTGGTGTATATATAAAAAATATGCAGCAGAAGTGAAGCTAATATTGAGAAGTAGAAGAGGGATACCAGGGCACTACTTAGCATATAGCCAGCCATTTCATCCAATGCAGGAAAAAGTCACGTATTCAGTGGCTAGAGGCAAACACTGGGGTGCTTATATCCATAGATAGCAAATCATGCAGTGTTGAAGTAGAAAAAATATAGCACTCACCAGATTATTTTGCTGTGCAGGATCCTGTTTATTTAAACAGCGGAGGTTACATGTGCAGAGAGGGCTGGTGGGGAGAGGGAGTGAACGCCGTGGCAGACTACGGCCGTTTCGCACCTGTCCGGTGCTTCAGCTGGTCTCAAAGCGAGATTTCTCTGTGATTTCCACTTTTGCAGTACATATGTAAAAATATGAGGTTCTTAGAACAAATTTTTGTAAACCGTTACAAGCTGTAGGACCCTATACTACACAAATTCACCTTTGTCCCTAGGCCTCAAACTAATTAGTAATTAAAACTGTCTTGTAAAGTTGACAGGTTGCATGAACATCCGGGGCAGCCACACACCCAATGCACAATGCAGAAATCTAGAAATTGGCCTAATACTTGAAAGTGCAGCCCATGGGCCACATCAAACTCTTTGGCTGTTCCTGTCTGGCCTATGGACTGGGGCAACCAAAGGGCTGGAAACAGTGGCGTATCACACCATGCAGCTAACCCCCCTCCTGGTATCTCTGTTTCATAGGTATCTGCAGCCTCAATATGCAGATCCCGTTGAATATGATCGGCTTCCTCTTTCACAGTACACACACTGCACAAAGAGAGTTCACTGGGATGAGTAAGATTTTGTGAGTATTTTTGTTTTAGATTTTTAATAGTGTTTCTGGAAAAATTATGTGTAATGCACATCATTGATAAGGCGGTGAACGGGAGTGGACTCACTGGACCTCGAGGGACTCGGGCTTATCCTGATGTGGAAGGGGCTTGACTAAGCGCCTCCTGGTTAGACGCCAGGTGCCACTCCCAGAGCAGTGTCTGGGACTGTGGCAGCTGACCCCCAGGGCAGGAATGGGCACAGGTATGGACAGGCTGAATCTCTAGTGCTGACAAGGGTGTAGCTGAGATGGATGAGGTAGATGGGAACTGAGTGTATGTCCGGTACAGGGAGATGGTACAGATTAGTGGGCACGGCTGAAGGTAATGGATAGTAGACAAACGGGACCTGAAAACTAGCTAGCTAGATAGACACTAACTGACCATGTTGCACAGGCACCTACCCTAGTGGGAGGATGCCTTAAGTACCAACTGACTCTCAAACATAGGCACCCTAAGCACACTCCCGGGTGACCTGTACAGCGTGCATAGGCCCTGGGGGCCGGAGAGACTCACATGGAGGACCACTGGGATTTGAGACAGGGTACAGTCTGGCCTACGCGGTGAGTGAATCAGCGTCCCTGCTGGGGAGAGGCAGGGCAGGGACACTGGTGCTACACTATGGAGCCATTAGACTGGATGTGGTGAACTGTGGGGTCATTATACTAAGGGTGTGGGGGTACTGGGGTCAATCATACTTTGTGCCTGAGTGGGGGGACCTGTGGGGAACATCAATTTGTGTGTGTGAGACCTACGGGGTCACCAATATGTGGGAGTACCATACTGTGTGTGGTGGGGCAGTGGGGTATCATACTGTACGGAGGTGACAGTGGGCACCCTATGGTGTTTGGGGCATCATACTGTGTGGGGAGCGGTGGGTGCATCATACAGTGAGGAGGGTGCTGTTCATCATGGTACAAGGGCTGAATACCAGTAGTAAGATTTACTGCCTTTTATAACCGTTAGAAAAATGATAAATTATACAGTTTTTATGAGCTGCTAAAGATAAGAACATGTTACACTAAGCTCCCATTTTAACATGTATCAGCAGTAGCAGCTACGCTATAGACTTAATTTTGCTGAATATTAAGTGATAAAAATATATGTAAAATAACAATAATATTGAATGGAATTTAGTTCAGCCTGTTCGTTTGGCCCTCGTTTTGGACTTTTTTCAAGACAAAAGCACCCAATGGTTTTCAATTGTTTCAACTTAACGCAAAATGCAATTTCTATGTGGAACTCATCAATTTCTTAAAAGTATTGTACTGTCACAATTTGCTCCTGTTCTTGAAAATTCCAATTTGCCATAATAATAGTATATCACACGATGTAACCACATTTTAAATGAAAGCTCTGCTGCACCTGGCTGCTATGGGTAACTGTACTTTTGCACCATCATTTTTGAATCACCATGTGTATAAGGATATATAAGGATACACTGGCCAACAACCACCAATCAGTGAGTGACCGTATATATATGATTTTTTTTTTTTGCAGTGCAGTCTAGAAAATGAAACTTTATTTTCAGGTCATTTTGAAAGATGAATCCACTGTATTTTAATATATAGATTTGCATTTAAGCCTTGAGCACAAATTTCCTGACCCCTTTTAAGTATATAATTTGTATTTTATGCATTTTTTTTCAGTCAAAATTAGATTTTAAATTCAGATGTAGGAAGTAAAAATACAGTGAATGCACATTGTACTCCTCCATCTAATCCATCCTACATTGCCAATAATAGCATTGGAACCGAGCACAAGAGGAAGGGAAATCGTTCCAGATGACGTTTATAGGATTATTTCACATCTTAGCTGAGCTCCAATCCTATTTTTGGCAATAAAGCATGGATAGGAGTCTTAATGTCCTGAGGGAAAGCGTGCACGAACTTCCAATCTTCGCGAAGTGGTCACTGATCTGTCAAATCCAGCTTCTAAGTGTTTCTGAAGAATCCCATTGACATGTTATGAGAACTGTTTTTAATGGTAAGGATAGTGCTGCAGAATACAATATTCTTGCTAATCAAAAGCAACAAAATACCATGTTTTCTCGAAAATAAGACTGGGTCTTATATTTATTTTTTGATCTGAAAGACGTTCCAGGGCTTATTTTCAGGGGATGTGTGGCGCCCCTTAGTGTCAGGTGCCGCAGGGTACTACATCTAACCCTGGATTCCTGGAAGATCAGTGCTGATAAACACCACAACACACACACACAATCCACGCCCTTTTCCCCAGACTGGGTAATGTGAAGCCCGGTCGTCCCAGGGACATTGATCCACCTTCAGGGACGCCACTGGGTGTTCTTTAGTATATGGCCAGGCAACAGGTATGTCGATTTTTGTATAATATGTGTCGTGACGCCACTCATGGTTTGCGGTCAGGGATATGGGTGACCGCCACTGCAGTTTTAATGAGCATCGGGGGGCTGATGGAGTCTGCAGTCGGATGGTGTGGCCTCCCGTAAGTGAGGCTGGCCCCAGGGGCTCGGGTGTGTAGAACAACAGGTCCCAGAATAACTCAGTCTGTCCAAAATGTCTTTCAACTGCTCTTTACTCACTTTTGTTGTTTTCTGTGAGGTAACCCAGGCGATGCTGAGATAAACCAGGTGAGAACCAGGAACTCCTTCAGGCCGGTCTAAGGGTAACCGTTACCTCACCTTCCTTGCACCTCTTTTTTTGGATAACCCCTGAGTTGAAGTACCGTGGGGTTCATCCAGGGAAGTCGCTACTGCCTTTTCTCCCCTTTTTGGTCTGTTTGCCAGCAGTGTGGACCAAGTCAGATGGCTCCAGGCTCGATCTCCCTTATGGGCCCCCTCATTGCTGCTGAGGCTCGGACTCTAGATGGTTGGTGAGGGACTTGTAGTTCCCCTCACCGGCAGGTTTATCAGATCAATAAATGGACGTCTACTCAAGGGACCTGTACCCCGTGCATGCCTAATCACCAGCAGTGCCCGTACTCGACTGACTCTCTTCCTCTGTCTTTCTGACTGACTGGTAACCGTTCTCCCCCGCTAACGGCTACTCCACGTGCAGGGTCTGGCTAGTGTGAGCGCGTGTCTGCGTCTCCTAGCAAACACCGCTCACCACTACCAGACTGGCTCGCTCCACTCCTTTCCTTTCTGCCTCTGCAACTTTAGCTCCCAGCTCCTCCACTACACCCCTTGATGAGATGTGGAGGCAAGCCCCCTCTTGAGTCTACAAGGGTCCCCTCTCAAGGTGTGGGAGACCTGGTTGCTATGTGTCTGTGCTTACACACCCTATTCCAGCCTTTAGAACTACCTGGAAGCACTCTCCCAGCATGGGTGCAGTGCTCAGTGGTGCCTGACCAGGTCAGGGGTGCCACATTCCCCTTTGGCTATCATCAGCACATCTTCGGGCTGCAAAGACAAGAAAAGCATAAATAGAAATTTTCCCACACAGGGGAGACATTTACATATAAACATACCAGGTACCATACTACCACCACCCACCCCCCACGAGTCCTGGACCCACCCAGAGACTTCCAGGAGGCAGGTCACCAGTCCCTTTGGTGACCAGGTCTGGGCCATTTGTATCCCAGATCTTTCCTCCAATCTTCCTCTCCTGAGGATGGTGGTATAGGGTAGGCCCCATAAACAGGCGTACCTGCTTCTTTGTGTTGGAGAGCAGGCCCCATAAACAGGTGTGCCCCCTTGGTGGTGCAGAGCCATGCCCCTCAACAGGCAGACTCTGGGGTTGGTACCTCTGGGGTAACTTTTTACACTGCGAGAGTTTGTTGGTATAGACAGTTCATAGCCTAAGGTCCATATATAAAGTGCACATAACCAGGTGCTTAAGAATATTTAAAAAGTTCGCGCAAAAGTTCTTGCGTGCACATTCTTGAACGTTACTTAACTTTCATAAAAAAAAACATTTTTAAACTATGCTTTTTAAACATTTCAAACTAAACAGATTTTCGCCTCTCAAGACCAGTGCTTGGCACTTCAGTGCACTTGTAAGGGGTGGACGGATCCCTTACAAGGAGGCGCAGTTTTCCCCCCCTGAAGATGCCCCACCCTGGGGTAGATAAAGTAGTTAATGTTGATGTTATTAATAAAAATGTTTTTACTGTGTAGTGGGTTTTCCCCTAGAGCCCGGGTGGGACGGCTGTCCCCATAGAAACTGTGCAGGAGGGAGGAGCCGGCAGCTTACGGGGAAAGGGAGAGGTGTGTGTGTTGAAGTCAGTGGATTCCGGGACGGGGGAGAAGGAACAGCAGGGGCAGAGTGTGGGAGCTGAGTGGACAGAAAGAACGAAGGAAAGAAGAGAAAAAGTGTCCTCAATGGTGAAGCAGAAATTGTGTGGGTCAAGTCTGTGATAGCCGGAGTGGGAGCCTAGGTGAAGTAGAGTAGCCGGGCACATCCCCACTAGAGGAGACGACAAGGAAAGATTTCCCCGGACAGGAATTGTGACCGTGCGCTACAAGATCTGTGCATTGAGCTGTTTGTGAAACTCTGTGCAATAAACATGTCGTTTGGTTCAACTGATCCCTGCCTGAAGAGTCTTCCTGCGGCCGATAGTGTGCTCTTCTCCACCACACTCTGCCCCACAGAACAATCCCCTGTCCCAAAAGTGACAGCGGAGCCGGGGGTAAGCCTGATAGAAAAAGGGGCCACGACTACAACCCCCGAGGCACCCCCGGCACACCGTTACATGTGGCGTAGTCGGCAGGATCCGGACTATTGGCGAAGGGTCCCGATTCCATATTGGGAAGAACAAGTGGTGCCTAAGGCGTTGGACCGGGCACAAGATGGCGCTAAGATGGCCGCCGTCTTCACGAACACAGTGAGTGCGCGGAAGATTGGCGCCAAAAGAAAAACCTGGGGCTGGCCGGCGAAGAAAAAGAAGTACGGAGTACGCCGCCCAAAGAGGGGAGGCGCTGTCCCCAGGATGCTGCTGAAGACATGTGAAGTGGGCGGCGTTACAGAAAGAAAGATGGGCCGTCTAGGTTGGGTCGATTCAATGTGCGAGACTGGGGGTGGATTGTATCCAAGAGCGGGAAAAGAAGGCCCGCCTCCACCTTCCCCAGCATCTCCACCTGCCTTGGCGCCATTACAGGAGATGCCAACTCAACCGCTGATTGCAAGTGAGATGGAGCCACAGACCAGGCAGCGAGCTGCAGCAGGTGCGCTGATAGCCACCAGCCTGGGAAGAGGACGCCTGCGGCAGAGTGTAGCCGAGGAGGCGTTTACCATAAAGTTGCCGGCTGTTCCAGGAGGTCTGGAGCGACCTGCAAAAATAACGTGGGTCACCTCCTGGGATGCCGCCACCGGTGAAACCTCTACTGAAGTCCTGGCCACTTACAAGACACAACTGCAGCCGGGAACCAAAGTCCTGGGAGCACCACTCCAGTGTCCGGAGGTGGTTAAACCAGACAAGGTGGGTCCTCCAGCCCCCACAGAAGTTCCGGCCCCGGGAGAGCAACATACCCCGGAGTTTGAGGAAGACGAGTGGGGATTCTTTTGGGAGTCGGTAAAGCCGACGCCCCTGACTCAGCGAAAGTCCCCACCGCCTGAACCCGATCCGGTGCAGGAAAGGTTACTGGCCGAGACCGTGGCCCGTGAGATGATGGCCGGTCCCCTTAGCGACGAGTTTGAACGGCAGTGCACCGTTGGTACCGTGGTCAAATTCAATCAGGCGGAGGGCTATGGGTTCATAGAGGACGAAGAGACCGGGGACCATTTTTTCTACAACCGGGTTAACCTGGACACTGAGGGTTTGCCCCAACGTCTGCATACCCTGTACCCGGGAGAAAAAGTGAAGTTCCGGAGAGAAGTGGGATGCCGGGGCCTATTTGCCGTAGGAGTGACCCGGATGCCCACTGCACAAGAGGCCGCACAATGGCAGCAAGAGATCGAATGGGAAGAGTGTCAGTACCGGAGACATACACAACAGAGACCGGTGCTGGCTGAGATTTCCCGGCCGAGAAACACGCTGGCGGTGTCGCCAGAAGTCATGACAGGACTGAGTGCTGACCCGGAAAAGGGGACACCGGCGGTGTTAGCGATCCACCAGAGTATGGTCACACACCCGGTGATCGTCGTGGGTAGTCCCCAGCCGTCCCGTTCAGCAACCCCATCACCCCCGTCGGGGGTTGAAGAGGCAAAACCGGAGACAGAGGCGTTAGAACCACCAGTCAATTACGAACCGTTCCGGACGCTGCGCCGCTTGCCAGGTCAGTCCCTCTCCGAATATGTGAGGGCCCAGCGGGCCGAATGGCAGCGCGCGTACCATCCCGTGTGAACCGTAATGACCGGAGGTAATGGACATGTTTGTGTTAAGTACCGGCATTGTTGAAAGAGTCGGGAAAGGTTTACAGTTTGCAACCATGTTCAAGTTACTGAGCCCGGAAGGGGCCTGATGCCGGACTGTGCAAGGGGCTCCCTCTGTGATGTAAACGGAGACTTTATTGTTTGTGCTCCTGCCTACCAAGACCGGGAGTGCTGTGAAAGCCTCCGGGCAGAAGACCAGCAAAGACGGGAGTGCCTGCTGAAGGCCTCCGGGCACACTGCCTACAAAGACCGGGAGCTCTCAGGGAGGGACTCCGGGCGCAGAACTTGTGCGCTCAGTGGTTGTCTCTGTTCAAGAAGGTTTTAAAGTTTTATCCAAAGTTTGTCTTCCTGCTAGATTGTGTTTTACAGGTGCGAGCCTTGCCGGGAGGCTAAGGCAAAAAGAGGGGAGGAATGTAAGGGGTGGACGGATCCCTTACAAGGAGGCGCAGTTTTCCCCCCCTGAAGATGCCCCACCCTGGGGTAGATAAAGTAGTTAATGTAGATGTTATTAATAAAAATGTTTTTACTGTGTAGTGGGTTTTCCCCTAGAGCCCGGGTGGGACGGCTGTCCCCATAGAAACTGTGCAGGAGGGAGGAGCCGGCAGCTTAGGGGGAAAGGGAGAGGTGTGTGTGTTGAAGTCAGTGGATTCCGGGACGGGGGAGAAGGAACAGCAGGGGCAGAGTGTGGGAGCTGAGTGGACAGAAAGAACGAAGGAAAGAAGAGAAAAAGTGTCCTCAATGGTGAAGCAGAAATTGTGTGGGTCAAGTCTGTGATAGCCGGAGTGGGAGCCTAGGTGAAGTAGAGTAGCCGGGCACATCCCCACTAGAGGAGACGACAAGGAAAGATTTCCCCGGACAGGAATTGTGACCGTGCGCTACAAGATCCGTGCATTGAGCTGTTTGTGAAACTCTGTGCAATAATCATGTCGTTTGGTTCAACTGATCCCTGCCTGAAGAGTCTTCCTGCGGCGATAGTGTGCTCTTTTCCACCACACTCTGCCCCACAGAACAATCCCCTGTCCCAAAAGTGACGGCGGAGCCGGGGGTAAGCCTGATAGAAAAAGGGGCCACGACTACAACCCCCGAGGCACCCCCGGCACCCCGTTACACACTGACACCTGGAGGTTGGGTTTTGGGCATCCCCTAGTGGTGATGGCAATGGGGACCTGGTTGGAACGGTGGGGGTGGAACCTGGGCTTACTATGGTTTCCTTTGGACACTGTACTACGTCCAAGGCACACCAGCCTCTTTCTCCCTTATGCCTCATGAATTCCACTCTATCACCCACATATAAATCATGACCAGGGTGACTCCGCATTAGATGGGATTGTACATCCCATCGGGATACGAATATTTCCTCCTTCACTCCAGACTCTACAATAAAGCCCCACTCTGTGCGGCAGTTAAATTCCTCCACTACTCCAAAATGGAGGGGACCTCTGGGCTGGTGTCTGACCCGCCACAGGGACTGCTTCTCTTGCAGGTCCCGGGCCTCTAATTCTTCACTATCTGGGGTGAGCTTCACAAGGGGGCATGAGAGTCTAGCTCTTACTCTTCGCTACTCTCTGCGGGCTGGTCTCTGTAGTGACTCCACCTGGTCATCAGCCGGACACCAGGTGATATAGGTGTTGGAACCTGCTGCAACCTGTTCTTGTCGGTGGGGAGACAGCAGCGCAGCCTCATGGCCTCCCTCTCTCTCAGAGGGTGCTGCGACCTCCTCCGGTCAGCTGGGGAACAGCAGTGATGGTGGCTGGACCGCTTCTCCCTCCCTGGCGGAGGGTGCAGCGACCTCTTCCGGTCGTTGGGGGAACAGCAGCGCGGGCTCAGGGCCTCCCTCCCTTTCAGAGGGTGCTGCGACTTCCTCTGGTCGGTTGAGTAGCAGCTCTGTGGTGAGCTTTCAGCAGCCAGACGGGACAATGAATCCCTCTCCAGCGGAGAGGGTGCTGTGACCGCTTCAGGTTGGGATGGCAACTTGTGGATTATGTACCTAGCAACCAGGTGAGCCAAGGGCAGAGGCTCCGGTTCTTTCTTTATCTGAGGAGGTACTGTGTCCACTTCAGGTCGGGGTGCAGGGACTAGATCCCTAGTGTGAGCACGCGTCTGTGTCTCCTAGCAACTGCCGCTCACCACTACCATAGATTTTTGGAGTTATACCTGGCTCACTGTGATATAAACTTTTAGGTGCACGGAGAAAAAAGGTCCATACAAAATAGAGATAGCTCCAGCACACTAATAAAAGGAATACAGGAACAGAATGCTTTAATGCTTCAAGATATTTATTTGTGCATAAGTCAAAAAAGGTTCTGGTCCAATCCAACGTTTCGTCCGTACACCACACCCTGAACCACCACTGAAGAGAGATTCCTATAGCCTGTTGCTCACTCCAGCGTTACCAGTATATAGCACCTTAGAAGCATATGCCCTCATAGGGGATCCTTGTGGAGCTTGTATGAGAAACTTACCTTTTAATCAACAACCTATTATTGACTGGCATTCAACTTCCATATAGTTTCTCCAGTCCAGCATAGAAACACTCCTGTGATATGAAATATTCTTTTGAGTCATACAAACGGATCACATAATCCATTATAATGACAAACAACATGTAAGTTGATCCAGAATTACCTGTATCTGTGCAATATACAAGAATATGTACTCCTTCTGAGCTGCATAAAGCGGTGTCCACTGTGACCACATAGCACACAAGATCAACTCATGTTGTTACAGTACTAATACAATTATTCCAGCTACAAAAGCGGACCGCCATATCCATTAGTTCCTCCAACAGTGCATAAGGTTCTCCAATTTTGCTAGTCCACTCTAATATCCAATTGACGACGACCAGTCATTTACCACAATTTCCCCATAGATAACCTATCCTCGAGAAAGACCGAGTGTACGGTCGGAACGTTGGATTAGTCCAGAATTTTTTTTGACTTATGCACAAATAAATATCTTGAAGCATTAAAGCATTCTGTTCCCGTATTCCTTTTATTAGTGTGCCAGAGCTCTCTCTATTTTGCTCACCACTACCAGACTGGCTCGCTCCAGTCCTTTCCTTTCTGCCTCTGCAACTTTAGCTCCCAGCTTCTCCACTACACCCCTTGATGAGATGTGGAGGCAAGCCCCCTCTTGAGTCTACCCAAGGGTCCCCTCTCAAGGTGTGTGAGACCTGGTTGCTATGTGTCTGTGGGTACACACCCTGTTCCAGCCTTTAGAACTACCTGGAAGCACTGTCCCAGCATGGGTGAAGTACTCAGTGGTGCCTGACCAGGTCAGGGGCTCCACAGCTAACATGCTAGAGATGTACCTGACGGGTGGTCCCCTATTGGCTGGGACGCATCCAATCCACTAATCAGAGACCTGGGAGGAGGAGGGGCTAGTCAGTGGATTGCACGGACGACTGACATCTTGTCAGATAAATAGTAGAAAGACAGACAGTCAGTCAGACGTGGACATGCTGACGGAAAGTGTAAAGTGACTACTAAGTAAAAGGGAGTATGGTTGCCAGGGAGAGTACGGTGCAAGTTCTCACTGCACCGAGCACCGACTGGGTACAGAGCCCTAGCTCAGGAAGACGTTTCAGGCTCACCTGATAACAATCTGCCTGGTCAGGGGACCATCAAGGACCTTACCGACGTTAGTGTCTGGGGCACAACAGCAGAGAGAGAACCTGGGAACAGGGACAGGGGTCTGACCCAAGAGAAGTTCAAGCTGCTTTCCGTACAGGCTAGGACGGAGACAACAGGATGGGACCCCAAAACGCTCCAGGCCACGGGGACCCACTGACTACAGACTGGTGCATGGAAGTAAAGCTCATCAGTTCACTACACCAGCATTGGAACAAAGGGAATACTGGATTGGTAAAGACCAGCACCAGCTGGGTTGCAGCAACTCCAAACCAGTGAGTAAACCGCAGCCCCTGTGTTGTCTGAATTCTTCCTACACCTCTGCATCGATATACTACACCCACCATCATCCTTCCCTGGGGCCTAGCTCTACTTGTGAAGAGCAATCACACCTAAGCTGCCCAATACCACCAGCTGGGATAGAACGACAAAATATATAACAGCCGGACTTATCTTTTAAATCGCAACAAGTATCCATACAGGTATAGAATTCACAGAAAATGCAAACCTGTGTAAATAATGTTGTAAAGTCCAAGAAAATCCTTGAGTCATTAACATAAAGATGTCCAAGTCCCTTTATAGAGTGACACAGTAGCCATCTACAATGGATGAGGTCTGGCTCTGCCTCGACGCGTTTCCCCAGGTGAGTGGTTCATCAGTAGGCCAAGAACCTTGATATCAGGTATGCAAATCCATGACGCTAGTCCCCAAACAGATCAACAGCAGTGCAGAGAATCCTGAACGATACAAGCCACAGCCATCATAAGGAACGCGTTCCTTATGATGGCTGTGGCTTGTATTGTTCAGGACAACAGTGACACATATTAAAAACATTTAAAAGATTAACAAAAACATTTGGTCATGTGACAACAATTAGTTCTTCCACTTGCACCAAGGAAAGAAATACCATGACTGGATCACAATATTATAGTCATGATGAAAATATATATACCTTTACTTTTAGTGCACTATCTAGACCAGGGGTGGGCAATTATTTTTCCCATGGGGCCGCATGAGAAATTGGGATGGTTTTAGAGGGCCGGACTAATATAATAAACTCAGTTCTACCCAATACTGTATATAGTATATACACTAACCCTCCATAAACAGTAAGTTAAACAATACAAAGATTCAATGAAAATATGGTGGCCAGTGGGGAGCATACATACTGGCCCTTGTGGCGAGTGGGGGGCATACATACTGCTCAATAAATCAGCAGAAAAATACCAACAATAACACCCTTAATGGGAATAACAGACAAGCTAACAGGGTGGATGATTGCAAATGCAAAAACATACATCCTAAAATATAACTTTTAATGTGTACATTAAAAAAAGACAATAAAAGTCATTAAATAAAACCGTGTCATAAAAACAAAGACACCTTATCCTCAAGCCACTAAGCTCAAATAGGCTAGGGATAGGTGCCCGGCACATAAGAACACACGTCCCCAAATATCCAGAAAACAATCAGGATATTAGATCCTGTACCATCAACATAAGGATCCGCCTTTTTTGTCTGGTGGTCCGGTGCAAAATAATGGGACTTTAAATGCGGACAATGCCCACTATAAATAAATAAATAAAGCAGGGATCCCACCTTCTTAATAATAATATGGATCCCCCTCCTAGACAAGAAAAGTGGGTCTTACCGTATTCAGATGTAGGGCATCAAATAGGCAGAGAAAGGCTATAGGTCACCATTTAGTGGTTCAGTAAATACCAGATCAAACCTTACTGCTGTTAAACCTGGCAGAGAAAACGCATCTTCCCAACGCGGTTCGTATTAATGAATACTCATCAGGGGAATTTCTCTATGATGCTCTGCACAACGTCTTGCATCTCAGACGAACATTAATATTACGCCCCCATGGACAGAGACGTCCACCACGAATGGACTCGCATAGCTGGCAGCATTGCAGCTGCAGAGCCTGAGGGCTCCTCTGGCTGCCTTCTCTGAGTCCCCTGTGTGTCTGCTTCTTCTATTAGGAGACCTAAGAAGACACAAGTGCTGCTCTCCTGCTCCCCCCTCCTGCATGCACTCTTCTCTCTCCCTGCTGCTACTGGTGCACTTACCTCAGTTGCAGAACAGACGTTTTTTGAAGTGGCCGCTGTGCAGATGAGCTGGTCACATGTGAGGATCCTGGGTAGAAGGGGCAGACAATGGGGGCGTGGCCAGCATCAACAGCAGCAGGAGGGGACAAGGAAGGCATCAGAGGAGTGTGTGTGTCCAGCATTCAGAGGGGGCGTGGATGACAGCAAAAGGGGCATGGCTAGCAGCATAGACGCCATGGAAGGCATCCAGAGACTGTGACCAGCATCCAGAGGGGCATGACTGGCTGCAAGAGGGGGCGTGACCGGCAGAGTGGGGGGCGTGGCAGCTGCTTATCACTGCACTGCGGGATACAGAGCTCCCGGCAGTGAGAGTGGGGCTAAGGTATAAAATTGTAGATCAGGCCACGCCTCCAACAAGCTAAGGCAGGCGGGCCAGTCACAGACAGTAGGCAGGCCGCATCCGGCCCACGGGCCGCCCCTTGCCCAGGTCTGATCTAGACCCATGCAGCTCCGGAAGTGAATGAGTAACCTGAAAGCAGCTTGCCGCCATGGCACGGAGGTTTGGTGAGTACACCACGCATGCTCCTATCCCTCCATCCCTTCCATCAACATTTCTAATCCCTGGATTTTGGTTCCCATAGACTTATATGGGTACTGGATTCTGGACTGGATACGGATTTTTTTTTTTTTTTTAAAAATGAGCATGGACCCGCTGGTCCCATTTTTTTCAAGTCCGCCCAGCTCTACACATGTTCTAATCTGGAGACAGTAATTCCTAGATTAATGCTGATTGACAGTAAAACAGTTTCCATTAATATGCTGTTTCCATCTATGCAGGGGTGGATATACCATTCATATAACTTGTACAGCTGCACAAGGGGGGTGAGGGGGCCCATTTCTACCTCTAAAATAGGTGGAATTGTACATTTTAATGAGTTAATGGACTGAAAAGGGCTCGTATATTGTTCTTGCACATGGGCCTTTTCCTGTCTGTGCCCCCCAGGGCATCATCCCATTGAGGTTCATTTTTCCTGAAAGCAATTGATCATTGAAAATAAATATAAACTGGCCTGTATCAGGTAGCTTCATGCTGGCATATTAAACACCTCTTACAGGGAACACAAAGATGAGTCACACGAATAAGAAATAGGTGAGATTAACGCATTATTAAAGATCTGGACTATAAGGAATCAGTCTAAAGGTCCAGTCACACTAAACAACTTACCAGCGATCCCAACAACGATAGGGATCGCTGGTAAGTTGCTAGGAGGTTGCTGGTGAGATGTCACACTGCGACGCTCCAGCGATCCCACCAGCAACCTGACCTGGCAGGGATCGCTGGAGCATGGCTACACGAGTTGCTGGTGAGCTCACCAGCAACCAGTGACCAGCCCCCAGTCTCCTAGTTACAGCACACATCAGGTTAATTAACCCGATGTGTGCTGCAGCTAAATGTGCACAGAGCAGGGAGCAGCGCACAATGCTTAGCGCTGGCTCCTTGCTCTCCTAGTTACAGCACACACCGGGTTAATTACCTGATGTGTGCTGCAGCTACATGTGCACAGAGCAGGAGCCGGCAGCACAGGCAGTGAGAGCGGAGGAGGCTGGTATCAAAGGTAAATATCGGGTAACCAAGGACAGGGCTTCTTGGTTACCCGATGTTTACATTGGTTACCAGCCTCAGCAGAAGCTGGCTCCCTGCTCACTGCACATTAGTTGTTGCTGTCTCGCTGTCACACACAGCGATCTGTGCTTCACAGCAGGACAGCAACAACTAAAAAATGGCCCAGGACATTCAGCAACAACCAACGACCTCACAGCAGGGGCCAGGTTGTTGCTGGATGTCACACACAGCAACATCGCTAGCAACGTCACAAAAGTTGTTCGTTACCAGCGATGTTGCTAGCGATGTTGCTTAGTGTGACGGGGCCTTAAAAGGTTAACAATGAGAAAAGAATTAGTGATTGTTTTTCTAACCTGCGCTAAAGCTTGACCTTCCCTTCTAAAAATGTGAAATCTCTAAAAATCCAAAGACTTGTCATTCTATCCAAAGCTGTAAAAATCATCTGTATTCATGAAAGAGATTAGCCGCTTTCCATGCATACATTAATCCGCATGAAAATTTAGTGTGAGGTTTAACAGTTGCAGGGCGTTGGTGTCCTAAGCCAGGGTGGCTGAGCTAGAAAACCTGACACTATGATGGGAAAAAATGGTTTTCTTTGTTTCATAAATTATAATAGCAATAATAGATACAGGAATAACAAAACTCGCGGAGAAACCCAACTGACACTTTCCTGAATTGTGATTCGAGCAAATCATTTACCTGGAATAGTTTTCTAGGTGTTGCTATAATGCTACTGCAGGACGTCAGAAAGCATTTCTTGTGCTGATGTCTGACATTATTATTCTGTAAATCCAAATCACTGTCTTCTTAAATGTCTACATCATAATTGTCTTATGTATTTATGTTTGTTCTGGTAATCAGCCAAACCAAAAGCCACATGTCCAGTGAATTGCACCAACGGATGGAAGAAAGGAACGCAGATCTGCAGTCGTTTGATTCTCCATCGGGCAATGCCCGGAGGTTATATTTATTGAAAAGCTTTAACATGCAATTGAATGCACTCCACCATTATTGGTTACTTTTCAATCCTCACATAATGATTGGTTACACCCTTATTTGTAAATTATACTGATTGATTGTTTGGAATCTAATATAGAAAGCTGAGTGTATGTGTGTGTGTATGTGTGTGTGTGTGTGTGTGTGTGTGTATGTACAGTACAGACCAAACATTTGGACACACCTTCTCATTCAAAGAGTTTTCTTTATTTTTCATGACTGAATATTGTATATTAACATTGAAGGCATCAAAACTATGAATTAATACATGTGGAATGAAATACTTAACAAAAAAGTATGAAACAACTGAAAAATATGTCTTATATTTTAGGTTCTTCAAAGTAGTCACCTTTTGCTTTGATTACTGCTTTGCACACTCTTGGCATTCTCTTGATGAGCTTCAAGAGGTAGTCACCGGAAATTGTCTTCCAACAGTCTTGAAGGAGTTCAAAGAGATGCTTAGCACTTGTTGGCCCTTTTGCCTTCACTCTGCGGTCCAGCTCACTCCAAGTCATCTCGATTGGGTTCAGGTCTGGTGACTGTGAAGGCCAGGTCATCTGGTGTAGCACCCCATCACTCTCCTTCTTAGTCAACTAGCCCTTACACAGGAGGTGTGTTTGGGATCATTGTCCTGTTGAAAAATAAATGATGGTCCAACTAAACGCAACGCAAAATGGAATAGCATGCCGCTGCAAGATGCTATGGTAGCCATGCTGGTTCAGTATGCCTTCAATTTTGAATAAATCCCCAACAGTGTCACCAGCAAAGCACCCCCACACCATCACACCTCCTCTTCAATGCTTCATGGTGGAAACCAGGCATGTAGAGTCCATCCATTCACCTTTTCTGCGTCGCACATAGACACGATGGTTGGATCCAAAGATCTAAAGATCTCAAATTTGGAGTTATCAGACCAAAGCACAGATTTCCACTGGTCTAATGTCCATTCCTTGTGTTCTTTAGCCTAAACAAGTCTCTTCTGCTTGTTGCCTATCCTTAGCAGTGGTTTCCTAGCAGCTATTTTACCAAGAAGGCCTGCTGCACAAAGTCTCCTCTTAACCCCTTAACGACCTTTGACATACTGAGTACGTCATGGTGACATGGTGCTAAACGACCCATGACGTACTCAATACGTCATGGCGAAATCGCGGTCCCGGAGCCCCGGGGAGTGAAATTTGTTTAATTAAACGGTAGATTCGGGAAGGAGGGGACCTCTGCCTGACCTCAGGAGGGGTGGTGCCTCCTCCCCGAACCTACAGAGGCTGTGATTGGCTGACGAACGCCGCTCAGCCAATTACAGCCACTGTAATGTTCCAGCCATTGAAAATGGCTGGAACATTGAAATCCAGCCCTGATCAGTGCTGCTGTAGCACTGGCCATTGGCTGGAGCTGGGTGATCGATGCTTCACCCGCCCCCAGCTCTGATTGGAGACACCGGTCTTGTGACCGCTCTCTCCAATCAATGTGGATCTGCGGCCTGTGACCGTCCCTGGAAGCCAAGGAGAGCGGTAAGTTGTTGTCCCCGCCGCCCGCCCCTGTCCCCGATCGCCCCGCCGCTGCTCCCGATCCACCGCTGTCCCCGCCGCTGTCTCCGATCGCCCTGCCGCTGCTCCCGATCCACCGCTGTCCCCGGCGCCACGCTCCTGATCCACCGCTGTCCCCGGCGCCATGCTCCCGCTCCACCGCTGTCCCCGCCGCTGCTCCCGATGCACCGCTGTCCCCGCCGCTGTCTCCGATCGCCCCGCCGCTGCTCCCGCTTCACCGCTGTCCCCGCCGCTGCTCCCGCTTCACCGCTGTCCCCGCCGCTGTCTCCGATCGCCCCGCCGCTGCTCCCACTTCACCGCTGTCCCCGCCGCTGCTCCCGATGCACCGCTGTCCCCGCCGCTGTCTCAGATCGCCCCGCCGCTGCTCTCGCTTCACTGCTGTCCCCGCCGCTGTCTCCGATCGCCCCGCCGCTGCTCCCGCTTCACCGCTGTCCCCGCCGCTGCTCCCGATCCACCGCTGTCCCCGCCGCTGTCTCCGATCGCCCCGCCGCTGCTCCCGCTTCACCGCTGTCCCCGCCGCTGCTCCCGATGCACCGCTGTCCCCGCCGCTGTCTCCGATCGCCCCGCCGCTGCTCCCGCTTCACCGATGTCCCCGCCGCTGCTCCCGATGCACCGCTGTCCCCGCCGCTGTCTCCGATCGCCCCGCCGCTGCTCCCGATCCACCGCTGTCCCCGGCGCCATGCTCACGATCCACCGCTGTCCCCTGCGCCATGCTCCCGATCCACCGCTGTCCCCGCCGCCGCTCCCGATCCACCGCTGTCCCCGGCGCCATGCTCCCGCTCCACCGTTGTCCCCGCCGCCGCTCCCGATCCACCGCTGTCCCCGGCGCCATGCTCCCGCTCCACCGCTGTCCCCGCCGCCGCTCCCGATCCACCGCTGTCCCCGCCGCCATGCTTGCTACTGTCCCCGCCGCCGTCGCACCCACCTTTTTCAGCCGCTGCTGCCCCCGAATCGGCCCCCACTGTTCCTGATCGGCGGCCGCCGCCACCGCCTCCTTCATCGGCTGCCCCTTCTCCATCGCCACACCTCCTATCCTTCCATGTGCTGCAAGCCACCCTCCCCCCACGTGTGCTGCAAGCCACCCTCCCCCCACATGTGCTGCAAGCCAGCCACCCTCCCCCTATATGTGCTGCAAGCCAGCCACCCTCCCCCCACATGTGCTGCAAGCCAGCCACCCTCCCCCCACATGTGCTGCAAGCCACCCTCCCCCCACATGTGCTGCAAGCCACCCTCCCCCTACATGTGCTGCAAGCCACCCTCCCCCCGGGGCCCCCCCTCCTCCATGTGCCATCTCTCTCTCCCATCAGACTCTGCCCCCCTCCCCGATCTGCTGCCTGCTCTCTCCCATTTTCCATCTACTGCCCCCTCTCACCCTCCTCGATCTGTTGCCTGCTTCATCTGCTGCCTCTTCTGTCTGCTGTGATCCTGCTGCCTAGATCCATCCTGTAAGGTAGGTATCCCCATCTCACCTCCCCCCCCATCCTCTGCCGCTCCTCCATCCGCTGCGCCATTTCCCATCCATCCGCTGCGCCATTTCCCATCATCCATCCGCTGCGCCCTTTCCCATCCTCTGCCGCTCCTCCACCCACTGCGCCCTTTCCCATCTTCCATCCGCTGCGCCCTTTCTCATCTGCCGCCCCGCCCTCTCACATCGCATTATCCAGCGCAGTTGCTCGCTTCCAGACTGCAGTGGATGATGCGATGCGAGACTCGTGCATTGCTCTCAAGTTTGGCACTGGTCTTAGTGGCAGGCGCTCTTTTTTTTTTTTTTTTTTTTTTTTTTTTACTGATGTCTGTATTTTTTATTTCGCCAAACTAATTTTTTTTGTATGGGGGGGTCTAGTTTCCAAAATGGGATCACATGTGGGGGAGCTCCATTGTTTAGGCACCTCAGGGGGTCTCCAAATGAAACATGGCGTCTGCTAATAATTCCAATCAATTTTACTGTGAAATGGCGCTCCTTCTCTTCTGAGCCCCGCCGTACGCCCAAACAATTGATTTCCACCACATATGAGGTATCATCGTACTCAGGAGAAATTGCACAATACATTTTATGGTGCATTTTTTCCTGATACCCTTGTGGAAAAAAAAGCTACCTGTTTGAAAAAACAATTTTGTGGTAAAAAAAAAGAATAAAATATTTTCACGGCTGAACATTACAAACGTTTGTGAAGCCTCCAGGGGTTCAAAGTGCTCACTAAACAGCTAGATAAATTCCATGAGGGGTCTAGTTTCCAAAATGGGGTCAATTGTGGGGGAGCTCCATTGTTTAGGCACTTCAGGGGGTCTCCAAACGCAACATGGCGTCCGCTAATAATTCCAACCAATTTTGCTGTGAAATGGCGCTCCTTGCCTTCCGAGTCCTGCCGTGCGCCCAAACATTTGATTTCCACCACATATGGGGTATCTGCGTACTCAGGAGAAAATGCACAATACATTTTATGGTGCATTTTTTCCTGATACCCTTGTGATAAAAAAAGCTACCTGGTTGAAGCAACAGTTTTGTGGTAAAAAAATTTTTTTTTCTTTTCACGGCTCAACGTTATAAACTTCTGTGAAGCCCCCAGGGGTTCAAAGTGCACATCAAACATCTAGAAAAAATATTTGAGGGCTCTAGTTTCCAAAATGGGGTCACTTATGGGGGATGCTCCATTGTTTAGGCACCTCGGGGAGTCTTCAAACCCGACATGGCGTCCGCTAATGAGTGCAGCTAATTTTGCACTCAAAAATTCAAATGGCGCTCCTTGCCTTCCGAGTCCTGCTGTGTGCCCAAACATTTGATTACCACCACATATGGGGTATCTGCGTACTCAGGAGAAAATGCACAATACATTTTATGGTGCATTTTTTCCTGATACCCTTGTGATAAAAAAAGCTACCTGGTTGAAGCAACAGTTTTGTGGTAAAAAATTTTTTTTTTCTTTTCACGGCTCAACGTTATAAACTTCTGTGAAGCCCCCAGGTGTTCAAAGTGCTCATCAAACATCTAGAAAAAATATTTGAGGGCTCTAGTTTCCAAAATGGGGTCATTTGTGGGGGAGCTCCATTGTTTAGGCACCTCAGGGAGTCTTCAAACCCGACATGGTGTCCGCTAATGAGTGCAGCTAATTTTGCACTCAAAAATTCAAATGGCGCTCCTTGCCTTCCGAGTCCTGCTGTGTGCCCAAACATTTGATTACCACCACATATGGGGTATCTGCGTACTCAGGAGAAAATGCACGATACATTTTATGATGCATTTTTCCTGATACCCTTGTGAAATTACTAATTTTTATGGCTAAAGTAACATTTTTGTGTTAAAGTAAAATTTTCATTTTTTCGTCTACATTGCTTTGGTTGCTGTGAAGCTCCTAAAGGGTTAATAAACTTCTTGGATGTGGTTTTGAGCAGAGTGAGGGGTGCAGATTTTAGAATTGGGTCACTTTTGGGTATTTTCTGTCGCCTAGGTTTCACAAATCACTCCAAATGTAATGTGGTACCTAAAAAATTTATTTTTGTAAATTTTGTTGGAAAAATGAGAAATTGGTGATGAACTTTGAACCCTTCTATCTTCCTAACGGAATTTTTTTTTTTCAAAAATTGCGCTGGTGTAAAGTAGACATGTGGGAAATGTTATTTAGTAACTTTTTTTGTGTGACATATCTCTCAGATTTATGGGCATAAAATTTCAAATTTTTAAAATTGCAAAATTTGCAAAATTTTCGCCAAATTTCCGAAATTTTCACAAATAAACGCAAAACATATCGGCCTAAATTTACCACTGACATGAAGTACAATATGTCATGAAAAAACAATCTCAGAATCGCCAGGATCCGTTGAAGTGTTCCAGAGTTATAACCTGTCAAAGTGACACTGGTCAAAATTGTAAAAAATGGCCGGGTCTTTAAGGTGAAAACAGGCTGGGGGCTGAAGGGGTTAACAGTTGTTCTAGAGATGTGTCTGCTGCTAGAACTCTGTGTGGCATTGACCTGGTCTCTAATCTGAGCTGCTGTTAACCTGCGATTTCTGAGGCTGGTGACTCTGATAAACTTATCCTCTGCAGCAGAGCTGACTCTTGGTCTTCCTTTCCTGGGGTGGTCCTCATGTGAGCCAGTTTTTTTATAGCGTTTGATGGTTTTTGCCACTGCACTTGGGGACACTTTCAAAGTTTTCCCAATTTTTCGGACTGACTGACCTTCATTTCTTAAAGTTATGATGGTCACTCATTTTTCTTTACTTAGAATTTGTATTATGGCAAGAAAAAAGCAGCTAACAGTCTATTCAGTAGGACTATCAGCTGTGTATCCACTAGACTTCTGCACAACACAACTGATGGTCCAAACCCCATTTATAAGGCAAGAAATCCCACTTATTAAACCTGACAGAGCATACCTGTGAAGTGAGAACCATTTCCGGTGACTATCTCTTGAATGCCATGAGTGTGCAAAGTAGTGGCTAAAAGCAAAAGGTGGCTACATTGAAGAACCTAGAATATAAGACATACTATCAGTTGTTTCACACTTTTTTGTTAAGTATTTCATTCCACATTTGTTAATTCATAGTTTTGATGACTTCAATGTGAATCTACAATTTTCAGAGTCATGAAAATAAAGAAAACTCTTTGAATGAGAAGGTGTGTCCAAACTTTTGGTCTGTACTGTATGTATGTATGTATGTGTGTGTGTATCAGTGTATGTATGTATGTATGTATGTGTGTATGTCCGCTACAGGAATCCACACCGTTGCAGATACAATCATGAAATTTTGCACAGACACCCCATTTGACTCAGGGAACATCATACACTATATTTTGAGGGGAAAATGTAACCCTGCGCTTTACAGTTATTCTCCAACAATCCTGCTTACATTACCGTCAATGGAGCTGGAAGATACAGGTCATTAATATAAGCTCTGATTGGTTGCTATAGGCACCGAAGGACATTCTTCGTATAAGGCAGCTATGTGTGAGGTAATATGATGTTGGTAGTGTCACAAAGAGACAGACACACACAGACAGGCACACAGACACAGACACAGACACACACACAGACACACAGAAAGAGACACAAACAGAGAGAGACACTGAGACACAGACACACATAGAAAGACACACATACACGCCCAGAGACACAGACACAAACACAGACAGACAAAGACACACACAGACACACACAGAGACAAACACAGAGACACACAGAGAAACAGTCACACAGAGACACAGACACACACACAGAGACACACAGAGAAAGACACACAGACACTCAAAGAGACACAGACACAGAGACAGACACACAGAGATAGAGACTGAAAGACACAGACACACCAGAGACAGACACACTAGAGACAGAGACACACCAGAGACAGACACACTAGAGACAGAGACACACCAGAGACAGACACACAGAGACACTGAGACAGACAGACACAGTCAGACACAGACATACAGGCACACAGGCGCACATAGACACAGACATACACAGGTACAGACACACAAAGGCAAAACAGAGCCACAGACAGACACACAGAGATGGATGCACACACACACACACACACACACACACACACAGACAAACACACAAAGGCAAACAGACACAGACAAAATTACACACTGAGACTGATAGTGACAGACAGGCACATAGAGACAGACACAGAAACAGAGTCAGAGACACATAGAGACCCACAGAGACAGACACACAGACAGAAACACACAGAGACACAATAAATAAGAAATAATACACAGAGGCAAACACACACACACAGAGACACAGACACACAGTTACACACAGACTGATGCAGAGACACACAGAGACAGAGAAAGTAATATACAGAGACAGACACACAGACAGACACACAAAGACACACAAAGACAGAGACACACAGAGACACACATACACAGAGACACACATACACAGACACACAGAGACAGATACACACAGAGACAGACACAGAGACAGATACACGCGCAGACACAGAGAAAGTAATACACAGAGACACACAGAGACAGCCACAAATACAAACAGAGACACACAAAGACACACAAAGACAGAGACACATAGACAGAGACAGACCAGGGGCAGACAGTCACAGAGACAGACAGAGACAGACACAGACACAGAGACACAGACACAGATACTCATAGACACACAGATACATACAGGGAGACAGAAACAGACACAAACTCAGAGATAGAGACACACACAAAGACACATACACACAGAGACAAATACAGAGAGAGAGGCAGACAAAGACACAGAGAGAGGGAGACAGACAAAAGGGGGCTTTACACGCTGTGACATCGCTAGCGATTGCTAGCGATGTTGCGAGCGATAGCACCCGCCCCCGTCGTTCGTGCGACATTTGGTGATCACTGCCGTAGTGAACAATATCGCTACGGCAGCGTCACATGCACATATCTGATCAGCGATGTCGCTGTGACTGCGGAACAATCCCTCCTTCAAAGGGGAGGCGCATTCAGCTTCATAGCGACGTCACAGTGGCGTCACAAAATGGCCGCCCAATAGAAGAGGAGGGGAGGAGATAAGCGGCCGGAACATGCCGCTCACCTCCTTCCTTCCTCATTGCCGGTGGACGCAGGTAAGGAGATGTTTGTCGTTCCTGTGGTGTCACACACATCGATGTGTGATGCCGCAGGAACGACGAACAACCAGCGGCATGCGCTACCAACGATATTATGAAAAGGAGCGACGTGTCAACGATCAACGATTTTTGACGTTTTTGGGATCGTTGATCGTCGCTCCTTGCTGTTACACGCTGCGATGTTGCTAACGATGCCGGATGTGCGTCACATACACCGTGACCCCAACGATATATCGTTAGCGATGTCGCAGTGTGTAAAGCACCCTAAAGAGGAAGACAGACCGACAAAGAGGAAGACAGACACAGAGGAAAACAGTCAGAGAGTGAGAGCGAGTGAGACAGTTACTATCTCGGGCAATGCCGGGTACTATAGCTAGTATTACATAAATCTGAAACCACATGACACAAATGGATGTCAAGATAATATTTTTTGGCATGGTGTATGTTCCTTACGGTCCTTATCTTATCCTTATATAAGTCTAGGGGCTTTTTAATATCATCTTATGTAATTGTGGAACATGTTAATTCATGCTATGAGTATCAGAGGACAATCTATGAGATAATGAAGTAAGGTGATTCCCTGGAGGGTGTATAATAAAAACCAAACACGCGGCGCCAATCTCAGTGCGTTACCAAAGTGACTCTCCGGTGCCCTTTGAATGATGTTTTATGCACTCACCTTTTGCCACAAAACTTTAAGCATATATAATTTTTCCAAAGCCTCTTCACTCTTTTTATCCGGGTCTGCTGCTTGCCTGGAATTGATCCTGTGTTTCATCCAGCCACGGATTCCCACAGGTGTAAAGGTTAAAAATTGAGTGACTCAGTTTTATAGTGGCCGCGCTCCCCGTAGTGATGATTTTGAAATCTCTTGTCCACAATTAGAATGTATTGTTCAAAAAAACAGTACACATACGGAAATATAAATAAAAATAAAGAAATTGAACTTGGAGAATCTGAGGGTAGATCTATACCAACAGTAAAATTTATCCTTATATACTTTATCAGAATCAGAAATAGAAATTTTAAGTAAAGGTCTGAATTTCTGTCTGACACAGGATGCAAATGCGTTCAATCTCTTTTTTTGGATCTAAATGCTTTTACACGAAAATTAACCCTCAAACGACATTTTTAATTGAAAGAAAAAAAAGATACCGAATATGAATAATATTAAGTCAACAAGTGACATGGAAACGTTTAAAATTACCAATAATTATACACATGAAGAGGTGCAGCCAAAATCTGGGTTTTGCCCCATACAAAGTAGAAGACATAATATAGAGACTTTTTTTGCATTGGTTCAGGAGGAATTCAGACTTATGGAAGGAAATAAGGAAAATAATGGTGATAAATTAATAAAGGATAAAACAAAATATAACTACATGAAAATAAATAAAAGTACACATAATTTTAAAGGAAGAAAGTTGAATAATATTTCTAAGCAAGAAAAAGAGGCTGTGGAGTTTTTAAAAAATAACAAAAATATTGTGATACCCAAGCAGATAAAGGGGGCGGGGTGGTGATCCAAAATAGAATAGATTATATAGAATAAGTTCACAGGATCCTCTCAGATGATATATATTATTTAAGATTAGATAATGATCCAACACAAATATATATTACACTATAAAGAAAAAGACATCTATTAAATTTTTGCCTGGCGGCTTTTAGATCAATGTATTTTTTGGGATGTGCGATCCATGTCTTTTTCTCCATTGTTATGTTATACAAATATATATTAAAGAATATAAGACACTTATCAATGAAGTTTCTATGGAAAGTATTATAAAAAAAAAGGAAAACATTTTTTTGATGATTCCTATACCAACAATGGCATTTTTTTTTAGCATCTGCCAAAAGTACATAAAGATCCTTTTAACCTCCCAGGGAGACCAATAATATTCGGATTTGGCTCCTGAACTACAAATTTATCTCACTAGATAGACCTTTTCCTACAGGACCCTGTGAAATCCTTATCATCATATCTAAAAGATTCCACACAATTAATCAATGATCTTAGAAATATTGAATGTCAAGAACATTTTTATTTTATTACCATGGATGTTAACGCATTATATTATTATATTCCAACATAGATCACGATCGAGAGATAAATGCGGTGGATTATTATCTCACAGAGATTGGGCTTGCAACTAAACAAAAAAATTTTCAGTTGAATGGTTTAAGGTTTATTTTAAAGCATAATGTATTCAGTTTTGAGGGGTCACTATACCTACAACAGCTCGGGACCACGATGGGGACTCGGGTCGCCCCAAATTTGCAAACCTTTTTATGGGGCGATTTGAGTCCTCATCAATTTTGAAGTAAGTTGGAAAATACAACGAAAATAGTTTTTTATAGGCGTTTTATAGACGATCTGGTAATTATATGGAATGGTACAAAAGGAGAAGCAATAGAAATGATAAATATGTTGAATGAAAACGATTGGGGTATTTAATTTACCTCAGAAATAAATAATGAAAAAATAGCGTTTTTAGATTTGGAAATTATCCACAAGGGGACAAGTATCATTACAAAAACGCATTTTAAAAAAGTTGATTCCAACGGATTTTTGGATTTCAGAAGTGCTTATTATAAAAAATGGAAAGAAAACATTCCACACAGTCAGTTCTTTTGTATCAGGAAAAACTGTACTGAAGAAAAAGACAATGAAACCCAGGCTGACATTTTAAAGAAAAAAATTAAGGAAAAGAAATATCCCAAAAAATTGGTTCATGGCGCATATGAAAAAAAACAAGTTTAAAAAAACAGGAGGATTTTGTGAGTAAACAAGGGAAAGAAAATGAGGTGATATGTAAAAGAACAAATAATAGAGAAGGAGGCAGGTGGAAATTTAATTTCATCACGACCTATAATAGGGGGAATAAGATGATAAAGATATTCTGAAACTGGATCTGATTTTGGGAAAATATCTGTCTGAGGAACCAAATATAACATTTAGGAGGGGGAAAACAATAAAACGCCTAATAGCCCCAAGTAGGTTAAAAGAAAATAAAAAAAAATCTGTAAAGACAGAAAAAAATAAAGATCATGTGAGTGGAGTTTTCAGATGTAATGCTAGGAAATGTCATATGTGTGGAATTATAAACCATGGAGCAAAACAGATTACAAGTAAAAGTACAGGCGAAGTAATTCAAATGAAACAAAATCTGAGCTGCGATAGCAATTATATTGTATATGTTATCGATTGTAGCTGTGGGCTACAGTATGTGGGATGCACGACATAGACTCTACATGCTTGTATGAATGCACACAGAAATAGAGCAAAAAATGGGTTTTTAAAACATAGTTTATCGAGACATATATTACTCAAGCATGTTAAGAATGTTAATATAATCGTGACACCTCTAGAACAGGTACCTGTGGAATCTCTGTCTAAATATATATATACATATATATATATATATATATATAAAACAAAAAAATAAAAAAAAAAATCTTTGTACTACCTTTTATTTGAGGACTCTTAGGTATAGTAATTTTTATTGATACATTCTCACAGTGCTTTTAAATTAGTTTTTTTTAAGTGATTTTTTAAAGTGATTTTTTTAAGTGATTTGTTGCTTGGGCATTTTTGCTTTAAATGAACCACTATAGCTGAAGTGAACAAAGAGACTGATTACACAGGTGTGGTTATATCCACACCCTTATTTGAATACCCAGCAAATTGCATTTTTTATCTATAAAATAGAAAGTTAGATGTATTTTTACTTAGATACCTGAAGAAGGCGGTTGTTTCCGTTGAAACGCGTTGTAGTATCTGTCTTTTATTTCCATATGTTTAATGTGTTTTTGAACAATAAATTCCAATTGTGGTTTTAAAATTATCACTACGGGGAGCACGGCCACTATAGAATTGATTCACTCCATTTTTAATCTATGAGATAATATATACACATTGCAATCTGCCAAACACTTCAAAACCACATCTTCTTCAAGGCACACTACAAAACATACAAGATGGTGCTTCCACACAATCAGAATGTAGGTGTATTATCAAATTCAAACAATAATAATAATATAATAGTAATGACAACAATCTGATCTCATAGATCAAATTATTTCCCTAACAATGTTTGTGCATTTATATGCATTGGGCTTTGTAAGCAATGGATGCGGACGATGGTCATAAGCCCTTGTAAATATATCATAGGCTATATTGGCTTGTTTTTGGCAAAGTAGTTCCTATGTAGGAATGGTGGCAGGATACAGACACACACAGATCTAATTTATATAACTTTAATCACAAAGACACTGGAGTTTGATGTTTACAGATTTTTACTAGTGATGAGTGAGAACTACCATGCTTAGGTGCTCGGTACTCATAATGAGCAGCTGGATACTCGGATGGGCGTGACTCACGTACCGAGCATAATGGACGTCAATGGAGAACTTGAGCATTTTTCCAGAAGATTTCCTGGAAAAATGCTCAAGTTCCCCATTGACTTCCATTATTGGGCACACCAGTGATGCCCATCCTAGCACCCAACTGCTACTTACAAGTACCGAGTACCTAAGCATGGTAGTGCTCGCTCATCACTATTTCGCACAGAAGGTAATGAGCTTGATGATTTTCTCAGTCTCACAAGCTTAATTTGATCAGAGGCGTTTACACTGTCAGTTGTCTACTGGTAGAACCTCCATTCCACTAATCTTATCTCTGTGTTACTTGTGATACTGTGCAGCCCACACTTGCAATGCTTGTTTAAACCAGCAGGATTATCCCATATAAAATAAAGGCAGTGCCATACTGGCGTTAGCATGGTGAATCAAATAATACCTTCAGTTTATAGATTGGATGTGTGGTTACTGAAAAAAATGTTCTCAAAGGTCCAGAAATGAGTGCATTGCTTGATTGATGTGTGCAGCAGGGCGGGCCTTTGTGAGTTGGGTCCTCTGTGTATATTCCACCTTATGCGTCCTCTTGGCTTGCCCCTTTGGCTGTTGGTTCCCTTTATGTCAATTTCCTGGTCACCTCTTAGCTACAATGTCCTGCAGTAACTTGTTTGCCACTTTGTCTACTATTGAGACCTCTTCTTCAAAGGTAGAGATGAGCAAATAAATTTGAGTAGAATGGATTTTTACTTCAATTGACCAAAATGCGTATTTTTTTTATTATTCACTTCCACGTGGATTCAGCAAAATGGCCACTGCTGGCTGCTATTTTTATTAACCATAAAGGGCTGTTTAAAGGTTATTAAAAAAATTAAATCCTTTATACACACCTTACCGCTCACCGCTTCAGCCCCTCTGCTTACCTCCTCCCGTCTGGTCTTTATGGCACCTTCTGATCCCTTGTACTTCCTGCTGGAATCCCTGGACCTCTTCTGGCTTTCTGGAGGCCTGTGGTCATGCATGTAAAGAGTCACAGGTCAAGAGCATGTCATGACAGTGATTTTATCAAAACTGCAGCACACAGCCTTGTAAGTGATAAAATTGTTGAAATCAATGTCTCTGCCCCTATTTAATGCTGCTCTGAGTTGGAATAGAAAAACCTGGTGAGATTCCCTTTAAATTATTAGGCAACTTTTTAATTCATTTTTATTTTATTTCAACTTCTCTTTCAATATAGAGCAGTACATCTGTGAATTAATGATGCCATCAATGAAATGTACATCCCCAAAACCAGCAACACTCATGCAGCCCCACATAAGGACACTGCTACTACCATATTTCACTGTAGGCACCATGCATTTAGAAAAATGAATTTTAGTAATGCAAGGTGTCAACAGTAAAACAATGGTGGTGGCTGTGTTTATATGTGGGGCTACATAAATTCTGCTGTTGTCAGGGAGCTAGATTCAATTGATGATATTATGAATTAATAAATGGACTGCTTTACATTGAAATTGAAGGCTACAATTACTCCATGCACTTGATAGATATGCATTTTTCTTAAATGCATGATGCCTACAGTGAAACATGGTGGTTGCAGTGTCTTTATCTAGAACTGCATGAGTATTCCTAGTGTCACACAGCAACATTTCATTGATGGTATTTTCATCTCACAGATGTTTTTTTTTATAAAAAAAAAGATTAGATGTTACCATCACTCTGTGCCTTTGATAGATGTGCACTTTTCCAACATTACAATGATCCAAACCACACATTTGTATTCCCAATGGGGAATTCTGAAGAGTTAACTTGAGCATCATTCTCCATCCAGCAGGAAGGCTCTAAAAGAGGTTGTAATGGAAAAAGAGAGATTCAATATGTCACCAACAATGTTAATTTCATGCCTAGAATGCTTAATGCTGTTGTTAAAAAAAAAAATAAAAAAAATAAATCATGGCAGTCATACAAAATTCTAGATGTAGTAGTTTTTGATGTGGGGTGCTCTCACTGAAGCACCTTCTTTCACTTGCTATCTGTATCCTGTACATGGCATGTGGAAGGTGTTCTGATCAAATGAGACCAAAGTAGAACTGTGTAGGCTAAAGGCAAAAAGCTACGTGTGGCGGACAACTAACACTGCACATCACCCTGAAAACAACATCCCCACTTTCAAACATCATATAGGGATCCTTTTCTTCAGCAGGGACAGTGAATCTGGTCAGAGTTGATGGGAAGATGGATGGAGTTAAATACAGGGCAATCCTAAAGGAAAATCTGTTAGAGGCTGCAAAACACTTGAGACTGGGACGTACGTTCACCTTCTAGCAGGAAAAAAACCATAAACATGTTGCCTTGATCTACAATAGAATGGTTTATATGAAAGCAGACCTAAATCCCATTGAGAATCTGTGGAAAGACTTGAAAATTGCTTCTCACGCATACTTTCCATCCAATTTCACTGAGCTTGAGGACAAAAACGTCAGCTTCTAGATATGCAAAGATGACCGGCACATACCCCAAAAGTAACCAACGTCTGCAGCAGTAACTGCAACAAAAAGTGATTCTACAGTTTTGACAATAACCTGATTCCCCCTAAAAGAATAAGTGTCCACTCAACATTTAATAACGTCATGAAAATGAGTCGTCCCCCTGTACAGCTCCCCTCTACACATTATGATGCTCTCCTATACACAGTATAATACTCTGACACTGTGTATACTGACCCAAAGTGTTTGATAGCCCCAACACTGTACAAAGACCCCACATTGGCTCCCACACTGTATGATGGCCCCCCTCACTATATGATGGCCCTCACACTGTGTCCCTACACTGTTTGATGACCCCCTCAGTAGTCCCCACTTTGTAACATGGCTCCTTTAGTAGCCCCCACACGGTCATTACCCCATCAGTAGCCCACACACTGTATGATGACCCCCTCAGTAGCCCCCACTCTGTACTATGGCTCCCTAAGTAGTTCCTGCTCTGTATTATGATCCCTTTAGCAGCCCCCACTCTGAATCATGGTCCCCTTAGCAGCCCCCACATTGTCATGGCCCCCTTAGTAGCCTCCACATTCTGATAGACCTCTAAACCCTCCACCCTGTATGACGGCCTCTCCTTCGTAGCTCTCACTATTTATGGGTCCCCTTAGTAGTCCCTCTTATATTTGGGTTAGTAGCCCCCTGATATTTTGGCCACAACACAATTTTAAAAGAAAGAAATAATAATCAAATACCCCAGATAGTCCATTAGCAGACAGTGGCAGTTCCCGGCCACACAAAAACGGTGGTTCACATGCTATGCATGAGGCGGCGAGATAACATCATTGCATCGCTCCACTCTGGACCTACTGTTCTGCAGGCTACTGGGATAAAGCGACCTACAGTCTACAGAAAAGAGAACAGCAATGCAGGGAGATTGAGTCTCCCTGCTCTGCCGCAGAGTTAAGTATATTAGTGCTCTGCTCACACCAATACAGTTAAAAGTAGCATAGCTGCGTGTGGGCCCATTAGCACATGGAGACTTGGGCGACTGCACCCTCTGCCCCCGATAGCTGTACTACCGCTCAGGGTGGCTGAACACAAAATACATGTCACAATTTTTGAGTTCATATACTTAAAGGGAACCAATCACCTGGATTTTCGTATATAACCTAAAGCCAGTGCTGTACTGGCGCTATCAGGCAGATTATCTACATACCTGTAGTGGTCAGCTCAGATGTTTAGGCTTTCAAATCCAAGAAAGAGAAGTTTAAAAATTCGTCAGCTTTTTGATTGACAATTGCACCGGAGCAGATAATAACTGGGCGCATATTCATCTGGATTCCTGCCCCCCTGCTGCCTGTTTCTGTTGTCTATGATAATTTTACTATTCAGCGTCGGAGTTGGCGCCTGCACATAGCGCTTATCTACGGCTCCATCTTTGTGAATATCGTGTTACCCCCTGCCAGTCTATTGTTCTGAGAGGGCGGCGCATGCGCCCTTGCATCTTCTGCTCTCTTGTGACCGTGGGAGAGTGAGCGATCACAATAGAAGGGGAGAACAGCTGATCGGAGGACACCGTGCCAGCACCAGGTTGAAGAAGACAGAAGACCAGGATCGTGGAGCGGTTAGAGGGAGTAATAAAGATGCAGTTCCTAAGTGTGTCTGTGTATTTATTTCTAATAGTCTTTTTTTCTCTGTTTGATGTCTTTTTTTAACCCTTTATTATTTATTATTATTATTGTTTATTTATAGAGCACCATTGATTCCATGGTGCTGTACATGAGGGGGTTACATACAGAATACATATACACGTTACAATAGACAGACTATCACAGAGGGAAGAGGGCCCTGCCCTTGCGGGCTTACATCCTAAAGGATTTTGGGGAGGAGACAGTAGGTGGGGTGTAGGTTGGGCGGCAGCTCCGCACGGTGGTGGGGCGGCAGCTCCGCACGGTGGTGGGGCGGCAGCTCCGCACGGTGGTGGGGCGGCAGCTCCGCACGGTGGTGGGGCGGCAGCTCCGCACGGTGGTGGGGCAGTGAGGTCATTGTAGATTATAGGCATTTCTGAACAGATGAGTTTTCAGGGTCCGTTTGAAGTTTGCAAGTGTAGTAGATAGTCTGATGTGTTGAGGCAGTGAGTTCCAGGAGACTGGGGATGCTCGGGAGAAGTCTTGGAGTCGGTTGCATGAGGAGCGAATGAGAGAGGAGGAGAGGAGATCTTGGGAGGACCGGAGGTTACGTTTTGGAGTGTAGCGAGAGATTAGTTCAGAGATATATGGAGGAGACAGATTATGGATAGCTTTGTAGGTCAGGGTTAGTAGTTTGAATTGGATACGATAGAAGATTGGGAGCCAATGGAGGGACTTGCAGAGAGGAGAAGCGGGGTGGTATTGAGGAGAGAGGTGGATCATTCGGGCAGCAGAATTAAGGATGGACTGGAGAGGGGCGAGTGTGTTAGCAGGGAGACCACAGAGGAGGATGTTGCAGTAGTCGATGCGGGAGATTATGAGGGCATGCACTAGCATTTTTGTAGATTGGGGATTGAGGAAAGGGCGGATTCTGGAAATATTTTTGAGTTGAAAACGGCAGGAGGTGGTGAGGGATTGGATGTGTGGTATGAAGGACAGGGCAGAGTCAAAGGCCACTCCGAGGCACCGAACTTTGGGTGCTGGGGAGAGCGTGATGTTATTAATTGTAATGGATAGGTCAGGTGGAGAGTGCAGGGGAGATGGAGGAAAGATGATCAGTTCAGTTTTGGCCACATTAAGCTTTAGGAAGCGAGAGGAAAAGAAGGAAGATATAGTCGATAGGCACTCTGGGATTCTGGACAGCAGAGATGTGACGTCTGGACCAGAGAGGTAGATCTGAGTGTCATCGGCATATAGGTGGTACTGAAAGCCATGGGACTTTATGAGTTGTCCCAGGCCAAATGTATAGATAGAAAAAAGTAAGGGTCCCAGGTAGAGTTGAGCGCGGTTCGCGGTTCGAGGTTCTCCAGTTCTAGGCTCGAGTGATTTTGGGGCCTGTTCTAGATCGAACTAGAACTCGAGCTTTTTCCAAAAGCTCGATAGTTCTAGAAACGTTCGAGAACGGTTCTAGCAGCCAAAAAACAGCTAATTCCTAGCTGGCTTTCCGCTGTAATAGTGTAAGTCACTCTGTGACTCACACTATTATGACATTTCAGTGTATAGTGTGCGTGAACAGCGCCTTCAGATCACTGCTGTTTGTATAATGGCGATCGCCATTTTTTTTTTTTTTTCCCTTGTCTTCCTTCCCTAAGCGCGCGCATGTAGTGGGGAGGGCCAGCATGTCAGCCAATCCCAGACACACACACAGCTAAGTGGACTTTTAGCCAGAGAAGCAACGGCATGTGTGATAGGATGTCCATGTCACATGTCCCTGCATTATAAAACCGGACATTTTCCTCCAGCACGCCATTATCTCTTCTGCGTCCTTGGTGTCAGACATCACTGGCGCAGCTCCGTCCTTTGTCCTATCGCCGATACTGGATACGCTGGACAGCTTAGGGAGAGCACTATCTATCAGTCCTTTTAAGGGCTCGTACGGGCAGGGTCAGAGTTAAGGTGACAGGTCCTGAAAACAGCGACAGCGTCTGTGTAGCAAAGGTCAGGGATTTCGTCGCTGCATTTCCCCATTAGGAGGGAATAGAAAGGCAGGCTTCCTTTCCTTTACCCAGAGCCCCACAATCCTGGCACTGTACCCTCCTGCCCTCTGCACACTCCAACTCATTATAACTAAGCCATTATACTAGCAAACACTCAGTGTACCTAGTGGCATCCTAAACGTGGCTATTGGACTTTGCTATAGTCCCACTAGTGCAAAGACATTTGCAGCACCTCTGCCTGCATTGCACACTCCAACTCATTATAACTAAGCCATTATACTAGCAAACACTCAGTGTACCTAGTGGCATCCTAAACGTGGCTATTGGACTTTTGTCTAGTCCCACTAGTGCAAAGACATTTGCAGCACCTCTACCTGCATTGCACACTCCAACTCATTATAACTAAGCCATTATACTAGCAAACACTCAGTGTACCTAGTGGCATCCTAAACGTGGCTATTGGACTTTTGTCTAGTCCCACTAGTGCAAAGACATTTGCAGCACCTCTTCCTGCATTGCACACTCCAACTCATTATAACTAAGCCATTATACTAGCAAACACTCAGTGTACCTAGTGGCATCCTAAACGTGGCTATTGGACTTTTGTCTAGTCCCACTAGTGCAAAGACATTTGCAGCACCTCTACCTGCATTGCACACTCCAACTCATTATAACTAAGCCATTATACTAGCAAACACTCAGTGTACCTAGTGGCATCCTAAACGTGACTATTGGACTTTTGTCTAGTCCCACTAGTGCAAAGACATTTACAGCACCTCTACCTGTATTGCACACTCCAACTCATTATAACTAAGCCATTATACTAGCAAACACTCAGTGTACCTAGTGGCATCCTAAACGTGGCTATTGGACTTTTGTCTAGTCCCACTAGTGCAAAGACATTTGCAGCACCTCTACCTGCATTGCACACTCCAACTCATTATAACTAAGCCATTATACTAGCAAACACTCAGTGTACCTAGTGGCATCCTAAACGTGGCTATTGGACTTTTGTCTAGTCCCACTAGTGCAAAGACATTTGCAGCACCTCTACCTGCATTGCACACTCCAACTAATTATAACTAAGCCATTATAATAGCAAACACTCAGTGTACCTAGTGGCATCCTAAACGTGGCTATTGGACTTTTGTCTAGTCCCACTAGTGCAAAGACATTTGCAGCACCTCTACCTGCATTGCACACTCCAACTCATTATAACTAAGCCATTATACTAGCAAACACTCAGTGTACCTAGTGGCATCCTAAACGTGGCTATTGGACTTTTGTCTAGTCCCACTAGTGCAAAGACATTTACAGCACCTCTACCTGTATTGCACACTCCAACTCATTATAACTAAGCCATTATACTAGCAAACACTCAGTGTACCTAGTGGCATCCTAAACGTGGCTATTGGACTTTTGTCTAGTCCCACTAGTGCAAAGACATTTGCAGCACCTCTACCTGCATTGCACACTCCAACTCATTATAACTAAGCCATTATACTAGCAAACACTCAGTGTACCTAGTGGCATCCTAAACGTGGCTATTGGACTTTTGTCTAGTCCCACTAGTGCAAAGACATTTGCAGCACCTCTACCTGCATTGCACACTCCAACTCATTATAACTAAGCCATTATAATAGCAAACACTCAGTGTACCTAGTGGCATCCTAAACGTGGCTATTGGACTTTTGTCTAGTCCCACTAGTGCAAAGACATTTGCAGCACCTCTGCCTGCATTGCACACTCCAACTCATTATAACTAAGCCATTATACTAGCAAACACTCAGTGTACCTAGTGGCATCCTAAACGTGGCTATTGGACTTTTGTCTAGTCCCACTAGTGCAAAGACATTTGCAGCACCTCTGCCTGCATTACACACTCCAACTCATTATAACTAAGCCATTATACTAGCAAACACTCAGTGTACCTAGTGGCATCCTAAACGTGGCTATTGGACTTTTGTCTAGTCCTACTAGTGCAAAGACATTTGCAGCACCTCTACCTGCATTGCACACTCCAACTCATTATAACTAAGCCATTATACTAGCAAACACTCAGTGTACCTAGTGGCATCCTAAACGTGGCTATTGGACTTTTGTCTAGTCCCACTAGTGCAAAGACATTTGCAGCACCTCTACCTGCATTGCACACTCCAACTCATTATAACTAAGCCATTATACTAGCAAACACTCAGTGTACCTAGTGGCATCCTAAACGTGGCTATTGGACTTTTGTCTAGTCCCACTAGTGCAAAGACATTTGCAGCACCTCTGCCTGCATTGCACACTCCAACTCATTATAACTAAGCCATTATACTAGCAAACACTCAGTGTACCTAGTGGCATCCTAAACGTGGCTATTGGACTTTTGTCTAGTCCCACTAGTGCAAAGACATTTGCAGCACCTCTACCTGCATTGCACACTCCAACTCATTATAACTAAGCCATTATACTAGCAAACACTCAGTGTACCTAGTGGCATCCTAAACGTGGCTATTGGACTTTTGTCTAGTCCCACTAGTGCAAAGACATTTTCAGCACCTCTGCCTGCATTGCACACTCCAACTCATTATAACTAAGCCATTATACTAGCAAACACTCAGTGTACCTAGTGGCATCCTAAACGTGGCTATTGGACTTTTGTCTAGTCCCACTAGTGCAAAGACATTTGCAGCACCTCTACCTGCATTGCACACTCCAACTCATTATAACTAAGCCATTATACTAGCAAACACTCAGTGTACCTAGTGGCATCCTAAACGTGGCTATTGGACTTTTGTCTAGTCCCACTAGTGCAAAGACATTTGCAGCACCTCTGCCTGCATTGCACACTCCAACTCATTATCACTAAGCCATTATACTAGCAAACACTCAGTGTACCTAGTGGCATCCTAAACGTGGCTATTGGACTTTTGTCTAGTCCCACTAGTGCAAAGACATTTGCAGCACCTCTGCCTGCATTGCACACTCCAACTCATTATAACTAAGCCGTTATACTAGCAAACACTCAGTGTACCTAGTGGCATCCTAAACGTGGCTATTGGACTTTTGTCTAGTCCCACTAGTGCAAAGACATTTGCAGCACCTCTACCTGCATTGCACACTCCAACTCATTATAACTAAGCCATTATACTAGCAATTGATGCTGCCAGTTTAAGGGCCGTAGTTGCATTGTCAGGGATATTTATTCTTTATTATTCTGCTGTTAATAAAGCTAGACCACCGCTGCAATCTACACCACCTCTCAATTTTTACTACCACATTTTAAGTGCACAATCTTGTCGCAATCAACATGAGTGGCAAAATGACAGATGCTGGTGGAAAGGGGAAGAGGCGTGGTGGAAAAGGCAAAAAAGGTTTTGTCCGTGGGGAAGGTGGCAAAGCTCCATTATCATCTGCTGAAGATTGACCATCTACCAGCAAAAGTAAGATGTCTACTACTTACCGTGGACAATCCGATGTGCTCCCTTTTTTACGGACACGAACAACAGGAACAAAGGTAGATGATGGCCAAAAAAGGAAAATGCTTGAATGGATCTCAAGTGGTCCAACAAGTGCCCTCTCAGCCACTTCAAGTACCGCATCCAAAAAACACCAGTCCTCTGAGTTGTCATCCCAATCAAACTTGCTTTCTCCCAGCTCTGAAGTCTCCATCAGCCCTGCACAGTATGGTGGAACTGAGATGGCTGAGTCTGCAGAGCTGTTCAGTCACACTATAGCCTGGGAATCAGAGGTCTGCTCCCAAGCTACAGTGAGTACAGAACAGGAAATGGTCTGCAGTGATGCCCAGAACCTTTGTGACTCTGATTCAGGCCGTGAGGACCAAGTTTCTGAGCATAATGTTGACCCTTTGTCACAAACTGTAACACCTGTGGTTATAGACAATGAGGAACATACTGATGACGATGAGACGCAGATACCCGATTGGGATGACAACTTAAATATTCGGTCAGGGCAAGAAGAGGCTCGGTCTGAGGGGGAGGGGAGTGCAAACACAACAATTGATGATGAAGTTCTAGATCCCACCTACTGTCAACCCCCAGTCAGGCACTCGAGGAGGTCAACAGAGGCGGTGGAGGAGGATGCAACCGACGACGAAGTTACCTTGCGCCTTCCTGGACAGAGTCGGAGCACTGGTAGCACGTCTACAACTGCATCCTCAGCCACCACTCTGCCTATGAGCATTATTCGGGGTGGATCAACAGGTCGCATGGCCTCTAAGCCTTGCCTAGCCTGGTTCTTTTTTGACATAGAAAAAGATCGCCCAAATTATGTGATCTGTAAACTTTGTCATGGTTCTCTTAGTAGAGGTCAAAACCTCAGCAGTTTGACAACTTCTTCCATGAATCGTCACATGAATAAATATCATAGGTCCCGGTGGGAAGCTTACTGTGCTGCAATGCGGCCTAGCGGAGCGAACCATCCACGGCCTGCCCCTTCCAGTGCATCCGCGCGCTCTTCATCTTCTAGGACTGTGGGGACAGCTGTCACACCTGTTTTTCCACGCACAACTTCCACCACTGTAACCGCAACAGGCACTTTGCTTGGTAGGTCGTCAGTTGGTTTGGAAGGGGAAACAAGTGAGTGTTTACAGCTCTCTCAGACATCGATAGCACCAACGTTGGATGAAGGCAACATCATGTCTCCGCCTGCACTTTCCTCACAAACCTGCATTTTTCCAGGGACACCCTACTCAACACCGTCTACACACAGCAGCCAGATCTCTGTCCCTCAGATGTGGTCAAATAAAAGGCCACTTCATGCGACCCATGACAAAGCTAAGAGGTTGACTCTATCCCTCTGTAAGCTGTTGGCTACCGAAATGCTGCCTTTCCGCCTAGTGGACACACAGGATTTTAGAGACCTTATGTCTGTCGCTGTGCCCCAGTACCAGATGCCTAGTCGCCACTACTTCTCTAAGAAAGGTGTGCCCGCGCTACACCAGCATGTCGCACACAACATCACCGCTTCCTTGAGAAACTCTGTGTGTGAACGGGTGCATTTCACCACCGATACTTGGACCAGTAAGCATGGACAGGGACGTTACATGTCGCTGACTGGGCACTGGGTAACTATGGTGATAGATGGTGAAGGGTCTGCTGCACAAGTCTTGCTGTCCCCACGACTTGTGTGTCAATCCTCTGTCTGTCCAAGTTCCGCCACTGCTTCTGCCTCCTCCACCTCATCTGGGTCCTCCACCTCCGCCCCAAGCCTGCCTGGTCAGGCCACCAGCGTTCTCACTGCGCAGAAGGAATCACGCACCCCTCATTACTATGCTGGCAGCAGAGCGCAACGGCATCAGGCGGTCTTTAGCTTGACATGTCTTGGGAATAAGAGTCACACAGCTGAGGAGTTGTGGTCAGCTCTGCGGTCCGAGTTTAATAAATGGTTGTCTCCACTCAACCTGCAGCCTGGTAAGGCCGTGTGCGACAATGCTGCAAACCTGGGTGCGGCCCTTCGACTGGGCAAGGTGATACACGTACCTTGTATGGCTCACGTGTTGAACCTTGTCGTCCAGCAATTTTTAACACACTATCCCGGCCTAGATGGCCTTCTGAACAGGGCACGAAAACTGTCTGCTCACTTCCGCCGTTCAAGCGCCGCAGCTGAGCGACTTGCATCGCTCCAGAAGTCTTTCGGCCTGCCGGTTCATCGCCTGAAATGCGATGTGGCGACACGCTGGAATTCAACTCTCCACATGTTACAGCGACTGTGGCAGCACCGCCGAGCCCTGGTGCAATACGTCATGACGTATAGCCTGGGCCAACGAGATGCAGAGGTGGGTCAGATCACCCTGATGGAGTGGTCTCAGATCAAGGACCTATGCACCCTTCTGCACAGTTTCGACATGGCGACGAATATGTTTAGCGCTGACAATGCCATTATCAGCATGACGATTCCAGTCATTTACATGCTGGAGCACACGCTAAACAAATTCGGAGTCAGGGGGTGGGACAACAGGAAGGGGAGGAACTACAGGAGGATTCATATGCGCAAGGGACAACAACATCACCAAGGTCCAGACGTTCATCATCACCAACGCAGCAGGCATGGGACCATGGGGGACAGGGATCAACAAGGGCGCATAGTAGCAGGCGAAATGTTGAGGAAGGTGCAGGAGAACATGAAGAAATGGAGGACGAACTGTCCATGGACATGGAAGACTCAGCGGATGAGGGAGACCTTGGTCAAATTTCAGTTGAAAGAGGTTGGGGGGAGATGTCAGAGGAAGAAAGAACGGTTAGCACCTCTATGCCACAAACACAGCGTGGACTTGGTCCGCATGGCTGCGCAAGACACATGAGTGCCTTTTTGTTGCACTACCTCCAACATGACCCTCGTATTGTCAAAATTAGAAGTGATGATGACTACTGGATTGCCACACTATTAGATCCCCGGTACAAGTCCAAATTTTGTGACATAATTCCAGCCATAGAAAGGGACGCACGTATGCAGGAGTATCAGCAGAAGCTGTTACTCGATCTTAGCTTGGCTTTTCCACCAAACAACCGTGCAGGTGCAGGGAGTGAATCTCCCAGTTGTAACTTGACAAACATGGGACGGTCTCGTCATCTTCAACAGTCTACCCGTACCAGTAGGACCGTATCTGGTGCTGGTAACAGCAATTTTATGGAATCTTTTCATAATTTTTTTAGACCCTCTTTTGCAAGGCCACCAGAGACAACAAGTCTGACACATAGTCAACGGCTGGAGCGGATGATACAGGAGTATCTCCAAATGAACATCGATGCCATGACTTTGCAAATGGAGCCTTGCTCCTTTTGGGCTTCAAATCTAGAAAAATGGCCAGAGCTCTCCAGTTACGACTTGGAGATTTTGTCGTGTCCAGCTGCCAGCGTTGTCTCTGAACGTGTCTTCAGTGCTGCTGGGTGTGTGATGACAGATAAGCGCACACGTCTGTCCAGTGACAATGTGGACAGACTGACGTTCATCAAAATGAACAAGTCATGGATCCAGAAGGAATTTACTACCCCTGTGTCATCCTGGGGAGAGTAAATGCTTGTGGATTTGGAATGTGCTTGATGCAAATCAAAACATCATGTTTGCAACTAGGGCACAAGTGCTGCCACTGATGGGGTGTGTGTGGGGCCCAATTTTTGGAAAAAAGGGAGACTCCGCTTGGAGTAACCCTTGCTTACATTGTTTTTAAAAGAAGCCAAGATGAACAGAGCTGGGATCAGGAAAGACTTTGCTACCTACCCCGGTGTCATCCTGGGGACGGATAAGAATGGCGTATTTTTGAATGTGCTTGATGCAAATCTAGCTGTGAATTGTACAACTGGGGCACAACTGCTGCCACTGAAGGGGTGGGTGTGTGTGGGGCACAATTGTTGGAAAAAAGGGAGACTCCGCTTGGAGTAACCCTTGCTTACATTGTTTTTAAAAGAAGCCAAGATGAACAGAGCTGGGATCAGGAAAGACTTTGCTACCTACCCTGGTGTCATCCTGGGGACGGTTAATTAGGCCGTATTTTTGAATGTGCTTGATGCAAATCTAGCTGTGAATTGTACAACTGGGGCACAAGTGCTGCCACTGAATGGGTGGGTGTGTGTGGGGCCCAATTTTTGGAACAAAAGGGAAACTCCGCTTGGAGTAACCCTTGCTTGCTGTGTTTTTAAAAGAAGCCAAGATGAACAGAGCTGGGATCAGGAAAGACTTTGCTACCTACCCTGGTGTCATCCTGGGGACGGTTAATTAGGCCGTATTTTTGAATGTGCTTGATGCAAATCTAGCTGTGAAGTGCACAACTAGGGCACAAGTGCTGCCACTGAATGGGTGGGTGTGTGTGGGGCACAATTTTTGGAACAAAAGGGAGACTCCGCTTGGAGTAACCCTTGCTTGCTGTGTTTTTAAAAGAAGCCAAGATGAACAGAGCTGGGATCAGGAAAGACTTTGCTACCTACCCTGGTGTCATCCTGGGGACGGTTAATTAGGCCGTATTTTTGAATGTGCTTGATGCAAATCTAGCTGTGAAGTGCACAACTAGGGCACAAGTGCTGCCACTGAATGGGTGGGTGTGTGTGGGGCACAATTTTTGGAAAAAAAGGGAGACTCCGCTTGGAGTAACCCTTGCTTGCATTGTTTTTAAAAGAAGCCAAGATGAACAAGTCATGGTTCAGCAAAGACTTTGCTACCTACCCCGGTGTCATCCTGGGGACGGTTAATTAGGCCGTATTTTTGAATGTGCTTGATGCAAATCTAGCTGTGAATTGTACAACTGGGGCACAAGTGCTGCCACTGAATGGGTGGGTGTGTGTGGGGCACAATTTTTGGAAAAAAAGGGAGACTACGCTTGGAGTCACCTTGCGGTGTTTTACATGATTTTAGAAGGGCGTGCCATGCCTATATCTGTGTGTCCTCCTCTTTTTCCTTGTCCAGCTCTTTTGTTTTCACATGAGAATTTGTCCTTGTCATTTCCCCATGTGTTTGTGTTGTGAGTTGTTTGTCACCTTTTTGACACCTTTGAGGGTGTTTTCTAGGTGTTTTTATGTGTTTGTGATTGCCTGCCATTGTTTCCTATGCAGTTCGAGTTCGGTTCGTCGAACGTTCGACGAGCCGAACTCGAACGGGACCTCCGTTCGGCGAACCGACCTCGAGCCGAACCGGGACCGGTTCGCTCATCTCTAGTCCCAGGACAGAGCCTTGAGGGACACCAACAGACACCAACCCTTTATTGGAAATTCTTAATGGCCGGGCCAAACTTGGCCTGACATTAAGAATCTCTGGCTTAATACCACCTGGTAAAACAAAGCTTGATAAACAAAAATATTTAGAAAAACATGTATGATTTCCTTTGCACTTCACAAACACTTGCTACTTTGTGTTGATATATCTCATAAAACCACAATAAAATACATTTAAGTCTGTGGATATAAAGTGAAAAAATGGGAAAACTTTTTTTAATGCACAGTGGATAAAATAAATATTGAGCATGTCACCAATTTTCTAAGTAAATTTATTTCTAAAGATGCTATTGACATGGCATTTTCACCAGATGTTGCCATCCAATCCACACAGGCAAATAAATCAAACCATAGACGTCCATAAATTAAGAATAATAATGAGAAATGACACAGGGAAAAAAGTATTGTACACGCTTACTGAAATTAGTAATGACAGCTTCAAGACGCGTCCTGTATGGAGAAACTAGTTGTATGCATTGTTGAGGTGTGATTTTGGTCCATTCTTCCACACAAACACTCTTCAAATCCTGAAGATTCTGTGGGCTCCTTCTATGAACTCTGAGCTTACATTTCTTCCATAAATGTTCTATTGAATTAAGGTTAGATGATTAGCTTGGCTACTCTAGCAATTTATTTTTAAAACCAATTGAGAATTGGCTATGTGTTTAGGATCATTCTCTTGCTGAAATGTCCACCCTCCTTTCATCGTCATCATCCTTGTGGAAGGCAGCAGATTTTTGTCAAAAATGTCTTAGTACATTTTTCCATTCATCCTGCTTTCAATCATATGAAGTTTGCCAGTGCTGTATGCCGAAAAGGAGCTCCACATCATGATGTTGCAATCTCCAAACTTCATTGTTTGGTGTTTTGGGGATGAAACGCTTTGGCATCCAAAGATTTCAATTCTGTTCCCATCTGACCAGTTAATATTCTCCCAGTATTTCACAGGCTTCTCTAAATGGTGTTGAGCAAATTTTAAACGCACTTGAACATGCTTTTTGTTCAGAAATGGAGTCTGCGTGATAAGCATGCATACAGACCATGGACGCTCAGTGCATTACTTATTGTTTTCTTTGAAATATTTATTGTTACTGAGTCCAGATCTTTCTATGGCTCTCCACAGATTTTTCTTGGCTCTTGGACAATTCTTCTGATAATTTGTTTTATTCCGCTCTCTAAAATCTTGCCAAGAGCTCCTGGACATGGCCAATTCATGGTGAAATGATGTTCTTTCCACTTCTGGATTATGTCCCTAAGGCAGGCTTTGCACACTACGACATCGCAGGTGCGATGTCGGTGGGGTCAAATCGAAAGTGACGCACATCCGGCGCCGCAGTCAATATCGTAGTGTGCAAATCCTTTATGATACGATTAACGAGCGCAAAAGCGTCGTTATCGTATCATCGGTGTAGGGTTCGACATTTCCATAATGCCGGTGCAGCGACAGGTACGATGTTGTTTCTCGTTCCTGCGGCCGCACACATCGCTGTGTATGAAGCCGCAGGAGCGAGGAACATCACCTACCTGCGTCCCGGCTGCAATGAGGAAGGAAGGAGGTGGGCGGGATGTTTACATCCTGCTCATCTACGCCCCTCCGCTGCTATTGGCCGCCTGCCGTGTGACGTCGCTGTGACGCCGCACGACCCGCCCCCTTAGGAAGGAGGCGGGTCGCCGGCCAGACCGACTTCACAGAGCAGGTGAGTGCATGTGAAGCTGCCGTAGCGATAATGTTTGCTACGGCAGCTATCACAAGATATCGCTACGGGGGCGGGGACTATCTCGCTTGATATTGCAGCATCGAGTATGTGCCCACTATCAATGTTCACAGCATTTTGGAGGCAGCGTGTTTTCTCTGCATCCATAACGCTGCAATGTACAGTACAAGCACAGTAGATGGGATTTATAGAAATCCCATGCCCACTGTGTGTGTGCAGCCGGCAGCAAAAACTGACCTGCGGTGTGACTTTCCAAACCGCAAGCATGTCAATTCTTTGCTGCAGAGTCACAAGCGTCCTCTGTAGAGAGAACACAAGTGAGAGACTGCAGCGCCCCGAACCTTGATCGTGGGCACGGGCTGCTGTGGTCTCCTTCGTTCTCCTGCAGAGGAGACTTGCGGCCCCACAGGTCAGGACCCGCCACGTCCAGGACACAGCGAGTCTTGGTCATGGGCACGTACCGTAATAGAGCTCACTGGAACCTTTAGTAGTTTAGAAATTATATTATAACCAATGCCATCAGTATGTTTTGCAACAATAAGGTTGTGAAGGTCTTGAGGCAACTCACTGCTTTTACCCATCATGAGATGTTTCTTGTCTGGTACCTTGGTAATGAGACACCTTTTTATAGGCCATCAGTTGAACCAGCTGATATTATTTTTCACTGAGTGTCAGGATTATTTTCTAATAACTAATACCCTTCAGCTGGTGTCATGCCTTTCCATTGCTTTTTGCACGTCACTTTATGCATGTGTTCAATACTTTTTCCCTGTGTCATTTCTCATTTTTACTCATAATTTATAGACCACTATGGTTTGGTTTATTTGTCTGTGTGGATTGGATGGGTTGTTACCGACATCTGGGGAAAATATCATGCCAACAGCATCTTTAGAAATATAGATACTTATAAAATTTTATAAAATTGGTGTTCAGTACTCATTTAACACACTGTATGTGATATATATATATATATATATATATATATATATAAAAAAATATTTATAATAGTAGTATAAATTGTAATCTAGTACCACCTAATATCTTAAGTGACATATATATATATATATATCTTCTATATATGTATATACCGTAAGAGCCGTTGTGATTACTCGTGGTTACTTCCTAATCCCTCCCCTCCATGTGACGTTATCACAGCCGAGCCGTCCCACACATTAACTCGCATGTGGGAAGTTACCTAGCTGGTCCCCACTCTGCTCCAGCTCAACGTCAGCTCAGCTGCCATTGCCTGCCGTGTGCAGAGCCGGTGACCTCTGGACTCTGGCACCCGCCACGTTCGCCATCACTGACCGACATATGTCAGCCTTTATTATCGGGGCAGTGATCCCAGGCCATACAGGCTGAGTTCAGGTGCTGTACGCGCCCCACCCTGACTCCCCACCCCTCAGCTGTCAGTCATCTGTAGTCAACGCCTCTCCCAAAGGGTCATACACCCCCACAACTGATCATATGACAGCTTGACGTCATCAGGAGGTGCCTGGCAGTGTTTAGCATTTGGTGGGTTGTGTACACTCCGGTCATGTAGCCAGGGCGCTGTGCTTCTGCTCTATGTTACGGTGAGACACTGTGGACTATGTGTATCTAATTGGCTCCTTATATTGTTGTGTGGGGTCAGGCAGGGGGAGGATTCTTGGCTGTGGTTTTGTCCTGTGTGGGGTGAATGTCTTTACACTGTGTCTGTAGGAAGCTGCTGTAATGTGCTGTCACTGTCTATAGGAAGCTTGCTGCTGTAATGTGGTAATGTGGTGTCACTGTCTGTAGGAAGCTTCCCTTGGGGGGAGGAGAGCTGTATACCCTTGAGGATGAAAGTTGTATACCTTTGGGGGAGCTATATACCAGGGAGGTGAGCTGTATACCCTTGGGGGAGAGAGCTGTAAACCCTTGGGGAGGAGAGCCGTATACCCTTGGGGAGGAGAGCCGTATACCCTTGGGGAGGAGAGCCGTATACCCTTGGGGAGGAGAGCCGTATACCCTTGGGGAGGAGAGCCGTATACCCTTGGGGAGAAGAGCCGTATACCCTTGGGGAGAAGAGCCGTATACCCTTGGGGAGGAGCGCCGTATACCCTTGGGGAGGAGCGCCGTATACCCTTGGGGGAGGGAACCTGTATACCCTTGGGGGGGAAAGCTATATACCCTTGGGGGAGGGGAGCTGTATACCCTTGGGGGGAGGGGAGCTGTATACCCTTGGGGGGATGGGAGCTGTATACCCTTGGGAGGAGGGGAGCTGTATACCCTTGGGGGGAGGGGTGCTGTATACCCTTGGGGGGAGGGGAGCTGTATACCCTTGGGAGGACAGCTGTATACCTTTGGGAGGAGCTATATACCAGGGAGGTGAGCTGTATACCCTTGGGGGGAGGGGAGCTGTATACCCTTGGGAGGACAGCTGTATACCTTTGGGAGGAGCTATATACCAGGGAGGTGAGCTGTATACCCTTGGAGGGAGGAGAGCTGTATACCCTTGAACCGAGCGTTAGCTGGGTGAGAACAGCTAGTGTAGTATATAGAATTATTACGCAAGTTGTATTTTAGAGGATTTTTTTTTATTATTGATCAACAACTATGTTCTCAATCAACCCAAAAGACTCATAAATATCAAAGCTTAATATTTTTGGAAGTTGGAGTGGGTTTTTTTTTAGATTTGGCTATCTTAGGAGGATTTCTATTTGTGCAGGTAACTATTACTGTACAGATTTATTAGGCAACTTAATAAAAACAAATATATTCCAATCTCACTTGTTTATTTTCAGCAGGTAAACCAATATAACTGCACAAAATTTAGAAATAAACATTTTTGATATGCAAAAACAAACCCCCCAAAAATTAGTGACCAATATAGCCACCTTTCTTTATGATGACACTCAACAGCCTACCATCCATAGATTCAGTTGCTTGATCTGTTTACAATCAACATTGCGTGCAGCAGCCACCATAGCCTTCCAGACACTGATCCGAGAGCTGAACTGTTTTCCCTCCCTGTAGATCTCACATTTTATGAGGGACCACAGGTTCTCTATGGGGTTCAGATCAAGTGAACAAGGGGGCCATGTCATTATTTTTTCATCTTTTAGACCTTTACTGGCCAGCCACGCCACGCCGTGGAGTAGTTGGATGCATATGATGGAGCATTGTCCTGCATGAAAATCATGTTTTTCTTGAATACTGACTTCTTCCTGTACCACTACTTGAAGTTGTCTTCCAGAATCTAGCAGTAGGAGTAGAGCTTCACTCAATCATCAACCTGAAAAGGTCCCACAAGTTCATCTTTGATGATACCACCCCATACCAGTACCCCACCTCCACTTTGCTGGCGTCTGAGTCGGAGTGGAGCTCTCTGCCTTTTACTGATCCAGCCTCTGGCCCATCCATCTGGCCCATCAAGAGTCACTCTCATTTTATCAGTCCATAAAACCTTTGAAAAATCAGTCAAGATATTTCTTGGCCCAGTCTTGATATCTTAATATCTTATGTATCTTGTTCAAAGGTGGTCATTTTTCAGCCTTCCTTACCTTGGCCATGTCCCTGAGTATGGCACACCTTGTGCTTTTTGATACTCCAGTAACATTGCAGCTCTGAAATATGGCCATACTGGTGGCAAATGAAATCTTGGCAGCTTCACGCTTGATTTTCCTCAATTCATGGGCAGTTATTTTGCGCCTTTTTTGTCCAACATGCTTCTTGTGACCCTGTTGGCTATTTGCCATGAAACGCTTGATTGTTCGGTGATCACGCTTCAAAAGTTTGGCAGTTTCAAGACTGCTGCATCCCTCTGCAAGACATCTCACAATTTTGGACTTTTCAGAGCCCGTCAAATCTCTCTTCTGACCCATTTTGCCAAAGGAAAGGAAGTTGTCTAATAATTAAGCACACTTTATATAGGGTGTTGATGTCATTACACCACACCTCTCTTCATTACAGAGATGCACATCACCTGATTTACTTAATTGGTAGTTGGCTCTCAAGCCTATACAGCTTGGAGTAGGACAACATGTATAAAAATTATCATGTGATCAAAATACTCATTTGCCTAATAATTCTGCACACAGTGTATATCCTGTATATCTATCAGATTTTTGTCCCTTAATATCAGATATCAGGTGGTACTAGATTACAATTTCTGCTAATATCACAAGTACTTCATGTGCCTTAAATTTTGCAGCAGGTTTAAGAACAGCTCCAGCAACATCTGCATGTAGTTTAATATTTTTGTGAGTTTCCTCCAGGCAAAGTAGGACAGTTGACATTAAAGGAAATTTTGCCCTAGCTTCATGTAAGGACCCAAAAATTGCAGAAACAACAAAAGTCTAGCATGTCCTTGTAATTTTGTATTTCTCTAGTGTATTGTCACCTCACTGTCACCATGATGTAGCAATACCCAACATTCATATATACTTATTTTATTGCTCGGCCCCATTACTTTCAGCGACTCCTGTATTTTCATAGAAAAGTAGTGTGGTGACAATTCAGAGAAACTTAAAAACATGGTTAATTTTTTATTATTTTTACATTGTTAGCAGCTTATCAAGGAGCTTTATACAGAGTCTCATTGCTATAAACTGTAATAGCGTAGATTAACATTCACACCAGTTAGTGGACATTTCATTATTATATGTCATTTGTCTCGTTGTTACATTTATACTCATTTAAATGTAATTTTTTTACTTACATTTTTTAAAAAAGCCTCTTTTTTGACATATTCTGGAGAAGAACAAAGCATATGATTCTGCGGGCTCAGCCTGTAACACAGATGTACTGATCTGTTCTCAGGACAGAAGTGCTTATATAGGAAACATGTGTTTTATATTGTCCGCTGAGTGGGTGGTCTTGGATGGTGGAGAATTCTGATTATCATTTGATAGCTTAATTTAGCAGAGATGTGAAGAAACTTGTGACAACCATAACCCTTGTTCGGAGGCAGAGTACTTTGTGTATTCATCAGTAGAGGCTGTATCTACACAGACATCATTTTACGGAGGCTTCAATAAATGAATGTCAGTATAAGGGTATATACATATAGGAGGTAAACTGACTGGACACAAGTCAGCATGAGTAATGTACATTTATTGCCCCAGCTGCTGACTTCACTTCATGGTGAAAATCTGCAGCTTAAAGTTATTTAAAAAGGGCTTTCTGCAGATCAGTCTTCAGGAGCTCACTGTTCCCTAGCCTCTCAGCTTCCTCCTTGACGGGGGATGAATGTTCTGAATTATTGAGAATTGAGCCTCTGGCCCGATTGTGCACTTTCCAATGCTGCTAGCTACTGTCCAATCCAGCAATCCAGCTTCAGAGCAGTGCTTACAAGCTCTATAGCAAAGAGCATGCAAACCTTGTGATCATCTCCGAGGAGATCTGCCACCAATGACAGACTGCACGTGTGGGCGGTAACCTAGGCAATGAACAGTAAACCACAGAATTGAAAATCCCTCTGTTCTTAAAGAATGGAGAGGATTTTTAAAAAGCATATTGTAATGTTTCTTCTTTTAAAAAGCACTTTACAATTTTAAACATATATCATATTTATACAGTATATTTTAGAAGGAACCTGTCCTTACTGTCCTTAGGTTTACTGCTACTGAACTGTTATCACATTTTGTGCCATTTGATCAGCACCCAGACAAATGTTAGTACGCCCACAGCGGCGTGCTAACATGCTATTCAATACGGCATCACCAGTGGTGACATGCGTACCTGTGTCCGCTGATCTGAATGTCAGTCATGCACAGTATGTAGCTGGGTGTACATGTCCCAGCTTCAGAGAGGTCTAGTGCGCATGACAGAAGTGCCGAGCGTTCTGATCAGCGGTGACAGCAGACACAGGTATGTGTGTCACTGCTGGTAATGCAGCATTGAATAGCATGTTAGCACGCCACTGTAGATGTACTAACATGGTAAGAGGGCGGAATCAGCGCAGAAACTAACGCCCTTGTGACTAGTTGCTGGCCTCAATAACATATGTTAAAGGAAACCTGTCACCACTTTTATGGCGTATAAGCTGCGGCCACCACCGGGCTCTTATATACAGGATTCTAACATGCTGTATATAAGAGCCCAGGCCGCTGTGAGAACATAAAACATACTTTATAATACGTAACTAACGGTCACGCGGTTGTCCATATAGGCGTTTCCAGTGCCGGCGACGCCTCTTTCGGCCATCTTCATCCTCTTTCTGAAGCCATGTGCATGACGCGTGTACATCATACACACTCTCCGATCCTGCGCATGCGCACTACAATACTTTGATCTGCCCTGCTCAGAGCAGATCAACTTGCTCAGGACCTGAATGCCGGCGAGTGTGGATGACGTCGGACGTGTCATGCACCGCGGCTAGAGAAGGAGAACAAAATACTTTTTCTAAAGATCTCTTTATCTATGCTAAGAAGGCGGCTAGTCGGGGGATATAACACCCTTGGGACCAGTCCCTGCGCTCATTAGCATACGCTAAAACATCTTTAGAAATATTTTTTCTAAAGATCTCTTTATCTATGCTAGTGTATACAGGGACAGTTAGGCAGGAATTAGTAATATGCACCCAGAACTTCTCATGGTTCTGGCTGCATACTGCACCTGACAGGTTCCCTTTAATCTATCTGCAAATCTATATATATAATTGCCTTATTCTGTCTGTCTGTCTGTCTGTCTGTCTTGCTCCAAAATTGTGTCCTTACTGTGACATGTCCTTACGGTGACAAACAGCGGATTGGCCGCTGTGCTCGCCATGGCCCCACCCCCCCGCACGGATTGGCCGCTCGCCTCGCCTTGAGTCCGCCCCCCCGCACGGATTGGCCATGTCCTTACGGTGACAAACAGCGGATTGGCCGCTGGGCTCGCCATGGCCCCGCTCCCCCGCACGGATTGGCCGCTCGGCTTCACGGATTCGCCATGGCCCCGCCCCCCGCACGGATTGGCCGCTCGGCCTCACGGATTGGCCGCTCGCTTCGGCTCCTCCCCCCGCACGGATTGTCCGCTCGCCTCGGCTCCGCCCCCCCGCACGGATTGGCCGCTTGCCCAGGCTCTGCCCCCCACACGGAATTGCCTCTCGCCCCGAGGTGAGCGCATCAAGGTCCTGCAGCGGTGGAACACACACACACGCACACACATAAGAACAGACACACACACACGCACATCAGATCACACTCACTCTCACACACACCTCACACACACATCAGATCGCATCCACATACTCACAACATCCCGTGATATCGCTTGCTTCTCGGCGGCGATACTGTGCAGTGACCTTCCAGGACCTGCCGGAGGATCACATGGCCGGAAGCATGTGGTATCTCCGGATGTTGTGATTGTGTCAGCGCGTATGTGCGATATCGTCAGTGTGAGTGTATGCGATCGGATGTGCGTGAGTGTTTTCTGATGTGTGAGTGTATGCGATCAGATCTGTGAGTGTCGGCAGAGGAGCACAGCTACTGGGACCGCCCACCGGTGGGCACAGGGAGAAGTGGGGTGTGTGTGAGTGTATGCGATCAGATGTGTGCGTGTTTACTGTCTGATGTGTGACTGTGGAGCACGATGAGGGGTGTGCAGCATGGGGGATGGAGCACGATGGGGGGTGCGCAGCATGAGGGATGGAGCACGATGGGGAGTGCGCAGCATGGGGGATGGAGCACGATGGGGGGTGCGCAGCATGGGGGATGGACACGATGGGGAGTGCGCAGCATGGGGGGTGGAGCACGATGGGGAGTGCGCAGCATGGGGGGGTGGAGCACGATGGGGGGTGCGCAGCATGGGGGATGGAGCACGATTGGGAGTGTGCAGCATGGGGGATGGAGCACGATGGGGGGTGCGCAGCATGGGTGATGGAGCACGATGGGGAGTGCGCAGCATGGGTGATGGAGCACGTTTGGGAGTGCGCAGCTTGGGGGATGGAGCACGATGGGGAATGCGCAGCATGGGGGATGGAGCACAATGGGGAGTGCGCAACATGGGGGATGGAGCACGATGGGGGGTGCGCAGCATGGGGGATGGAGCACGATGGGGGGTGCGCAGCATGGGGGATGGAGCACGTTTGGGAGTGCGCAGCTTGGGGGATAGAGCACGATGGGGAGTGCGCAGCATGGGGGATGGAGCACGATGGGGAGTGCGCAGCATGGGGGATGGAGCACGTTTGGGAGTGCACAGCATGGGGGATGGAGCACGATGGGGAGTACGCAGCATGGGGGATGGAGCACGATGGGGGGTGCGCAGCATGGGGGATGGAGCACGATGGGGGGTGCACACCTCCCCCCAAAACACACACACACACACTGCCATACACGCACTGCACAACACACCACACACACACACTGGGAACCACAAACACTGCCCTACACAGACACCCACACACACAGACAACGCCTCACACACACAACACCCAACACACAAACACCGCGGCACACACAAATATACGCACATACCGCACAACACACACATTGCACAAAACATACCTCCCCCCAAAACACACACACACCCCACACCCACACAAACCGCGCAACACACATACACAACGATACAGACACACAGTGCTCCACAAGTTACGACACATAACGCAACACACATACAACACCGCTCTCACCCCCCGCCACACCCAGACAACACCCAGAACATGTACAGCCCCTACACAAACACTTGGTAACTACAGACAACAACATCTATATATATATATATATATATATATATATATATATATATAACAAAAATCATACATTAACTACACAATACGTAAATTCTAGAATACCCGATGCGTAGAATCGGGCCACCTTCTAGTGTGTTAATAACAACCTTAAGATAAAGTATAAGATCTCACTGTGATCTTTTCTGAAGTTTTGTTCTGGGATTTCATATATGTTATAACATGTAGCGAGAGAATTTATTCATGTACATACATATGTATAGAAGAAAACATAAGACCGGCAGCAATACCGGCATGTAGACTGCACACTTTATGGCTTTTAATTCCAAATGGGCCGATGTGCAATGACAAACGCTAATTTTAACGTGTAGATTGTGATGGTTGAACTCTTGCTTGATGCCATGTTTTGATTTATGCCTTCTTTAACTTTAAAACAAATATTTGGCAACTCGTCTCCATCTTATGAATTAGAGGAGCTTAGAGCCTGAGGTTCTAATAATTCTTGTATCAAGCAACAGCCTGAGGCCCTTTGATAATCCAAACTACATAAACTCTTCTCATCAAAATTCCACAAAATTACAGCTTGAAAAATTACAACAGTTGTAATGACTTTGGCAGTCGCCCAACACAAGTACATTCTCAGTTCAGTCTACTATAGCGATGTCCTCGGGTCTAACTGACAACATTTCTTAAAACCTTTGATAAAGAGTTAGAAGAAAGTCGCCAAATCAGTCAGCCCACTGTATGTGGTTCACCGGACGCATGACATGATATTTAACGAATAATTACAGACAGCCAGGGTGTTAACAGCTCACATTTTTCCAGCTGAAAGACTTCAAAACTCAGAATTAAGCTCAGGAAAATGGTTAATGATAATAAAATGATGTTTTTCCAGACCTACCTAACTCTATAGTGTGCACATATAGACGCACGTTTGTTACAAAAAAACGAAACAACGTTATTCTACTGCAGGTTTTGCTGTAATTTATAACAATTCCTGTTAATTATAAGACTGTTAATATTATAAGATGCCTATGTGTCCCTTGACTAAATTAAGGTGTTTTCTATGCACATGATAAATGGTACAAGCGGTATCACAAATAACCGATTGAATTGATTTAAACAAATTAACAAGGCACCCCTGTACGTATGTATAGGTTACACCTGCACCTTAAGCTCAAGGCCAGTCCATCTATTCAGTAGCGGCATGGTGATACTTATACGGCAAGTGCTTCCCATAAATCACTGTGCACAAGGTTTGTTTGCTTTGCCCTAGTTAATATTGTTTATTTGTAGCTATTTCCATCTTTACATGAACAAAACTAAATGGATGCATGTGGTATTTAAAGGGTTTAAAAATAACTCTCCCTGAATAGTTGAACAAATTAATCCTCAAATTTAAAAATCAGTGTTCAGTAAGACATTGTGACATTGGGCGGCAAGGTGGCTCGGTGGTTAGCATTGTAGCTTTGCACAGCTGAGGTCCTGGGTTCAAATCCCACGAAGGACAGCATTTGCAAGGAGTTTGTATGTTCTTTGTGTTTGTGTGGGTTTCCCAAACACTACCAAGACATACTGATAAGTAGTAGCGTAGCTACTGGGGAAGAATAGGTGGCAGGGGTGGTTACCCCGGTACCCACGATCAGAGGTGCCCACTCAGAGCCACTGGTACCGTTAATGATATCGGCGTGCTGCATGCTGATATAGTTAATCTCTCTCTGTGGCAAAGCAGCACATTCTACCTGCACTGTTGTTCTTGGTTCTGTAGAAGGCAGGGCTTTTTCAGTTTGTGGGTCTACAAAACAGCAGGATGATTGGCCCGACACATGTGACACCCCATGGAGCAGAATATAGGAGCTTAAATCCGTACCGTGTATACCCGTCGCCGGGCCAGTGGTTTGTAGAAATCATGGCCTGACTCTGTTCCATGGCCCCGTGGTGCACAGTAAAGGGAGGTTAGCAAATATTGTTCCTGGAGAGGTAATCACCGGTTATGGTGGTGACTGGGGTCCCGGACTCCTCCAGTGTGGACCCTTCCTCTGACCTTTCCTCCTCCAGAAGTGGAACGGATGATGTCGACTATGACCGCTGTGGTGTGCGGCCAGGGATAAGGCTGCAGAGTACCTCGCCGGGGAAGATGTTGGGGTGCAGCTGGGATGATATCACCCCCCACAGGCGGAGCGGTCCTCGGGAGGGAGAACGGGGAACTGGGAATCGCCAGATCACAAGGCGATGACAAACAGAGTCAGAGTCGCTGGGTTGCGGGTTTCAGATTTTGTTTACTCCCAGTTCTTTCTTTACTGCAATGACTCTGGTCGTTCCCAGGCAAGGCAGAGGTCAAAGTCTGGTAGAGCAGCCTGTGGGCTTTCTCCTTTTTGTGTGCTTGTGTGGTGGTCTCCTCTTGGTCTCTGGAGCTCTTGGGACCCACTACTCAGCCACCCGAAGCTGCGCTGGTTCCAAGGGGGCAACGACATCCTTACATCCTCCCCTCTGTAACCTTCTTCTCCTCCATGCCACACGACTACCAGTACTAGGCTCTCAACTCCTTCCCGGCTAGCCACTTCTCCCATTCCAAGTCTCTGCCGGTTAATGGACCTGGAGCCTCCTAACTGGCATCTCTCTCAGCTTAGGGGTCCTCAGCCATCCACTCGCCCGGTCCCAGGTAAAGAAAGGGTGTATAACCGATCTGGACCTGCTGGCTCCTTTGATCTGCCTCCCTGAGAGAGAGAGGTCTCAGGGAGCTGGTCAATGCGTCCACTCGCTCTCTGGTTTCCAAGTGTTCTGAAGTAAACTGAAAGTAAACTATCTATTTTATAACTCCCTCCTGCACGTGCCCCCACCTAAGGAATGTTCCCTGTCTGTGTGTGGCTGTGTGCTGCAGAAACAGACTTAACGTCTTCCTGCCCAGAGTGGAGGGACATTTTAAAATACATAAAAATACATACAATACAATACCCTGTAGTACCCAGTCTTAGGGGGCGCTACACACACAACATCAGAGTTCCTGTGTGGTGGTGTCATCGCACTGTGCTGGGGCTCTGACATCATGTGCATGCGATGACAACATGATGATCTGCCCACCCTTGACCAATCTGGATTAGGAGAGTATATGATGTGTTTTTATTTTTATTTAATTATGATGGGATTGTGAGAGCATCGTAAAATATGGGAGACCTTCATACAGTGTGGGGGTATCCTTATACCTTTTAGTGAGTATTGTGGAGGCCCTTATATTTTGTAGGGAGTAAGTAGCGCAAGTAGAAGGAAAAATGTGCAAAGCACTGCTTACCATATGAAAAAAATCCTGGCAGCGGTTTTCTCAACGGGTCCGTTCAGTGTTAAACAGCCACGTGCAGTCAGTCAGCATGTAGCAGAGCGCTGTGCGCCTTCTGAATCTTTACCAAGTCCAAACGGCTAGAGGAGAACAGCTGATGATTTACCCACGGTGCTTATACCATAGTGCAGAAAGTCCATCAGAAGAATATGAAGAATGTCAGCACTCTGCGGAGTAAGTTGATTTTTAATAACGCTTCATGCAGACAGGTGAGACAGACACAGGGATACAGAGGGAAGAGAGCACAAGAATGACAGTACCGTTTCGCACCTCTAGGGATGCTTTCAGGGGTGGACCCGTGAAAGCACCCCTAGAGGTGCAAAACGGTACCGTCGTCCTCGTGCTCTCCTCCCTCTGCATCCCTGTGTCTGTCTCAACTGTCTGCATGAAGCGTTATTAAAAATCAACTTACACCGCAGAGTGCTGCCATTCTTCATTTTATTTTGTAGGGAATACTATGGGGGCTCTTATGGGGGGTTCGTGACCTCAAGCTAAAGCACACTTTGGTTATGCAGCAGGATAATGGACCAAAATACCCAGCAAATCCACCTCTGAAAGGCTTAAGATAAACAAAATTAAGAGTTTGGAGTGGCCTAGTGATAGTCCTGACCTTAATCCGATTGAGATACTGTGGCATGACTTTAGAAAAGAGGTTCATGCTCGGAAACCCTCCAATGTGGCTGAATTATAACAATTCTACAAAGATGAGTGGGAAAAAAAATCCTCAATAGTGTTGGAAAAGACTCATTGATAGTTATCACAAATGCTTGACTGCAGTTTTTGCTGTTAAGGGTGGCCCAACCAGTTGTTAGGTTTAGGGGCAATCACTTTTTCACACAGGGCCCTGTATGTTTTGATTTATTTTTCTCTTATTAATAAAAACCTTCATTTATAAACTGCATTTTGGATTTACTTGTGCTATCTTTGTGTAATATTTAATTTTTTTGGTGATCTGAAACATTTAAGTGTGACAAACATGCAAAAGAATAAGAAATCACAATATACTGTGCCTTGCGAAAGTATTTCGCCCCCTTGAATTTTTCAACCTTTTCCCACATTTCAGGCTTCAAACATAAAGATAAAAATTTTAATGCTATGGTGAAGAATCAACAACAAGTGGGACACAGTTGTGAAGTTGAACAAAATTTATGGCTTATTTTAAACTTTTGTAAAAAAGAATAAACTGAAAATTGGGGCGGGCAATATTATTCATCCCCTTTACTTTCAGTGCAGCAAACTCACTCCAGAAGTTCATTGAGGATCTCTGAATGATCCAATGTTGTCCTAAATGACTGATGATGGTAAATATAAGCCACCTGTGTGTAATCATTATCAAGTCTCCGTATAAATGCACCTGCTCTGCAATAGTCTCAGTGTTTTGTTTAAAGCGCAGATAGCATCATGAAGACCAAGGAACACAACAGGCAGGTCTGTGATACTGTTGTGGAACAGTTTAAAGCCGGATTTGGTTACAAAAAGTTTTCCACAACTTTAAACATCCCAAGAAGCACTGTGCAAGCGACCATATTGAAATGGAAGGAGTATCATACCACTGCAAATCTACCAAGACCCGGCCGTCCATCCAAAATTTCATCTCAAACAAGGAGAAGACTGATCAGAGATGCAGCCAAGAGGCCCGTGATCACTCTGGATGAACTGCAGAGATCTACAGCTGAGGTGGGAAAGTCTGTCCATAGGACAACAATCAGTCATGCACTGCACAAATCTGGCCTGTATGGAAGAGGGGCAAGAAGACATTTCTCAAAGATATCCATAAAAAGTGTCATTTAAAGTTTACCACAAGCCACCTGGGAGACACCAAACATGTGGAAGAAGGTGCAGAGTCAGATGAAACCAAAATCGAACTTTTTGGGCACAATGCCAAACTATATGTTTGGCGTAAAAGCAACACAGCTCACCACCCTAAACACACCATCCCCACTGTCAAACATGGTGGTGGCAGCATCATGGTTTATGCCTGCTTTTCTTCAGCGGGGACGGAAGATGGTTAAAATTGATAGGAAGATGGATGGAGCCATACAGGACCATTATTGAAGAAAACCTGTTGGAGTCTGCAAAAGACTTGAGACTGGGACAGACATTTGTCTTTCAACAAGACAATGATCCCAAACATAAAGCAAAATCTACAATGGAATGGTTCACAAATAAACGTATCCAGGTGTTAGAATGGCCAAGTCAAAATCCAGACCTGAATCCAATCGAGAATCTGTGGAAATAGCTGAAAACTGCTGTTCACAAACGCTCTCCATCCAACCTCACTCAGCTCAAGCTGTTTTCAAAGGAAGAATGGGCAAGAATTTCTGTCTCTGGATGTGCAAAACTGATAGAGACATACCCCAAGCGACTTGCAGCTGTAATCGCAGCAAAAGGTGGCGCTACAAAGTATTAATTTAAAGGGGACTAATAATATTTCACGCCCCAATTTTCAGTTTATCATTAAAGTTTAAAATAAGCAATACAATTTCGTTCAACTTCACAATTGTGTCCGACTTGTTGCTGATTCTTCACCATAACATTAAAATTTTTATCTTTATATTTGAAGCCTGAAATGTGGGAAAAGGTTGAAAAATTCAAGGGGGCCGAATACTTTGCAAGGCACTGTATATAATACTTTCTGATTCCATCTGTTGATCCGCTGTACCAAGCATTCAGAAAATAACTTTACACATGCACATATGCATTTATGTATTATTTTTTTTATTAATTATCTTTATTAGTTTTAATGGGGAGGGGAATACAATACACATGAAAATAAATATATACATATATATATATATATATATATATCTCAAAAAGAAAAACAAGGGCAAATAGGGTGTTGGTAAAGAGGAGGGAAGGGGCTGAGATTAAATGGTTATGCCCATCTCCCAGATCCTATGCCAATATATAGTAGGTGTAATAATGATAATATTAGCAAATACTTCCAATTAGAAATGTAGTATAGTTCTTCTGATAAGCTATGTCACTTACCTCATGTGCAGTCAAGGCAGAAGTTTAGATATCCATGGTTACGACCACTAGCAACTAAGGGGTACTTTGCACGCTGCGACATCAATAGCCGATTGTAGCGATGCCGAGCGCGATAGTCCCCGCCCCCATTGCAGATGCAATATCTTGTGATAGCTGCCGTAGCGAACAATATCGCTACGGCAGCTTCACACGCACTTACCTGCCCTGCGATATCGCTCTGGCCGGCGACCCGCCTCCTTCCTAAGGGGGCGGGTCATGCGGAATTATAGCGACGTCACACGGCAGGTGGCCAATAGAAGCGGAGGGGCGGAGATGAGCGGCACGTAAACATCCCATCCATCTCCTTCCTTCCGCATTGCTGGTGGGACGCAGGTAAGGAGATATTCGTTGCTCCTGCGGCTTCATGCACAGCGATGTGTGCTGCCATAGGAACGAGGAACAACATCGTACCTGTCGCTGCAGCGAAATTATGGAAATGACCGACACTACACAGATCACCGATTTTCAACGCTTTTGCAATCGTTTATCAATGCTTCTAGGCTTTACACTTGCGACGTCGTTACCGGCGCCGGATATGCGTCACTTTCAATTTGACCCCGACGAGATCGCAGTAGCGATGTCACAACGTGCAAAATACCCCTAACTGTCCCTATATGTATAATTATTATTATATGTGTGGTGGTAACCTTGGACACCTAAGCTACTGTAATGCTCTGCACATAAGGTAAGTGACATAGCCTTTCAGAGAAACTACAGTATACTACATTTCTATTGGAGATATTTACTAATATTCTTATTATTACACCTACTACATTTTGGGATAGGAAATGGGAATAATCCTTTAAGACAGTGAAGGGGCATATGAGATTATTCAAAATTGTAATAGGACAAGGAAATCATTTGTACTCTGAATTTGAGTAAAAAAAATAAAACTTTAACCTTTATTATCAAAAGGAGAAGAATGGAAGTTTCTGGTTATTATATTACAGTAGGTCCTGAAGGGACTCTTACATTAGGAGAATACTGAGTATTCTAAAGACTAGCTAATGTTATATTTGTTCATCAAATTATTTCTGATAGCATTCGATACTTCAAAAATATTTTTGGTTACTCTATTGATTGCTTCCGATAGTGAGGGAACATTCGTTTGTTTTCATGTAGATGTTATCAATACTTTTGTAACTATGTAAAGGTGAATAGCTCTTGACCTGATTTTAGGAGACAGATTATCTGATTCCAATGAGCGGAACGCCAAATGAGGTGAACGGGAAATATCTGAATTACATATTTTGTTCAGTAAGTCAAATACCTCTTTCCATCGGTTTGCAATTAAAGGACATTTCCAAAATGTATGGTAAAGGCTATCTTTATATCCACACACTCTCCAGCATAATTCAGATTTATTCTGAAATGCTTTATAAAGTTTATAGGAGTAAAGTACCAATTTTTTTAAGATTTAGAATGTTTTTCCTGTAAACTTGCATTAATGTAATGTGTTATTTTTAATGCTTCCTCCATCTATCTGGAAAGAAGTGCTTACCAAGGTCCCTTTCCCAATTGGTCAGAAAATTTTGCTTTGAAAAAAAAATATCTTCATTGAACATTGCATAAATGTATATGTGTTCCAAAAAGTGTTCTTCTTTGGATTATTCAGAAGATGATATATTTCCCTGGATAATGTTAAGGGAAATTTTTATTTGTTCCTCAAGTATTTACTTATCTGAAGAAATGTATATAACTCTATTCCTGGAAGAATATATTGCTCTTTAAGATTCTGAAAAGTAAAAAAGGAATCAATTTTGTTTTCTTTCAATATTTTAGCTAAATCTATAATCCCTCCCCCCCCCCCGCCCCATAATTTATGAGCAAAGTTAGGAATAGCTGTTTTGAGAATGGAAATAGAAATGTTATCCAAAGTAACTTGAATAGTGTTACATTTTGTAATTCACTACCCAGCTAACAAAGCAAACACAATGAATCACCTGACACAAATCACAAGACCTCTCTTTTTTTTTTCTTTCCCAGTAACAGCAATAGCACAGATAGAGAATACTCTAAACAATCTAACCAGCTACACAGTTAATACAACTATGATAGTATGTCCAACTATGTTATACACTTACCTTGCAGCCAGCACTAATATTGCAGCCTCACCCGCTCAGCAGCCTCGCTTGATGTCATTCTAATTATTATTATTATTATTATTTATTATTATAGCGCCATTTATTCCATGGCGCTTTACAAGTGAAAGAGGGTATACGTACAACAATCATTAACAGTACAAGACAGACTGGTATAGGAGGAGAGAGGACCCTGCCCGCGAGGGCTCACAGTCTACAGGGAATGGGTGATGGTACAATAGGTGAGGACAGAGCTGGTTGCGCAGTGGTCTACTGGGCTGAAGGCTATTGTAGGTTGTAGGCTTGTTGGAAGAGGTGGGTCTTGAGGTTCCTCTTGAAGCTTTCCACGGTCGTGGAGAGTCTGATGTGCTGAGGTAGAGCGTTCCAGAGTATGGGGGATGCACGGGAGAAATCTTGTACACGATTGTGGGAAGAGGAGATAAATTAGGCTTGTTAATTCGCAAATAGAATTGAGTGGATTTCTCAATGTTAAACGTTATTCGTGGATGACACAATAGTATCTTGGAATGTCTCAAATTAGTTGGGACACCTTTCATAATATTATTCATCCTAATAACTTCAGCAAAGGGTTCCATGACAATTGTGAAGCGAATAGGGGATAATTGATAACCTTGTCTTGTGCCATTGGATATATTAAAACATTTAGAAGGAAAGTTATTTACCAAATCATTGGCTGATGGGTAAGGGGTGCTTCACACATAGCGAGATCGCTACCGAAATCGCTGCTACGTCACGGTTTTGGTGACGCAACAGTGACCTCATTAGCGATCTCGCTGTGTGTGACACTGAGCAGCGATCTGGCCTCTGCTGTGAGATCGCTGCTCGTTACACACAGCCCTGGTTCGTTTTCTTCAAAGGCGCTCTCCCTCTGTGACGCACACATCGCTGTGTGTGACAGCGAGAGAGCGACGAAATGAAGCGAGCAGGGAGCAGGAGCCGGCATCTGGCAGCTGCGGTAAACTGTAACCAAGATAAACATCGGGTAACCAAGGGAAGCCCTTTCCCTGGTTACCCAATATTTACCTTCGTTACCAGCCACCGCCGCTCTCGCTGCCAGTGCCGGCTCCTGCTCTGTGCACATGTAGCTGCAGTACACATCGGGTAATTAATCCGATGTGTACTGTAGCTAGGAGAGCAAGGAGTCAGCGCTAAGGAGTGTGTGCGGCTCCCTGCTCTCTTCACATGTAGCGACGTTATGATCGCTGCTTCTGCTGTGTTTGACAGCTAAGCAGCGATCATAACAGCGACTTACAAGGTCGCTGTTACGTCACAGAAAATGGTGACGTAACAGCGACGTCGTTGTCGCTGTCGCTATGTGTGAACCCAGCCTAAGTATATAAAGCTGAGATAGCATTAAGAATTGGTCCACAGAGACTAAATTTAGATAGTTGTTTCAATTACTAGGATCGAATGCTTTTTCAGCATCGATTGGTACAATTATTGGCAGGATTTTTTCAATTTAAATTAAATGTATGACACGCCAATTCTCATCCGTTTTTTTTCGGTGCCTTTTACAAACCCAACTTGGTCCGTATGTATCAAGTTGGGTATAAATTATGATACCCTGTACATTATTATTTTTGCAAAAACTTTTAAATCTATATTTAGGAGAGATATGTTCCTCTAATTCAAAATTAAATTGGGGTTGGTTTGTTTAAATATCACCGTAATTGTAGCTTGAAGGTTCTCAGATGGAAAACTATTTACTTTAGTTACCTGATTAAACAAGTTAATCAAAGGGGTGGATAGAATATATTTAAAAGTTAAGTAATGATTATTTATGAAGCCATCAGGCCCTGGGGCTTTATTTTCTTTTATTTATGTAATATAGTCTCTACTTCTTTATCTGAAAAAGGAGGGTATAACCAAGCTAGTTGCTCTTCCTTTAATGTTGGGAGCTGAATATCGGATAAGATTTGAGCAATGTCTATTTCTTTAGGTTGTTATGTTTCTATATTGTCTTTAAGGCGGGCTTTACACGCTGCGACATCAGTAACAATGTGTTACCGATGCTGCAGCGATAGTCCCGCCCCCGTCGCACGTGCAATATCTAGTGAAAGCTGCCGTAGCGATTATTATCGCTACGGCAGTTTCACATGCACTCACCTGCCGTGCGACGTCCCTCTGGCCGGCGACCCGCCTCCTTCCTAAGGGGGCGGGTCGTGCGACGTCACACGGCAGGCGGCCAATTGAAGTGGAGGGGCGGAGATGAGCAGGATGTAAACATCCCGCCCACCTCCGTCCTTCTCATTGCAGCCGGCGGCAGGTAAGGTGAAGTTCCTCGCTCCTGCGGCTTCATACACAGCGATGTGTGCTGCCGCAGGAGCGAGGAACAACATCGCACCTGTCGCTCCACCGGCATTATGGAAATGTCGGAGGCTGCATCGATGATACGATAACAACGCTTTTGCGCTCGTTCATCGTATCAAAAAGGTTTTACACGTTGCGATATCGACTGCGACGCCGGATGTGCGTCACTTTCGATTTGACCCCATCGACATCGCACGTGCAATTTCGCAACGTGCAAAGCCGCCCTAAGAGTATATAGTTAATGATAATATCAGGCAAATGTCCTTTGGATTAGAAAGATGTGTTAGTTTTTTGAATAAGTGTAACTTTTGTTTTCAATCTTTGTTGCTTAATTTTGTCTGCCATTAGTTTGGACATCTTTTTATGTTCGAAGTAATCTGTTATTTTGACTGAATAATTCCATCAAAGTTATCTATTGGAGAGATCTTAGTTGTGATCTTAATTGTAAATTTTTTTAATGTGTGAGATGGGAAGTATTTATTTGTTGGAGTTTTTCTTCTTTATCAATTTTGTTAGTAATTTCCTGAATTTTTATTTTAGTTTGTTTAATATATTGGGAGTTAATTTGAATAAGCAATACCCTTATGACCGCTTTGTCGGTGTTCTAAACCATGGCGGGTGCAATCTCTTGAAAAGTATTTTTTTTAAAATAAATATTTATTGAATTTTCAATTTTAGTTTTTGAAAGATGGATATTTCAATAGAAAAAACATACATTACCATAGTTTAGAACGTTTACACTGTTACATGTTGAATGTGAGATAAATTCTGGGGCTTGGTCAGACCATGTAATATTTCGTATAGTGACCTCACTGATTTGGATTAATAAATGGATATTTGTTAGAATGAGGTCGATCCTAGTAAAGGTATGGTGTCTGTCTGAATAATAATAGTACTCTCTAGAAGTAGTATTGAGACATCTAAATGTGTTAAGCCTGCTTTACACGTTGCAATTTCGCATACGATTTCGTATGCGATTTGCAACACCCCCATCGTATGTGTGGCACGTTCAATTTGTTGAACGTGCCGCACATACGATTAACCCCCGTCACATGTACATTACCCGTCCATACGACCTCGCTGTGGGCGGCGAACGTCCACTTCCTGGAGTGGGAGGGACGTTCGGCGTCACATGGCAGCCGGCCAATAGAAGCGGAGGGGCGGAGCTAAGCAGGACGTAAACATCCCGCCCACCTCCTGCCTTACGCATTGTGGGCCGGGAGCCGCAGGACGCTGGTAAGATCTGTTCATCGTTCCTGGGGTGTCACACTCTGCAATGTGCGCTACCCCGGGTACGATGAACAATCTAACGTGCAATTCCAGAGACAGGTACGATGTGTATGCGATGAACGTTTTAACGTTCAATCGCAATTGCACGTACCTGTCATACACTGCAATGTACTTACAATGCCGGATGTGCGTCACTTACGACGTGACCACGCTGAAACATTGTAAGATACATTGCAGCGTGTAAAGCGGGCTTTAGAGATTTTCTTGATTTATCCATTTTTTGAGGGTGAGACTCTAAGGCTATATGGATACGCTGAGTTTGTTCGTCACGTTTTTTGGTGCTTTTTTTTCTTCAGCAAATTCTGACATTTGACTTCACAGCAAAGTCCACGAGAAGTCAGATTTGCAGTGCGCACGTTGCAGTTTGTCAGAAGTTTTTTTATAACATTTTTGTGACAAAAAAGAAGTGGCATGTTCATTCTTCTTGAGTTTTTGTCAACTTTTGTCACCAATTGAAATCAATGAGGGGTTGAAAAACCGATGACAAAACAAATGTTTCAAATTGTTTGCGTTTTGCATACGTTTTACCCGCGGTTGTTGTATCAAAAACTCAGCTCACCAACTTAGTTCCTGAATGACAAAATCAAAGCTGGAGTGATTTTGGGTGTAGGTGTCTCTCTCCCTCTTTCCAGCGCTGCATACTCAACAATCACCTGGGCGGCTGTCACATTGCTCCTGTGGCAGCTGTTTGTTCTTCCCGTGCCAGCTGCTCATTAGACGGATACATATTTACTGCTTCCTTCATTCCCTGGCGTCTGTGATTGGTTAGAGTCAGAAGCGCCCCTATGCTGAGTGGCAGCTGTCTGACTGCAACCAATCACAGCTGCCGGTGGGCGGGTCTGTATTGTACAGTAAAATAAATAATTAAAAAAAACTATAGCGGTGCCCCCAATTTTGATATCCAGCCAAGATAAAGCTTCACATCTGAGGGCTGGTATTATCAGACTGGGGAGACCCATGTTATTGGGAGCCCCCCCAGCCTAAAAATATCAGCCAGCAGCCACCCGGAATTGCTGCATCAATTAGATGCAATAGTTCCGTGACTTTACCCTGCTCTTCACAATTATCCTGGGGCGGTGGCAATCGGAGTAATCAAGAGTTAATAGTAGTCCATAGCAGCCACTAAGTCCTAGATTAGTCATGGCAGGCATCTGAGATACCCCCCATTACTAATCTGTAAGTGACAATAAATAAACACAAACATCCAAAAAATCCTTTATTTGAAATAAAAGAGAAAAAAGCACTTTCACCACTTTATTAACCCCCCGTACACTCCTCCAGGTGTCTGACGTAATCCACACGAGGTCCCACGACACTGTCAGCCCTGCTACATCTGACGCTCACAGTGAGTGCCATAGAACAAGACTGCCCTCTGTGAGTCCCACACAGCAACTGAAGTGAGTCGTGCTATCTGCTGTGACGTCACTCAGGTTAGCTGCAGCCACACCTTGAGTCCTCCACCTGTCACAGCAAATTACCTGAGTGACTGAAGTGATCTGCGCGATCAGCAGTGCTGTCACTCAGGTAATTTCAGGTCACAGCTGCAGTCCTCCACCTGTGACCGCAAATCAGGCCATGACTGAAGTAAGCCACAGGTGGAGGACTCACCTGAGTGACGTCAACGCTGATTGTGCGTCTCACTTCAGTCACAGCCTGAACCTCACAGCGGTGAACCCATAATGTAACTGCCGCGACACACACGGTATTGTGGCTCCCGCAATTGTGAGATCATCAAGGGTTCACCTGAGTTAATTCTGATCGCGCGGCTCTGTGTGCACTCACAGTGGGCAGTCATGTTCTATGGCGCTCGCAGTGACAGGAAGGGATGTAGCAGAGCTAAATTGCCGTGGGACCTCATGTGGATTAGTTCAGACCTGGAGGGGTGTTTGGGGGTTAATAAAGTGGTGAAAAAGGGTGCTTTTTGTATTTTATTCCAAATAAAGGATTTTTGGGTGTTTCTCATAGATGACTGCCATCACTAATCTAGGACTTAATGGCAGCTATTGGCTGCTATAACTCCTTATGATCCTTATTGCCACTGCACCAGGGCAATCGGAGGAGCTGGGTCTAGAGCCAGAATTGGCGCATCTTATGACTGTGGGCTGCTATTTTTAGGCTGTAAAAGGCCAAATAACGATGGCCCTTCCAACTCTAATAATATCAGCCCCTAGTTGTCTCCTGTACCTTGGCTGGTTTTTAAAAAATAAATCAAATATTACAAAAAAAAACAAAAAAAAAACAGCTGGCCAAGCTAGATATCCCACTATCAAGCTGTTCTGTTATTTCTTTCTATCTATTCTATCTGTACTTTTTTATTATCTATGCTATATGTTTTATCTATCTATCTATCTATCTATCTATTCTAGCTATCTATTCTAGCTGTGTATCAATTATCCCATCCTATCAGATTTTGTTTCTCCATTAAAATAAATTACCAAAATCGCTGCATAACGCACCATCATTACAAGCGTTTGGTTTTTTTTTATTTCCAGTCTCTCTGTGACAAGGTGCAATTTTGGTTGCAGTTTGTGTGTAGAAAAAACTGCAGCGTGCGCATATAGCCTAATATCTGGAAGTAGACATTGTGTCTAGAAGTTATTTTGAGATGATATTGAAATCGACTAGGATAATTAAATCTTCTTTCTGATGATTTGGGGATTTTTTTTTACCTTTTTCGTGACTTTATTTAAAAAGTAGATCTGACCTCTGTTTGGAATGTATATATTTACTACAGTACATTTACTATTGTTTATTTTGCAGATAAGTATGATAAAACGACCATCATCACCTGTAATTTCCTAAATAAATTGAAAGGGGTGGTTCACCCAATTTTTTTATTTTCTCAATGAGTGTCATTTACCATTATAGGCATTTTCTTCATTGCCCTCTATTTGCAGTTCTGGCACTGAGCGGCGCTATCCTGCACGCTCAGTGGCGGTCACATGACCCTCTGGTGCTGCGGCCACTAGTATCCTCTTACGTCCCGTCTATTTCCGGGCTCTCAAACTTGACGGGTACGTCAGAGGATGCTGGCGCCACTCACACTGATTGACTGGGATGTGGGCGGGGACTACCGCACGTAACAGCCCAGCCTCGAGGGGAGGATCCGGAAATCTTTAGTGTGGAGCGGTGAAGACAGAGCGCGCCGCTTACCATCGGGGAGATACAGGGCACCAGTGTGGAGTGCAGGGGGGGTTTCTTCAGCTGAAATCCCCCCTGTCACGTAAGTATGTGATCACACTATCCGCCCGCTGTGCTCAGCTGTCACGAGAGCCTGCGGTGTCGGCAGTGTGATCATGTGCTCCTACGAGCAGCACAGGTGACCGGACACTGCATGGGACCAATCTGCTCCACTCTGTCACCTGCACAACAAGTCCCAGAGTGGAGACAGTTAGTGACATTTAGCATCCGGTCACCTGCACAACAAGTCCCAGAGTGGAGACAGTGACATGCTCTGCTCTGACACATAGTGTGCTATATGTCACTAACTGTCTCCACTCTGGGACTTGTTGTGCAGGTGACCGGATGATACATGTCACTAACTGTCTCCACTCTGGGACTTGTTGTGCAGGTGACCGGATGATACATGTCACTAACTGTCTCCACTCGGTGACTTCTGCTACATAGTAGCAAGTTTCTCCACTCTCACCTGTACAACAAGTCCCAGAGTGGAGACAGTTAGTGACATGTAGCATCCGGTCACCTGCACAACAAGTACCAGAGTGGAGACAGTTGGTGACATGCTCTGCTCTGACACATAGTGTGCTATATGTCACTATCTTGCTCCACTCTGGGACTTGTTGTGCAGGTGACCAGATGATACATGTCACTAACTTTCTCCACTCTGACCTCTGCTGCATAGTACCAACTGTCTCCACTTTCACCTGCACAACAAGTCCCAGAGTGGAGCAAGTTGGTGACAGAGTACCTCTCCCCCCCTCCCCCCCTTCCCCGCTCTTTCCCCCGCTCTTTCCCCCCCTTCTCACCCCTCTCTCCCCCCCTCTTCCCCCTCCTTTTTTCTTCTCTCCCCCTCTCTTTTCCCTCCCTTTCTCTTTTCCCTCCCACTCTCTTTTCCCTCCCTCTCTCTTTTCCCTCCCTCTCTCTTTTCCCTCCCTCTCTCTTTTCCCTCCCTCTCTCTTTTCCCTCTCTCTCTCTTTTCCCTACCTCTCCTGGCATGGTCAGTACAGAAATCTCTCGATCGTGGAGGGGTGAGAGGGAGTAATAAACATGGAGTCCCTAATGTGTCTATGTATTTATTTCTAATAAAGCATTTTTCTCTGTGTGATGTCTTTTTTTTTTAACCCTTTATTGGAGATTCTTAATGGCCGGGTCAAACTTGGCCTGACATTAAGAATCTCGGGCTTTATACCAGCTGGTAAAACATAGCTGGTATTAACCCCTTATTACCCAGTGTGCCACCTGCCCACACTTTTTTTTTATCTCCAACCCTAGGGTTAGGGTTATGTGTTTTTTTTAATTTTTTTTTTATTTTTAATGAATTTTTTTTTAAAAAAAAAAATCGACATGGGTCTCGCCCATCGAGCACCAGACAGAGCATTTTACTGCTCACTCATGCCTACTCCTGACCACACAGCCAGCAGAACAAGTAATCAGATAACTCCAGTGTCAGCTGATTACTTGTTCTGTGTCCCCCTGCATCCATCGCAGCATGTGCGGGCTGTGAGGTCATCTGAGTTCAGTCCAGCACTGGAGTCAGCTGATCTGAACTCAGCTGAACTCTAGCCCGCACACGCTGCGATGGATGCAGGGGACACAGAACAAGTAAGGCCTAAGCCACACGGCGAGAAAAACGGTGCGAGTGGAGTGCGATAAAACATCGCATTCCATTCGGACCAATATTAGCCTATGTGTCAGTGCACATGAGCGATTATTTTCTTAGCCCTTATCGGACTGAGAAAACAATCGCAGCATGCTGCAACTGTAATGCAAGACTCTCTCTTTTTTACCCATTCAAGTGTATGGGGTGAGAGAAAAATCACACTGCACTCATGGTACATCGGTGTACCGCGAGTGCAGAGCGAGAATCGCAATAGCTGACTACGGAGGAGAGAGGGAGAGAAATAACTCCCACCCCTCCTCAGTGCCAGCCCGCCCGCCCCTCCGCAGCGTTGGCCTGCCTCTCCTGAGTGCCAGACCGCCCCCCGCAGCTGAGGTCCACTTGCACAGTCGGACCTCAGTCGCAGGGACACACGCATGACACTCAGCTCTGCTGTACTGCCAGCGTGAGCCGAGTGTCATGCGAGGGGATCGCAGTAATCCCCGTGTGGCCCCAGCCTAATCGGCCAACACTGGAGTCGGCAGATCTGAACTCCTGACCACACAGCCCGCACACGGTCACATGTGATCGGCAGCAGGCAGTGACTGTTGTTAACCTGCAGCCGTTGCAGCGTGTGCGGGCTGTGAGATCAGGAGTCAGCTGACTCCAGTGCCGGCCGATAAATTCTGTGTCCCGCTGCAGAAGGATCCAGTAAAATAACGGTTGCATGCATTGCACATTTAATCCACAGGATCCTGTCATATGCGGTTTGCGTTTTGTTGCCTACAGGCAAAATAACCGCTGATGTGAAAGTAGCCTGCAAAATGCATGCCACATGAATGATACGGACGACACACAAACTAGGCAAGAGGGAAAAAAAGCAATCTCATGATCCCTTCATTTTTTTTTTCCCCAATTATGTTTTTCACGTTGCACCGGCTAATAATTTCTGTACACACACACACACACACACACTCACTAAGAACTATATGAGAACAAGCAGAAGATACACTTTCTTCCCCTGGTTGTGTAGCGCTGGGAACTTCTGCTGTCTCTGCTGCTATTGCTTGCAGTGCATCCACAGGGAAGAGGCAGGGAGACTTTGGGTGGAGAGGAGAGTGGGTGTGTTAGACACAGTGGGTGTGTTAGATACAGCCCTAGAGCCACAAAGAATTATGGGAGTTGTAGGAACTGAACCCAGGAAGTCAGAAGAGAGATTAACCCCATCAGAGCTGGAGCCAGCAATGAGGATGTGCTGCTAGAGCACAATAAAAGGTAATATTGCTGAAAAAACATAATAGATGTGTGGAGAGGCACATATTAGCAAGATTTATGAGGAAAAAAAAAATCAGTTTTAGTAACTGGACAACTTCTTGAAGCATAACTGTGTATTTAATGGCCAAAAGTACGCCAGTTTTTATTTTTCAATGAAAGAACTATATACAGTGGGGAAAATAAGTATTTGATAAACTGCTGATTTTGCAAGTTTTCCCACCTATAAAGAATGGAGAGGTCTGTAATTTTTATCGTTGGTACACTTTAACTGTGACGGACACAATCTAAAAACATTCCAGAAAATCATAGTCTGATTTGTAAATATTTAATTTGCATTTTATTGCATGAAATAAGTATTTGATACATTTAATATTTGGTAATTACAGACATCAGACATTTCCTGTAGTCCCGGTCTGCCATATCCAATAACAACAGGCAATCTGTGGAGGCGTATGTCCAGGTAATGACCACCATAAAGTCACACACATAGCCAGGACAACCACTTTTCATGTAGCATGGCAGGATGTAGGAGACAAGTACCTCGCCCACGGCTACTGCTTCTGGCACCATTGCATAGTTATATAGGTTGAAAAAAGACCTAGGTCCATCTAGTTCATCCTTCCTCCACCAATTATACATTTTGCTTTAAATCATTGATAACTGACAATGTTGTGTGTACTCCAGCCCTTTTTTAAAAGGCGTTACAGTATCTTCCATTACTACCAATAAGAGAATAGGACCTAGCATCACCAATTTAAACAGGTGCTCTGGGAAAAACTGTAGACAAGAAAAATATGAACCCCGGCACACTGTATGGTTTCCCACGAGAAAAACGGACACAAGTTCAATAATCTTGATCTATTTTTCCTTTTATTGTGAGCAAAAATTCACGTAGTAGAAAGTCCACCTCAAAACAACGTTTCGGCTTTTCAAGCCTTCATCTGGTCGGACAATCTGACTTTAATACATTTTACATGTGGAAAAATATACAAAGAAAATATATAAGAATCATAAAGGACATACAGAATGTGAAAGACAACAATAATACATACGACCTAATTTACATATGTGGAAACAAGGCACAGAGACCAATGTCACACTGAATAAAGTAATTCTAAAATATTTATCGATGAGGGATTAGGAAACCGTCTGTGAAAGATATTGTGCTATATGGCGTCTAAAATTAGGGGGATAAGATGCTCACCCATCTACGTCTGCATCCAGTTAGACAAAGATGGTGAAAATTTGAAAAAGGATGTTGGCCTACGAGGAAAGGGAAAAGAAGGAAAGAGGAACACAGTAAGGGATCATGTCTTGGTGTGATCCTTGGTTTAACATAGGGGAAAGAAGGAAGGGAGGGGGAGGAGGGAAAGAGGGAGGAAGTAAGAAGGGGAGATCCGGGCCTACCTGCAAAGAACAGGATCTAATGCAAATAACCCGCTGTGAAGGTTATGAAATATATAAGGTGATCCTATGGATGACATGAAGTAAGTCAGTGAAACCATTGGTACAGCAATATATGTAAAAGCCGGTAATTCTATCTGAACCAATGAACATACCTGCAGACAGGGTTGTGACCAGAGACCTAATAACGGGTATGAGGACCCAGTGGTCAATGTGTCTGACTTTGACTGTAGTGGACTCTAGAAGAAAAATATATATATGGTGAAAAAGTGGTTACAAATTGATGTATGTCATCGGAAAAAGGTAAGGTACGTGGGAGCATGTATACCACAACAGGGCCTCACCAGGCGGAGTAGTATGCTGATGTAAATGCAGGTAGTATAATATAATAGTGTTTCGGGTATTATCCCTATAAGGGAAATGAAAAATATAATTAGGACGATCATATATATGAAAAAGGGTATATGTCCATGAGACCAGTGATATAATGGTGTATGGAAATACTGGCCGTAGTGGATAAACAGAAGGACATACCTGTGGATCAAATGTTTGCTACAAACGTAGTAACGGGTATAGAAACCCCCTGGTGAGATATGTCAGACTTAAGTCATTTTAGAATCTGAAAGGAGAATATATAAGTGTTGAACGAGACCTGCCGTCTGGAAGAGAATAAGGAATGTTGAGGCACACATACCATTAAGTAACGTCACCAGATGTAGCAGTCAGTTAATGTCAGCACAGATAATGCGATAATGCTTCAGGTGTTATCACTATGTTGGAGACAAGGGTATAGTTAGGGTGGAATAATTAGGTTGCTAAAACATATGCCAAGTAATGGGATTTACCTCAATGCGAGTTGTACTATAGTGAGGGGTTAATATGTGTTCCTGATAATGACAGGGCCAGGCTCAGTCTGTAATTAAAGGTAGAATGTAGTGAATAGGTATCCTATCACATAGGGGGTTAATAGTAAAATATTACCATAACACGTGGGAGACTGGGTTGAGTTTCAGGATCTGGATGTAGGAGCCTCGGATGTAGAGAGGTATCTGAGCAGGATGGCCTTGCAAGGTAAGGAGAAAATAGAAGGAAGGAGAGAGGGGGAAGAACAACATGAAAGAACATGAATAAGGTCACGAAATGGGGATGCCAGAGTGTCCGGGCGAGCCACTTACCCTCCTTGTGTGGGTGATCGTGCAATCTGTGCGTCTCGTGCTGTGAGCGCTGCAGCTTCTGAGTTTAAATGGATGGTGCGGTCAGGGGCGTAACTTCCGGTGATTAATGGGCGGAAGTGATGCGTGTCGGCGTGAGCCGCACGCCGCGCATGCGCAGACAGCAAGGATGCTTGTTATACAGCGGATCATGGGAGCGGCGCGTCATATCCGGTATTTGGAATACAAGGAAGCATGGGCGGTGGAACGCAAACCGCGCATGCCTATTGGATTCGATATACTCCAGTGAGAAAAGGTGCTGGATAAAGTGCTGTGCCGCTCCAATATGATGGGATACAATCGCCAGTATCTCAAGTGAGGTGGGGCACTAGTAGATAATAGTGGTGGTGCCTATGGACGGGACGAATAGTTCTGTGAACGAAATGAAAGAGGAATTAGAATTTTATCTAATGCACAGTAACACATACCAAAAGGGTTCATCAGATCAGTAAAATATAAGGACTATAAATCTCTAAGAGGGAGATCCCAGTGATACACGTATACACAGCACAGGAGTATGTCATAGCATATCTAAATAAGACAATTAGTGGAGAACCATTGCAGAAAATATATTTAGAGACCTGATTCATATTTTCGATTGAGCCCATGGGGTTCCATGGTGCCCAAAGTGTGTATCCATCTAGCTTCTAATTCCAGGAGGCGCTTAATTCTATTGCCCCCTCTACGGTTCACACAGACCTGATCAATTACTTGATACCTAAGTTGGGAGACGTTATGTGCCGCTGTTTGAAAGTGATGGGGAATGGGTAGTAAGGTACGTCCGCAACGAATGTCGGATTTATGTTTGTTTATGCGGTCTCGGACATGTTGGGTGGTCTCACCAACATATCCGAGACCGCACGGACATTTGATATAGTAAATCACGTATGAACTATCACACGTGTAGAAACTCTTGATGTGAAAAACTTTACCGGTTCGAGGATGTGTAAAAGTGTTACCTCTGGTAACGTTGGAACATTGTGCGCAGCTCAGGTACGGGAAAGTCCCGAACTGAGGATTACCAATGAACCGTTGCCGGGAAGAGGTTATGGCGGAACCTATGTCCGCCCGAATGAGCTTATTTTTCAGATTTGGGGATTTTTTATAACAGATCAGTGGTGGGTTATGAAATTCTTTGATATGGGGATAGGACATTCCCAAAAGCGGCCAATGTCTGAGAATAAAGTTCTTGAGTAATGGAGAGAAAGGATGATACGTATTTATGAAATAAATACGATTCTTAGTGTCATCTGCTTTCACTGAGGATGTTGCGGTTTTCTCAGCTATTTCCTGGGGATACCCCCTCTGGATAAACTTACCACTCATTTCTTGGTGTCTGCTGATTCTGGTCTCATTATCGCTAACCAATCTATCCACTCTTGTGTGTTGTGAAATGGGTAGGGACCGCTTGGTATGTCTTGGATGATTACTGGTGTAGTGGAGAAGACTGTTACGGTCTGTGGGCTTGATGTAAATGTCAGTGGACAGTAGGCCTGTGATGTCTTTGGTGACTAAACAGTCCAGGAAATTGATCCTGTCAGGATCATGATGTATAGAGAATGATAGACCCGGTAGGAAACTGTTGATATCCATATGGAAGGTGAGTAGAGACTCAAGATCACCATTCCAAATCATAAATATATCATCTATATAACGACGCCATAGGAGTGCGTGCTGAATGATGAGTGGGTGATTATGTACATATTTTTCCTCAAAACGCGTCATGAATATGTTGGCGTAGGGGGGTGCAACATTAGAGCCCATTGCAGTCCCCCTGCGCTGGACATAAAATTGATCCTGGAACAGAAAGTAATTCTGTTCCAAGATGATGGTAAGCATGTCGATGCAGAAAGATCTGTTATCAGCTGGTAAAGTGGTGTACTGTTCCAAAAACCAATCAACTGCCGAGAGTCCTGTGTCATGGTCTATACTAGTGTATAGACTATTGACGTCCATTGTTACCAAAAGGGATAATGGTGGTATCCGGTTTAAATCTGTAAGGATTTCAAGGAAATGGGAAGTGTCTTTGATATATGATTGAGTGAGTGGAATGAAAGGGGATAGAATTTTCTCAATAGTCTTGGCCACCGGTGAAAAAACAGAATCAGTGGAGGCTACGATAGGTCTCCCGGGTGGGTGAGTGAGATGTTTATGAATTTTAGGGAGAGTATAAAATACAGGGGTGATGGGGTGTGGATTATGGAGATAGTCTCTGAGTTTCTGATCAATGGTACCTGAATCATAATAACGTTTGGCGACGGATGTAATCAGTGAGGCAATTCTGGGAGTGGGGTCACTACCAATGGGTTCATACGTCAAGCAGTCTGACAACTGTCCCTGTATCTCGGAAATGTAATATGTCCGATCAAGGATGACGATAGCGCCACCCTTGTCGGCCGGTTTAATGACGATGGAAGGATTATTTTGAAGGGAGTTTAGTGCCCTGGACTCCTCTACTGTGAGATTATTTTTAAGATGGAAATCTCCTGTGGAAATCTTTTTATTGAGTACACTAACATCATCAGATACTAAAGAGATAAATGTCTCGACCGGATGGTATGTTCTGGGCGGCATGTAAGAGCTGGGAGATTGTAAATTAAGACCCTTTAAGGAAAAACACAGGTTATTAGAATCTGGTATAACATCAAGGGTATTATTCTCACTGATCTTATCAAAATGCGTTTTTAAGCGAATAGATCTGAATAAACGGTTGAGTTCTTGTTCAACTCTGAACGTATCATAATGGGGAGTGGGACTAAACGAGAGCCCTTTCTGTAATACTAGGTATTCGGTGGGGGACAGGGTGTAGGACGAAATATTGTAGACCAAATCGGTTTTACCTGCGACCTCGTCCATACCCGATCCTCTCGGTGATAACGCGTGGTGTCTACGTCCCCTCCTCGTCTTCTTCCTAACTGACGACGTTGCCCTAAAAAATGGGACTGTTGGCGAAGTGGTCGATACTCGTTGTCCGAACTTCCCGAGGAGGAGTAACCTGTGAATCTCGAAGGACGCCTTGTGCTGAACGAGTCTCCTGATCGCCATCGATAGACAGAGCCTCTCGTATAGTCCTCCTGGTCCCTCTGAAATTTCTGACGTTTTCTATTTTCCAAATTTTTCCTAAATTCGTTGATGAGATCTTGAGTTTTGTTCCTTAGTTCCTTTGTCTCTGACAACAATGAATATTGTGACAAATTTGAAGCCATATTAAATAAATGCTCTATGGATATCATCACCCTGACAATAGATTACCTCTATAAAGAAATCGAACAACTTTCCACTAACATCAAGACCACCGAAACTCAGCTGAAACAGGTCCTCCCTACCACGGAGTTCGATCAACTAAGGAACAAAACTCAAGATCTCATCAACGAATTTAGGAAAAATTTGGAAAATAGAAAACGTCAGAAATTTCAGAGGGACCAGGAGGACTATACGAGAGGCTCTGTCTATCGATGGCGATCAGGAGACTCGTTCAGCACAAGGCGTCCTTCGAGATTCACAGGTTACTCCTCCTCGGGAAGTTCGGACAACGAGTATCGACCACTTCGCCAACAGTCCCATTTTTTAGGGCAACGTCGTCAGTCAGGAAGAAGACGAGGAGGGGACGTAGACACCACGCGTTATCACCGAGAGGATCGGGTATGGACGAGGTCGCAGGTAAAACTGATTTGGTCTACAATATTTCGTCCTACACCCTGTCCCTCACCGAATACCTAGTATTACAGAAAGGGCTCTCGTTTAGTCCCACTCCCCAGTATGATACGTTCAGAGTTGAACAAGAACTCAACCGTTTATTCAGATCTATTCGCTTAAAAACGCATTTTGATAAGATCAGTGAGAATAATACCCTTGATGTTATACCAGATTCTAATAACCTGTGTTTTTCCTTAAAGGGTCTTAATTTACAATCTCCCAGCTCTTACATGCCGCCCAGAACATACCATCCGGTCGAGACATTTATCTCTTTAGTATCTGATGATGTTAGTGTACTCAATAAAAAGATTTCCACAGGAGATTTCCATCTTAAAAATAATCTCACAGTAGAGGAGTCCAGGGCACTAAACTCCCTTCAAAATAATCCTTCCATCGTCATTAAACCGGCCGACAAGGGTGGCGCTATCGTCATCCTTGATCGGACATATTACATTTCCGAGATACAGGGACAGTTGTCAGACTGCTTGACGTATGAACCCATTGGTAGTGACCCCACTCCCAGAATTGCCTCACTGATTACATCCGTCGCCAAACGTTATTATGATTCAGGTACCATTGATCAGAAACTCAGAGACTATCTCCATAATCCACACCCCGTCACCCCTGTATTTTATACTCTCCCTAAAATTCATAAACATCTCACTCACCCACCCGGGAGACCTATCGTAGCCTCCACTGATTCTGTTTTTTCACCGGTGGCCAAGACTATTGAGAAAATTCTATCCCCTTTCATTCCACTCACTCAATCATATATCAAAGACACTTCCCATTTCCTTGAAATCCTTACAGATTTAAACCGGATACCACCATTATCCCTTTTGGTAACAATGGACGTCAATAGTCTATACACTAGTATAGACCATGACACAGGACTCTCGGCAGTTGATTGGTTTTTGGAACAGTACACCACTTTACCAGCTGATAACAGATCTTTCTGCATCGACATGCTTACCATCATCTTGGAACAGAATTACTTTCTGTTCCAGGATCAATTTTATGTCCAGCGCAGGGGGACTGCAATGGGCTCTAATGTTGCACCCCCCTACGCCAACATATTCATGACGCGTTTTGAGGAAAAATATGTACATAATCACCCACTCATCATTCAGCACGCACTCCTATGGCGTCGTTATATAGATGATATATTTATGATTTGGAATGGTGATCTTGAGTCTCTACTCACCTTCCATATGGATATCAACAGTTTCCTACCGGGTCTATCATTCTCTATACATCATGATCCTGACAGGATCAATTTCCTGGACTGTTTAGTCACCAAAGACATCACAGGCCTACTGTCCACTGACATTTACATCAAGCCCACAGACCGTAACAGTCTTCTCCACTACACCAGTAATCATCCAAGACATACCAAGCGGTCCCTACCCATTTCACAACACACAAGAGTGGATAGATTGGTTAGCGATAATGAGACCAGAATCAGCAGACACCAAGAAATGAGTGGTAAGTTTATCCAGAGGGGGTATCCCCAGGAAATAGCTGAGAAAACCGCAACATCCTCAGTGAAAGCAGATGACACTAAGAATCGTATTTATTTCATAAATACGTATCATCCTTTCTCTCCATTACTCAAGAACATTATTCTCAGACATTGGCCGCTTTTGGGAATGTCCTATCCCCATATCAAAGAATTTCATAACCCACCACTGATCTGTTATAAAAAATCCCCAAATCTGAAAAATAAGCTCATTCGGGCGGACATAGGTTCCGCCATAACCTCTTCCCGGCAACGGTTCATTGGTAATCCTCAGTTCGGGACTTTCCCGTGCCTGAGCTGCGCACAATGTTCCAACGTTACCAGAGGTAACACTTTTACACATCCTCGAACCGGTAAAGTTTTTCACATCAAGAGTTTCTACACGTGTGATAGTTCATACGTGATTTACTATATCAAATGTCCGTGCGGTCTCGGATATGTTGGTGAGACCACCCAACATGTCCGAGACCGCATAAACAAACATAAATCCGACATTCGTTGCAGACGTACCTTACTACCCATTCCCCATCACTTTCAAACAGCGGCACATAACGTCTCCCAACTTAGGTATCAAGTAATTGATCAGGTCTGTGTGAACCGTAGAGGGGGCAATAGAATTAAGCGCCTCCTGGAATTAGAAGCTAGATGGATACACACTTTGGGCACCATGGAACCCCATGGGCTCAATCGAAAATATGAATCAGGTCTCTATATATATTTTCTGCAATGGTTCTCCACTAATTGTCTTATTTAGATATGCTATGACATACTCCTGTGCTGTGTATACGTGTATCACTGGGATCTCCCTCTTAGAGATTTATAGTCCTTATATTTTACTGATCTGATGAACCCTTTTGGTATGTGTTACTGTGCATTAGATAAAATTCTAATTCCTCTTTCATTTCGTTCACAGAACTATTCGTCCCGTCCATAGGCACCACCACTATTATCTACTAGTGCCCCACCTCACTTGAGATACTGGCGATTGTATCCCATCATATTGGAGCGGCACAGCACTTTATCCAGCACCTTTTCTCACTGGAGTATATCGAATCCAATAGGCATGCGCGGTTTGCGTTCCACCGCCCATGCTTCCTTGTATTCCAAATACCGGATATGACGCGCCGCTCCCATGATCCGCTGTATAACAAGCATCCTTGCTGTCTGCGCATGCGCGGCGTGCGGCTCACGCCGACACGCATCACTTCCGCCCATTAATCACCGGAAGTTACGCCCCTGACCGCACCATCCATTTAAACTCAGAAGCTGCAGCGCTCACAGCACGAGACGCACAGATTGCACGATCACCCACACAAGGAGGGTAAGTGGCTCGCCCGGACACTCTGGCATCCCCATTTCGTGACCTTATTCATGTTCTTTCATGTTGTTCTTCCCCCTCTCTCCTTCCTTCTATTTTCTCCTTACCTTGCAAGGCCATCCTGCTCAGATACCTCTCTACATCCGAGGCTCCTACATCCAGATCCTGAAACTCAACCCAGTCTCCCACGTGTTATGGTAATATTTTACTATTAACCCCCTATGTGATAGGATACCTATTCACTACATTCTACCTTTAATTACAGACTGAGCCTGGCCCTGTCATTATCAGGAACACATATTAACCCCTCACTATAGTACAACTCGCATTGAGGTAAATCCCATTACTTGGCATATGTTTTAGCAACCTAATTATTCCACCCTAACTATACCCTTGTCTCCAACATAGTGATAACACCTGAAGCATTATCGCATTATCTGTGCTGACATTAACTGACTGCTACATCTGGTGACGTTACTTAATGGTATGTGTGCCTCAACATTCCTTATTCTCTTCCAGACGGCAGGTCTCGTTCAACACTTATATATTCTCCTTTCAGATTCTAAAATGACTTAAGTCTGACATATCTCACCAGGGGGTTTCTATACCCGTTACTACGTTTGTAGCAAACATTTGATCCACAGGTATGTCCTTCTGTTTATCCACTACGGCCAGTATTTCCATACACCATTATATCACTGGTCTCATGGACATATACCCTTTTTCATATATATGATCGTCCTAATTATATTTTTCATTTCCCTTATAGGGATAATACCCGAAACACTATTATATTATACTACCTGCATTTACATCAGCATACTACTCCGCCTGGTGAGGCCCTGTTGTGGTATACATGCTCCCACGTACCTTACCTTTTTCCGATGACATACATCAATTTGTAACCACTTTTTCACCATATATATATTTTTCTTCTAGAGTCCACTACAGTCAAAGTCAGACACATTGACCACTGGGTCCTCATACCCGTTATTAGGTCTCTGGTCACAACCCTGTCTGCAGGTATGTTCATTGGTTCAGATAGAATTACCGGCTTTTACATATATTGCTGTACCAATGGTTTCACTGACTTACTTCATGTCATCCATAGGATCACCTTATATATTTCATAACCTTCACAGCGGGTTATTTGCATTAGATCCTGTTCTTTGCAGGTAGGCCCGGATCTCCCCTTCTTACTTCCTCCCTCTTTCCCTCCTCCCCCTCCCTTCCTTCTTTCCCCTATGTTAAACCAAGGATCACACCAAGACATGATCCCTTACTGTGTTCCTCTTTCCTTCTTTTCCCTTTCCTCGTAGGCCAACATCCTTTTTCAAATTTTCACCATCTTTGTCTAACTGGATGCAGACGTAGATGGGTGAGCATCTTATCCCCCTAATTTTAGACGCCATATAGCACAATATCTTTCACAGATGGTTTCCTAATCCCTCATCGATAAATATTTTAGAATTACTTTATTCAGTGTGACATTGGTCTCTGTGCCTTGTTTCCACATATGTAAATTAGGTCGTATGTATTATTGTTGTCTTTCACATTCTGTATGTCCTTTATGATTCTTATATATTTTCTTTGTATATTTTTCCACATGTAAAATGTATTAAAGTCAGATTGTCCGACCAGATGAAGGCTTGAAAAGCCGAAACGTTGTTTTGAGGTGGACTTTCTACTACGTGAATTTTTGCTCACAATAAAAGGAAAAATAGATCAAGATTATTGAACTTGTGTCCGTTTTTCTCGTGGGAAACCATACAGTGTGCCGGGGTTCATATTTTTCTTTTCTTCTTCCATTACTACCTCTTGCGGTAGGGCATTCCACAGTCCGTTACAATACAGAATTTGTAATTATTATTATTATTAATAATAATAATTATTGGATATTTAGCTTGGTGATTGGTTACATTTGTTACATTCATGAAGAATAAAAGTGCTTTTCTAATATATACATGTACTAGCTGTAGTACCCTCCATTGCCCTGGATAATAACTAAGACTCTCTCTCCCACTCTCCCAATTTCCCACTCTCCCTCCTCCCACTCTACCTCTGTCCCACTCTCTCTCTCTCCCTTTCTCCCACTCTCTCCCTTTCTCACTCTCTCTTAGGGCTAAGCCACACGGCGAGAAAAACGGTGCGAGTGGAGTGCGATAAAACATCGCATTCCCCTTGGACCAATTCTAGCCTGTGTGTCAGCACACATGGGCGATTATTTTCTCAGCCCTAATCGGACTGAGAAAACAATCGCAGCATGCTGTGATTGTAAGCTGAGTCTCTTTCTCTCGCACCCATTCAAGTGAATGGGGCGAGAGAAAAATCGCACTGCACTCGCGGTACATCGGTGTACTGCTAGTGCAGTGCGAGAATGGCAATAGCCGGCTACGCAGTAGAGAGGGAGAGAAATCCCTCCCTCCCCTCCTGAGTGCCGGCCCGCCCCCCGCAGCTGAGGTCTGCTCGCACGAACGGACCTCAGTTGCAAGGACACAGGCATGACACTCGGCTCTGCTGTACTGCCAGCACGAGCCGAGTCTCATGCAAGTGGATCGCAGTAGTGCCCGTGTGGCCCCAGCCTTACTCTCCTGTTCCACTCCCTGTCTCTCTCCCACTCTCCCTTTATCCCACTTTCCCGCTCACCACCAAAATCATATGAACTGACACATAAGCTGTCTTAGGGCTAAGCCACACGGCGAGAAAAACAGTGCGAGTGGAGTGCGATAAAACATCGCATTCCCCTCGGACCAATTCTAGCCTGTGTGTCAGCACACATGGGCGATTATTTTCTCAGCCCTAATCGGACTGAGAAAACAATCGCAGCATGCTGCGATTGTAAGCTGAGTCTCTTTCTCTCGCACCCATTCAAGTCAATGGGGCGAGAGAAAAATCGCACTGCACTCGCGGTACATCGGTGTACTGCTAGTGCAGTGCGAGAATGGCAATAGCCGGCTACGCAGTAGAGAGGGAGAGAAATCCCTCCCTCCCCTCCTGAGTGCCGGCCCGCCCCCTGCAGCTGAGGTCTGCTCGCACGAACGGACCTCAGTTGCAAGGACACAGGCATGACACTCGGCTCTGCTGTACTGCCAGCACGAGCCGAGTCTCATGCAAGTGGATCGCAGTAGTGCCCGTGTGGCCCCAGCCTTATACTCAAAATGTCCTTCGTTGCCTATAGCAATCAATCAGAACTCTTATTAATGACCTGAAGCAGAACAGAAGCAGAGCTGTGATTGGTTGCTATAGACCACCTGATAAATATCCTGGCTAACTGTCAAAACAGCCAATATACTACCTCACACGTCCAAACAGTAAGCAAGTGTTTTTTTGTTTTTTTTTTGGGTGAATAACTGTAAAGCGTGGGGTTAAAATTTCCTTTCAAAACAGTCAAATGAGGCGGCTGTGCAAAATTTTGTGATTGTAAATGTGACGCTGCGGATTCCTTTAGCGGACATACACACCACATGCATTGAGATCACTGCCATGCAAAGGTACCTCTCTATCACTATTAGCTTAATGTACTATTTTGGCCCAGTGTTTCTATGTCAAAGGTGTCAGATGGTGACAAGGCCACAGGAGGTATATACCCTCTGTGACATGTATGAGTGTTGCTTACATTGCAAAGACAATTAATGAGGAAGAGTCTAAGTTTAGACTTGGCAGTTTTTAAGGTTTGTTTGCTTTTATTTTTATTTTTTCAAAACCAAGTCAAGAGGATGTAAAAAATCTACATTGCAGATTTCTTTACTAAATATTAATAGAGTTGTTGGGTGAAAACAAGTTGTAATCTACCCATTGGATAAGTAGCAACTTGTTAATCAATGGGGACCTGCACCAGTTAGCAGAACACTTTTATCAATGTTAGAATGGAAAACGTGCATGCTCAAATGCTGTATCATTTGATCCCTAAGGGGCTGCTGAGTGATGTGCAATGCTTTTTCCAGCTGCCGCATAGGGAATTAATGGAGTGACGTTTGGGCATATGCACTGCTGTACCATTATAACATAACTAAAACGGTCCCATCAGGGATACAAATTCCCTGTTTTGCCGATTGTTGCAGATCCCAGCTGTTGGACAGATCCATGGTATTACTTATCCCGTGGATAGGAGACTACTTGTTTTCACCAGACAACCCCTTCAAGATGCCATTTTTAAAGCATGAATAACAGAAGATAAATGGTAGCTTAACAAATCAGTTTTCAGGAAAAAGATATAATGTGCATGCATATACGTTTTGGAATTAATTTTCCATTGCTTTATACAATGTCACATAGTGATAACTAAGCCTAGAAAGAGAGCCATGGTTAAGTACAGCTAGAACATCTGTCTAGGTGCTTGACATTTTCATACATAAGCTTGTAATCTGTAATACGCAATTCATCATCGTCTAGTGATATCGGACCTGAGAACTGAAGGCTGTATCCAAGTATACACCGCATGTGGTGTTATTCTGTTGTTGTTCAAGCCAGGTAACTAAGAACAGGACTAAATCAAATTGGTCTCTATAGGCACATAAACCATATGGTATTTAGTAAGCACATAATCATCCTCCTGTGGAAACTCAAGAAGGGTTTGGGGAATTTCGGGCAGGTGCACTAAGTACTCAGTGCCTTTGTTATCAGTGATAAACCAATGCAAATACACTGACAAAACTCATCTATAGATTCTGATGTTTTAGTGTAAATAATACACAGCTTTACGCTCATTCTCAAGTGCCACCAATAATGCCCATATGACTGCCATGACGGCATGTCAGGGGCATCTCCCCTAACAAGCATGTTGTAGCAAATTTACCGTATTTCTCCTCCTGGAAAAGAATGAATTCATTGATAACTGGTTATCAGCACTATTCTTGTCAATAGGATGGCTCCCTACACACCATGACACTTTCAGCAGTGATATAGAGGACAGCGTGGCTTTGATTGAACAATTGCATAGTTTCTATTATAATGTACTCAATGCAGGCGGTGGTGATTGACTCCACTACTCCAGTGCTAAAAGACAATAGTTTCTATTGCTGAACATCATTTTCAGGATATTTTCTTCTGCATTTGAACATTGACTTATCTTCTATCACTTTTTTGTAATTTTATTACCTATAATATCCACTGATTAGTCTCTTATAGGCACATTCATTTTTATAATATTCTTTTCTTTTTATAATACACTGTGTGTAAGGCTGATCTGAAGATGTACATTGTATTTTAATCTGCTGTCTTATCCAGAGATCATGTCTGCCAGTCAGTAGTCCTTTAGAATAAATCCTTGCTTGATATCCTTTTATCAAAACATGAATAGGCAGGATATCATCTTTCTTATTTGTACATTGACTTTCAGGTGAACTCCATTAGTGCCTATAGGAAAATGTTTTGCCTGAAATCTGTTGAAGCCCAAAAACTGGCTGGATGGCATTAATCAACACTTCACCCTGCTCACAGCCAAAATACTGAGCTTGCATTTAAAGGTGTTGAGTAATGTTATTCGAGTGTCTCCTTATTAAACCCTTGAAGACCAAGCCAAATTTGATTTTAATGTCTACACATTTTCGTCACTTGCCAGGAGGCATATAAAGCAGGTGAAATAAGTATTGAACACCACCAATTTTCTAACAAAAAATATTTCTAAAGGTACAATTGACATGAATATCTGACCAGATGTAACAACCCATCCAATTAGCAGAGTCTAAAGGCCCATTTACACACAACAATATCGCTAACAAGATATCGTCGGGGTCACGGTGTTGGTGACGCACATTCGGCCTCATTAGCGATGTCATTGTGTGTGACACTATTTTGCAATCAATAACGATTGCAAAAAGGTGTCAAATCATTCGTCGTGTACACGTCGTTCATTTTAAAAAAAATCGTTCCTCGTTTGGAACGCAGGTTGTTTGTCGTTCCTGCGGCAGCACACATCGCTATGTGTGACACCGCAGGAACGAGGAACAACATCGTACCTGCGGCCACCGGCAATGAGGAATGAACGAGGTGGGTGGGATGTTCCGGCCGCTCATCTCCGTCCCTCCGCTTGAATTGGGCGGCTGCTTAGTGACACCGCTGTGACGCCGAACGAACCTCCCCCTTAAAGGAGAGATTGTTCGGCAGCCACAACGATGTCGGTGAACAGGTAATTGCGTGTGACGCTGCGGTAGCGATATTGTTCGCTACAGCAGCGATCACCCCGTGATGCGCCACCGACGTGGGCGGGTGCTGTCGCTCGCGACATCGCTAGCGATGTCGCAGCGTGTAAAGCCCGCTTAAGAAACCATACCATAAATGTCCATAAATTTAATAATGTGAAATAAGACAGGAAAAAAAGTATTGAACATATGAAGAAAGAGATGTGCGAAAAGCCATGGAAAGTCATGACACCAGCTGTAATCTATCAGTAATTAGACAGCAATCCTGCCACTTAGTAAAAAATAATATCAGCTGGGTCAACTTATAGGCTATAAAAAGGTGTCTTATTATCAAGGTAAAACACAAGAAACATCTCATGGTGGGTAAAACCAATAAGCTGTCTCAAAAACTTCATAACCTTATTATTGCAAGAAATACTGGTGACATTGGTTACAGAAGAATTTCTAAATTACTGAAGGTTCCAGTGAGCACTATTGAGGCAATAATTTTAAGTGGAAAAAACATAATTCACCATAAACCGGCCACGACCAAGTGCTCCCCATAAGAATTCAGACAGTGTTCATAATGCAGAATAAATTCTATATTTTTATTGTGCTAGTTGCTATGGATATGGTGGTACAAGATGTCTTTTTTATGGAGGGGACATTTGTGTTTATTTGATTAAACAACTTTTCAGTTTGAAAATGTTTAATTTATTTTACATTTCGTTTAAACACAAAAACACTTTTTTAGGATTTTTATTTTAGAATATCCATATGTCCTCTGGGAGTACTTGAACATATGACAATATGCTTTGCCGAATTCCATTTCAGATGTGCATATTTAATCGTTCGTATATGAATTACAAAGCCTGCACTGGCCATGGGTCTCCTGACCTGAACTTATAGCCCCATATACACAAATGAAGCTGTAAGTTTGGGTTGGGAGACCTTCAGTGAGCCCCAGCATTGCAGTCCATATACAGACCGTGAAATACACATGTCTATACTCAACATTACCCTGAAACACTGCAATATTTTTTAAAAAATATACTATTAAAATCCACAGGGGACAGTGGCATGTTTAATTCAAAAGGCAAGTACCAAGCAGTTTTCTTCGTGTTCCAATCTCCATAGATTGACAAGTCTTCTCCCTGTGCTTGGAATTAAGCAAGTTTTTTGAAGTATTGAGATCCCAAATTCTAAATGCGTGTAATATACAAATTGATAAGATTCAGCTCTGCTTTCTGGTTCAAATGGTTGTCCTGTGACTGCTCATAACAGATTTTCATACTTGATATTGCATGCCAACTATGTTGTATGTACTATTGAGAGAAGTGGCTGAGACGTTAGCTCACACATGACCACAAGTAGTTAAATCCCATGTCGCATGGCAACTGCTCAAACTGGCAGGCAGAGCCGAATCCTAACGTTGTACATATTACACGCCTTGCAGAATAAGAAACACATGCATGACACATATATATTACACATGGAACCTGTATATTTGTGTCACTCTCAATGATTTCAGCCATGACTGTATAATATAAAAAATGGGCTTTACTTATCCTCCATGGTAAAAAAAAAATAAAAAAATTTAAGCTGAAGCATGAGTTGGTATACATGCCACTTGTAAGCACATGTTCTCACTGGCCATAATATAAAGAATATCCAAGATGAAAATAATGTGGATGTATATCCTCCTGTAACTAAATAATGGCATAGTGCATATAAATAAACATAGGGTACTTAGTAAACACTATTTTTGATCAAAAAATCATAAAGCCATCCCACCGCGACAAGGGGTACCTAAATCGGAAAAGTATCTAACACTCTCTAGTATAAAACCTTACCATGTGTCAAAACAGTCCTTAATCTGAATAAGGGCAAAGAGTGACTGGGACCTGACTCTGGAAAAACATCCATGGGAAGCAATATAGATGAAAGGCTCATTTCAGTGTAAAGGGCTCACACCCTATTTGTACTCAGTACAAGATACTACAAAGAAGCGAAAAAAATGAGCTGGAGAATGAGTTGGTATACGTACAACCTGTAAGTGCGCGTTCATTCTAGAAAGCGTTAGGTACTGACCCGATTTGGATACACCTTATCGCGGTGGGATAACTTTATACTTTTATGATAAAAAATAGTGTATGAACTATGAAATAGTGACTTCTGCCTCTGGTTCATTGTGCAAACACTTATCAAATACTGGACTGGGTGCTGTACTCAGCCAAATGGGGGCTGACGGTCAGGAACATCTGATAGCCTATCTCTCCTAAAAGCTGTTGGACAGGGAGAGGTCATACACCACAATACAAAAAGAATGCCTGATCATAGTCTGGGCCATGAAAAAATTGCAGAAATACTTCTACGGCATGGAGTTCAAGGCCCTGACTGACCACAGTCCATCATGATGACAAAATCGGACTGCTGGGAACAACGTACGTTTACTCACTTAGATTCTGACCTTATAGTCCTGTAATTTTTCTGTTTTACATAAAGAGGAGAAAGATTATGGAAATGCCAATGGACTATCCTAACAAGTGGAGAAGGATGAACAGAAGCCTATCACGTCTGGCAGTCCCATCAACAGCGATGATAGCTAGGATCCAACTGTTTCAGGACTAATTAAAAAGGGGGAGGAATGTGGCGACTCAGTGTCAGTGTGTTGGGTGAACTACTCTTAATTATGCCAGATGTATTGTTCCCTTGTTAGATGAGTCAAAGTATATGTGCCATTGTTTCATGTGGGACTGTCCGGCACCATTTTTTTATGCTAACTCGTGGAATATCTGCTGATTACAGATTGCATCAGCCCTATGTGGTTTACTAGTCGTTATTATCTGAAGGATAATTGAACTAGCGAACAATGAGAGAGCAGCCATAATTATCTTCCCTCAATCTCATAGGACAGATTTCCCTGAAATGGGAGCTGAGGGATATAAAAAGGGGCCTGGTCCTATCACCAGTGTAATTATACAGGACTTCAGACTAGGGTCCATGGGTCTAGCTGGTGGATTACAGAACTGCTCCACTACCCAACACTGAGTCCACAAATTTACTTGGAGAACCCAGGTTGGGACTATCCAGTCACATGCCTCGCTGAGCTTGGTCAGCTTCCTAAGCTTGTAGCTATCTCCTCTCAGTGGGTCCCCTCTAAAAGTGGAATACTGGCTGGGGTAGTGGCCTTGGATGCCCCAAAGTCCTACCAGAGTGTGGTAGCCTCATGCTGTGTTATCTGAGTAGTGTTCTTCTTCTGGAGGAGTATATGCGTTCAGTGGCTTCTAATGACAGCCAGGCCAGCGGACAAGAGCACCCCTAACCTCTAACCCTAGTGTCTTCAACAGGTGCCATACCTGGTACCATCTTCTGTGAACCAGAGTGGAAATTCACTTTTTGATAGCACATCTCATCTGTAGAGAGGTCATACAATATTATTTAATGGATGTCTGCAAAGAGAATTTGAACTATTCATAAGGAAGTTCATATTGCAGGAAAGAAATAATGATGGGGTGGTGAAGATGAGGTAAGAGTGGGATTTCTATAGAAGACAGGCTTCTGCATATGGTTTATCTGTTTCTGTGTTTGATGATTGTCTGTGTTTGAGAGTAAGCGTAAATTATAGTATGCTAAATAATGTTCTTTTAAGGATCTACATAAATACGATAAGAAGCATAAATCAAACCATTTCTATATGTTTAATACATTATTCAGGTGCTTTTGAAACCAGAGCTGATTTTTATCCACTGATGCATTTACATTGGAAGCCCAGGTGCATATTAAAAAGCAGCACATTTGAATAATGCATTCTCTCTGTATGTGCCAAATGTGAATTGTATCTGCTGGCTGTGTGAGAAGACTGTGACAGATTCTGACATGTTGTCTTGGACTGTCAAAACCTCTGCAGAAAGAACAGCCTCAATTATAGTTACTTTCCATGTTAGATAAACCAGAAAATATTTCCACCCTTTTTATAGCCACTTCTCTATTATTAGAGGTGGCAGCCATCATTAGTTTTACGGCTCAAATCAGGAATAGTGGTTGTCATTATGTTTATGTCATCTCTCTGTGCCAGTGTTTTTTACATTACTAAACGTGATCATTTTTAACCTCAATTTTCCCACAAAATAATAACAATTTACATTTTTAATGTAATGAGCTGCAAAGTATTTAAAAAATGCAACAGGTAGAGATTTTATTTGCAGAATTGAACTAATTCTTATTATTTCCATGCGTTATACACTCCTCAACTGAAATTGCAGCACCAAGAAGGAAAGGTTGTTAAGTATCAAAATCACAGGATTGATATTTGTGTTAACCCCTTCACGACCGGCCGATTTTGCGCTTTCCTTTTTTTTTTCGCCACCCTTCTTCCATGAGCCGTAATGTTTTTATTTTTCCGTCAATGTAGGCATGAGGGCTCGTTTTTTGCAGAACGAACAGTACTTTTAAATGAAATCGTGAGTTTTACCATATGGTTTACTGGAAAACGGCAAACAAAAACCAAATGCAGAAAAATAGCAAAAAAAGTGCGATTGCACAATTGTTTTTGAGATATTTTATTCACTGTGTTCACTATATGGTAAAACTGATGTGTGGGTGTGATGCCTCAGGTCAGTGCGAGTTCGTAGACAACAAACATGAATAGGTTTACTTTTATCTAAGGGGTTAAAAAAAAATCAGAAGTTTGTCTAAAAAAAGTGGCGTACGTTTTGCGACTTGTAGCACTCTTATTTTTTGGGACCTATGGCTCAGTGACGGCTTATTTTTTGTGTCTTGAGCTGACATTTTTAACGGTACCATTTTTGCACAGACGCTATGTTTTGATCGCCTGTTATTGCATTTTGCGCAAAAGTTATGGAGACCAAAAAAATTAATTTTGGCATTTGGAATTTTTTTGCCGCTACGCAGTTTACCAATCAAATTGATTGATTTTATATTTTGATAGGGCATTTCTGAACGTGGCGATAACAAATGTGTGTTTTTTTTAACCCTTTAATTTTCAATGGAGCAAAAGGGGGGTGATTTGAACTTTTACGTTTTTTTATTTTATTTAATTTTTCAAAACTTTTTTTTTTTATTTTACTAGTACTCCTAGGGGATTTTAATGATCAGCAGTCTGATCGCTCTTCCATATCTGCTGATCACAGCTACACAGCTGTGAACACCATATAAGCTCATTAATACTATGATCGCTAAGACGTTATTTTATGGCCCGCGGTCGTTAATGGGTTAATGATATGCAAATGATAAAAAAATGGTGACAAATATTTCAAAACATTTCAAGTTATTCATTATGAAGTACGAGCATCACAGGTGGAAATATACACACTTACCTTATAACGCTAACAATTACAGTAGGTTATTAATACTTGTCTCAGGAGTGTTCTGCCACAGTTAAAGCACTTAGGCATGCAAATTATCAAGTTCCCCTGCTGTCAGCTATTTTGGCAATTGTCAGCCAATCATGGGGCCACCATCAGAGTATTACTGCTGTTACTGGTCTATGGGGCTCGGTTAGACTAAGCAAAAAGGGGGAACCTAGAGAAAGGCTAATTATTTTGCTTTATTAAGCACTGCACAAGTATGACCATAGGCTGTGGCCTGGAGCAGTGGGGGTGGCTGCGTCTGACATGATCAGTAACATCAGATAGAATCAGTCACGAAAGTCAATAGACTAGGCTCTAATGAGTGCAAATGGGTCCGGAAGAAACAAGGGAAATACGAGCTAACGGATTGAGAAATTGAAGGAACTGTCAAGTTCAGTGAAGGAACCCTGATTATATGGGGTTGTTTCACAGCCAAAGGTGTTGGATACTTGACCAGGATATCGATGTTGGTCTCAATGCTGAGCTATATGTGAGTATCCTACAAGACGAGTTACTTCTTACTATGGAGCACTATGGATATGAAAAGTATGACATAGCGTTCCAGCAGGACAATGACCAGCAGTATTCATTAAGATTGGTGAAGAAATAGTTCAATGACAATGAAGTAGAGGAGCTGGATTGGCCCCCACAGCTCCCAGACCTTAACCCAATCGAACACTTGTTGGTAGAATTGACGAAAAAGCTGTATACATACCCAAATGTATTGACCAGTGTACATTAACATTGGGACTGTGTAGAAGACACTTAAGCCTGCTTTTGTGCGACATGGGCAATTTCATCACAAAGTACCCCATCAATAGTTTATACCCATTTCAATATTGACAATAGCGCAGTTAGAACCACAGAGTCTGCACTTGTCCATTAATATATAATATTTGGCTTTAACGTTAATACCTATTCATCTGGATTTTGGTGTGAATATCCCAGCTATTGATCCAGGACTATTATAGGGATTCAATTAATTTCCTGCCAGTGTCTCTCTTTAATTCGGTACCTTTATGCTAAAAATATTTTTATCATGTGTATAAATAAAGATTGTTTTTTACTGCAAAGTGGTGTCACTCCTCTAATTTGGTCATCTACCGATGTCCAATAAGTGTGTACAATTATGCTATTTGGAGTGCTATATGTTAATTACCAGGACATGAGGTTGTTAATTGTTCGTTAGATATATTGTAGCGTGTAAAGCCCGCTTTAGGATCAGATTTCAGTCTAGATTAGCTTGAATGCGAGCATGCCTAGAGGGATTCAGGCAGTGTTGAAAGCCAAATAAGATTTACAAAATAATAGCAAAATAATAAAATTGTAAATTTACGTTTTCATGTAATAGTAACAATGCAGTGACAGGACAAGAATCTGCATAACTAATCATATGCTAAATATTTGCAAGTCAAATTTATGTATGAGATAGCCTAGATGATTGTCTATAAAATGAAGGAAGTCTTACACTCCAAGCTGTAATGGATGGTGAGATATGGCGCCTGAAAGTCAAAAGTTCAAAACATTGTTTTCTTTTACTTGTCACTACAGTAGTTTAAGGTCACTTAGATATTTCCTTATTTTTGAAAGAAAAGCACATTTTTTTCAATGATGCTAACATTGAATTAAACAGAAATACACTCTATGCAATTGTTAATGTGGTAAATGACTATTCTAGCTGCAAACGTCTGATTTTTAATGCAATATCTACATAGGTATATAGAGTCTCATTTCCATCAACCACCACTCCAGTGTTCTAATGGTACATTGTGTTTGGTAACTGTGTTAGAAGGCTAATGGATGTTTAGAAATCCATTGAAAACCCTTGTGCAAGTATGTTAGCACAACTGAAAACAATTTTTCTGATTAGAGAAGCTGTAAAACTGACCTTCCTTTGAGCTAGTTGAGAATCTGGAGCATTACATTTGTTGAAGAAAAAACAAAAAGCCAGTTCAACTCAAAAATGGCATGTATTGTAAGAACTACACTGCACTAAAAATTCCAAACTGTACTATTTTAAAATTTGAGATTTTTGGCAAAAAATTGCAATTTCTTGAGCTACCCTGCCCTGTCACAACAAATCTCTTTGGGGCAGTCCTACTCTAAAATATTTTATTTAAAATGGCCATATGGCCTCACATATGAAAAAGTAGAACTGTTCATAGCAGCACTTACGTAGTGCTTTTCAATCCCATACCCATGACTAAATCATGGCTGTGGGTGGAACAGGCCCAAGCAAATGCTGCATGAAATAAATAGCTTGCGGACAGGGCTTGATGGCTGAATGTGAACAGCCACCAATTGCCAAAATCAACACAGGTAGAAAAACAAACCAAATTGAGGTGCACGGCAAGGTGGAGGTCAGCCACCAACCAATTCAATGAAGAAAAAAACAAAAAGCCAGCTCAACTCAAAAATGGCATGTATTGTAAGATGTGCACTACACTAAAAATTCCAAACTGTACTATTTTAAAATTTGACGATTTTTGACAAAATAATTGCAATTTCTTAAGCTACCCCGCCACGTCACGGCAAATCTCTTTGTGGCAGTCCTACTCTAAAATATTTTAATTTAAAATGTGCCATATGGCCTCACATATGAAAAAGTAGAAGTACTCACAGCCATGATTCAGTCATGCACACGGGATTGAAAAGCACCAGGTAAGTGCTGCTATAAACAGTTCTACTTTTTTCATATGTGAGGCCGTATGGCACATTTTAAATAAAAATATTTTAGAGTAGGACTGGCCCAAAGAGATTTGCCGTAATGTGGCGGGGTAGCTCAAGAAATTGCAATTTTTTGCCAAAAATCTCAAATTTTTAAAATAGCACACCTAAGAATTTTAGTGCAGTGCACATTTTGTAATACATGCTACCTTGAGTTCAGCTGGCTTTCTTATTTTTTCTTCATTGAATTGGTTGGCGGATGACCTCCACCTTGCCGTGCACCTTAATTCGGTTTGTTTTCCACCTGTTTTGATTTTGGCAATTGGTGACTGTTCACACTCAGCCATCAAGCCCTATCCACAGGCTATTTATTTCATGCAGCATTTGCTTAGGCCTGTCCTGCCCACACGGGATTGAAAAGCACCAGGTAAGTGCTGCTATAAACAGTTCTACTTTTTTCATATGTGAGGCCGTATGGCACATTTTAAATAAAAATATTTTAGAGTAGGACTGCCCCAAAGAGATTTGCCATGACGTGGCGGGATAGCTCAAGAAATTGCAATATTTTGCCAAAAATCTCAAATTTTTAAAATAGCACAGCTTGGAATTTTAGTGCAGTGCACATTTTGTAATACACGCCATTTTGAGTCGAGCTGGCTTTCTTGTTTTTTTCTTCATTACATTTGTTGGTTCCATTAAACTCTCAAAATGGCCAGAAAAAGAGAACTTTCATGTGAAACTTGACAGTCTATTCTTGTGCTTAGAAATGTTTCATGCAAGAAATTGCCAAGAAACTGAAGACTTCCTACAATGGTGTGTACTACTCCCTTCAGAGGAGAGCACACACAGGCTCTAACCAGAGCAGAAAGAGAAGTGAGAGGCCCCGCTGCACAACTGAGCAACAAGACAAGTACATTAGAGTCTCTAGTTTGAGAAATCGACGCCTCACAGATCCTGAACTGGCAGCTTTATTAAATAGTACCCGCAAAACAACAGTGTCAACGTCTACAGTGAAGAGGTGACTCCGGGATGCTGACCTTCAGGGCAGAGTGGCAAAGAAAAAGCCATATCTGAGACTCGCTAATAAAAGGAAAAGAATAATATGGGCAAAACAACACAGACATTGGACAGAGGAAGATTGGAAAAAAGTGTTATGGGCAGACGAATCAAAGTTTGAGGTGTTTGGATCACACAGAAGACCATTTGTGAGATGTAAAACAACTGAAAAGATTCTAGAAGAGTGCCTGATGCCATCTGTCAAGCATGGTGGAGGTAATGTGATGGTCTGGGGTTGCTTTGGTGCTGGTAAAGTGGGGGATTTGTACAACATAAAAGGGATTTTGAATAAGGATGGCTATCACTCCATTTTGCAACGCCATACCCTGTGGACAGCGCTTGATTGGAGCCAATTTCATCCTACAACAGGACAATGACCTAAAGCACACCTCCAAATTATGCATGAACTATTTAGGGAAGAAGCAGACAGCTGGTATTCTATCTGTAATGGAGTGGCCAGCCCAGTCACCAGATCTCACCCCTATTGAGCTGTTGTGGGAGCAGCTTGACCGTATGGTATGCAAAAAGTGTCCATCAAGACAATCCAACTTGTGGGAGGGGCTTCTGGAAGCATGGGGTGAAATATTTCCAGATTACCGCAGCAAATTAACAGCTAGAATGCCAAAGGTCTGCAAAGCTGGAATTGCTGCAAAGGAGCATTCTGTGCCGAAAGCAAAGTGTGAAGGAGAAAATTATTATTTCAAGTAAAAATCATTATTTCTAACCTAGTCAATGTCTGGACTATATTTTCTATTCATTATGCAACTCATTTGATAAATAAGAGTATGATTTTTCTATATATATATATATATATATATATATATATATATATATATATATATATATATATATAATTACATCCCTCAGCCTTTATGTTATATATATATATATATATATATATATATATATATATATATATATATATGCAGCCTCTATATTATGTTTAATTGGTTCCAATCATTTTCAAAATTTCATTAACCCCTTCACCTTCGGCCACTAAAACACCCTAATGACCGGCCCATTTTTTGCAATTCTGACCAGTGTCATTTTGACAGGTTATAACTTTGGAACGCTCAATGGATCAGGGCGATTCTGACACTGGTTTTTTTGTGACAAATTGTACTTCATGATAGTGCTAAATTTAGGCCGATAATTTTTGCGTTTATTTGTGAAAATTTTGGAAATTTGGGGAAAATTTTGCAATTTTTAAAGTTTGAAATTTTATGCCCATAAATTCGAGAATTATGTTACACAAAATAGTTACTAAATAACATTTCCCACATCTCTACTTTACATCAGCGCAATTTTCGAAACAAATTTTTTTTTTCGTTAGGAAGTTAGAAGTGGTCAAAGTTCACCAGCAATTTCTTATTTTTCCAACAAAATTTACAAAATCATTTTTTTAGGGACCACATCCCATTTGAGGTGACTTTGAGAGGCCTAAGTGACAGAAAATACCCCAAAGTGACACCATTCTAAAAACTGTACCCCTCATACTGCTCAAAACCACATACAAGAAGTTTATTAACCCTTCAGGTGCTTCACAGCTTCACAGGAACCAAAGCCATGTGGAAGGAAAAAATTAAAATTTTACTTTTTAACACAAAAATGTTACTTTAGCCATAACATTTTGCATTTTCACAAGAGAGAAAAGAGAAAATTCACTATACAATGTATTGTGCCATTTCTCCTGAGTACGCTGATACCTCATGTGGTAAAAATCAATCAATGGGCGCACGGCAGAGCTTGGAAGTTAAGGAGCGCCATTTGAATTTTTGAACGCAAAATTAGCTGCACTCATTAGCGAATACCATGTCGGGTTTGAAGACCGCCTGAGGTGCCTAAACAATGGAGCTCCCCCACAAGTGACCCCATTTTGGAAACTACTGCCCTCAAATAATTTTTATAGATGTTTGGTAAGCACTTTGAACCACTGGGGGCTTCACAGAAGTTTATAACATTGAGCAATGAAAAGAAAAAAAAAATGACCACAAAACTGTTGCTTCAACCAGGTAGTTTTATTTCCCACAAGGGTATCAGGAAAAAATGCACTATAAAATTTATTGTGCATTTTTTCCTGAGTATGACGATACCCCATATGTGGGAAAAATCAATTGCTTGGGTGCACAGCAGGGCTCTGAAGGGAAGGAGAGCCATTCGAATTTTTGAGCGCAAAATTAGCTGGACTCATTAGTGGACGCCATGTCGGGTTTGGAGACCCCTTGAGGTGCCTAAACAATAGAGCTCCCCCACAAGTGACCCCATTTTGGAAACTAGACCCCTCAAGGAATTTATCTAGATGTTTGGTGAGTACCTTGAACACCCGGGGGCTTCCCAGAAGTTGATAACGTTGAGCTGTGAAAATATATATATATTTTTTTACTACAAAACTGTTAATTCAACCAGGTAGCTTTTTTTTCACAAGGCTATCAGGAAAAAATGCACCCTAAAATGTATTGTGCAATTTCTCCTGAGTATGCCGATACCTCATATGTGGTGGAAAGCAATTGTTTGAGCACACGGCGGGGCTCAGAAAAGGAGCGCCATTTGACAGCAAAAATTGATTGGAATCATTAGCGGATGTCATGTTGCATTTGAAGACTCCTTGATGTGCCTGAACAATAAATCTCCTTCACAAGTGACCCCATTTTAGAAACTAGACCCCTCAAGGAATTTAGCTAGATGTGTAGTGAGCACCTTGAACCCCCGGGGGATTCACAGAAGTTGATAACGTTGAGCCATGAAACTATATTTATTTTTTTTACCACAAAACTGTTACTTAAACCAGGTAGCTTTTTTTCGCAAGGGTATCAGGAAAAAATGCACCCTAAAATGTATTGTGCAATTTCTCCTAAGTACGCCGATACCTCATATGTCGTGGAAAATTGTTTGAGAGCACGGCGGGGCTCAGAAGAGAAGAAGCGCCATTTGACAGCAAAAATTGTTTGGAATTGTTAGCGGACGTCATGTTGCGTTTGGAGACCCCGTGAGTTGCCTAAACAATGGAGCTCCCCCACAAGTGACCCCATTTTGGAAACTAGAGCCATCATAGAATTTTTCTAGATGTTTGATGAGTGCTTTGAACCCCTAAGGTCTTCACAAAAGTTTATAACGTTGAGCTGTGAAAATTACAAAAAAAAATGTTTTACCACGAAACTGTTACTTCAACCAAGTAGCTTTTTTTCACAACGGTAACAGGAAAAAATGCACCAGAGAATTTATTGTGCAATGTTTCCTGAGTACACACATACCTCAGAAATAAACTCTTTGGAGGCACAGCAGGACTCGGAAGAGAAGAAGTGCCATTTGACTTTTCAAACGCACAAAAGCCGAGCAGTGATGTGCAAAAAACGACCGGGGATATGAAGAAAAAAAAAAGTCACGCCGAAAATTGAGAACAGATGACGATCCGTTATGTGCATCACTGATCAGCGCTCGGCCGCTGCAGGACGCACACACGAATGAGGTGCAAAAAACCCCAAAAAACCCGATGCGGATATGGACAAAAAAACCCCATCCAGCTGAAAATTGAGCACGGATGCAGATCCGTTATATGCATTACTGATCAGTGCTCGGTGGGATGCATGGACGGATGAGGTGTAAAAACGGACAAGGGATACAGATAAAAAAATTATACTCACAGGACCCAGAGGATTAGCAGGAGGATCAATGACCACAGGAACTGCAGCAGGAATAGAAGGCAGCAAGATGGACAGCTTACTACAGGAGCAGCAGGTAGGAAGTTGGACAGCTCATTTGTGAAGACCAAGGAAGGACCCAGTGATTGAGGCAGATGTGATCTGACCAATGAAGAGCTCGAATGACCCAGTGACAGCAGGTAGGGGACGTCAGAGAGGGGGAGACCAGATGGAGAGGGGGAGGGGGAGACCGGAGAAGCAGAGGTAGAAGAATGGGGGCAGAATAGAGATCGCAGAGGAGAGGCAGATCGGGGAGGCACATTGGCAGGGGGACACATCGGCAGGGGGCAGGGTGGCACATCAGCAGCATGCAGGGGCATCATGGGAACGCGCATGGGCATCACGGGAGTGCACAATACTCACAGGGAGAGCAGGAGTGGCGATCGGACAGCAGCAGCGGTGGCAGCTGCGGCAGCGGTGGTGTGGTACTACAAGCACCAGCAGGTGCACGGCACAGACATGCTGGGGGAGGGCTACCCAGGTTAACACAAGCCTGTGGTGGGCGGTCACACCCAGGTCAGACCACCCCACTGTAAGTTGATTGGAGCGATTGCGCGTTATAGCACAATCGCTCCAATCAGTGCTTCGGGGGGTGGGGGCGCCATGTTTGATATCCAGCTATGAGCTGTTGCTGTGGCTGCTGCAGCATCTCATAGCAGGATCTGAGGATCGCACTTGAGGCATTTTTTTAGCCGAAAAAAGTGCGATTGATGTGGTTGACGGTTCAGATTTGAACAGCCTATCATAACGATCGTGGATGGGGGGTGGCGATGCAGCAGCTGGGACATCATTTGAAAGCTGTTGCTATGGCCACGGCAATCAAATGAATTTTAGGCAGTAAAGTTACGTCCCTGGTCGTTCAGTCATGTAAAAATAGGACGTAACTTTACTGCCCGCTTTCGTGAAGGGGTTAACCTCTTATAAGACATAGCGACCGACCCTTTTAACACATTTAGAAGGAAGGAGAACCATGAGTCATTGTAGCTATGGTATAAAATTAACAAGCTTTATTTAAATATTCTATATCAAACACATAAAACATGATCAAATTAGATGATCCCAGTGAGACTGAAACAATCTTCATAACCACTGTTCAATTTATCTGGGTTTTTATTTCCCATGGGTTTGGGTTGATCATGGTTACATAAATTGCTTGTGCACCAACAATATATATATATGCGGAGACACCATCACGTGTTTCTCAACGCAGTGATTCTAGAGCAATGCCCTCCCTAAGGTCAACCATCCTTGCTCACATAGTCTTTTACTAGGCAATGCTCCCACTAGCCAGATTCCTACTCCACACTGATGAGGGGCAAATACCCCGAAACGGCTGTCTGTGGATGGATACCATGTTTGGCATAGGTGGTCTCCTTGACTGGAGACTGCCCTTCCCGTGGTTGTTCCTTCCCGGTGAAAGACCTGGCTAGTTTCCTGCCAGCGTTGAGAAACATGTGATGGTGTCTCCGCAGGCCTTCTTGCTTTGTGTATATATATATATATATATATATATATATATATATATATATATATATATTCTGTTGTAGAGGTTTCATTTCAAATCCAATGTGGTGGCATGCAGAGCCCAACTCGCGAAAATTGTGTCACTGTCCAAATATTTCTGGACCTAACTGTATATATATATATATGTATATATATATATATATATATATATATATATATGTAGCGCCCCTGAGGTGGCTCTGGTAGCCACAGGATACTGCGCCTCAGTTAAGGTGCGGTATCCATCTCAGGTAAGGGATGGGAGTTTAATCACCAGTGTTTCACATTCTACATACAGTGGTACCTCGCTTAACGAGTAACCCACTTAACGAGAATTTCGCTTAACAAGCAAAGCTTTCTGTACATTTGTAACCCGCTTTACGAGAAAGCTTTGCTGGATGAGCAAAATCCTCACCGCACACACTTCCGGTTTCGTACATCCACCGCGCTCTGACCCGCTCTTGCAGTCCGCACAAACACACACATGTATGCAGAAACACACACGCACGCACACACATACAGTATTATGCTCACCTTACCTTCCGTTCCACCGCCGGCGTCATGGTTCTTGTAGTTCCCGGGTACATCGCAGCGAACTACAAGTACCATGAGGCCGGCGGTGGATCGGAAGGTAAGGTGAGCATATAATATGTGTACCTTCCGTTTTATCGCCGGTCTCCTGGGTCCTGTAGTGCGCCGCTCCGCTCCACTCCAGGCATCGGCATCCATAGCGACGAAGCAGGAACTTCCTGGTTCCTGTCACCTCTACTCAAAGGCAGCGTGCTGGCCAATCAGAGGCAAGCGGCTCTGCCTTTGACGGCAGCGCTTTGGCAGGAAGTTCCGCCCTCGTCATTATGGTTACCCGATACACGGCCTGCACCGGAGAACAGCAAGTCCCAGGAGACTGGCGATGGAACGGAAGGTAAGGTGAGCATATAATATGTATGTGTGCTTGTGTGTTTGTGTGAGTTTGTGTGTGTTTGTACATGTTTGTGTGCGTTTGTGCATGTGTGGAATGATCGTATAGAGGACCAGGATGGGATATTTAACACATTGTGGAACGAATTGTCAGCATTGCAATGATTTCTTATGGGAAATCTTGCTCTGCTGAACGAGTAACTTGATTAACAAGCACAGTCCCAGAACGGATTGTTCTCGTTAAGCAAGGTTCCACTGTACAGCTTAGGAGCCTTCACACAGGGTGGGATGGCTCAGGCAGGGGAGTGGCTATGACGATGCATGGGACTTCCCCGGTCACTGAAGCCAACCACCTGGGGAGCGGGTTCCACTGGGGGTAGAAGGAGGTGTAACACACTTACACAACTCAGACAAGTCGAGACCATCGTTCTGACAAGACATCTCTGGAACTCTTGGACTTTACTAGGCCCGGGGCATGGAGCGGAAGCTCAGCCAGGGTACCTAACGTCTGTGTGTTTGTGTGTGTGTGTGTGTGTATATATATATATATATATATATATATATACACACACACACTGTGTGCAAAATTATTAGGCAAATGAGTATTTTGATCACATGATACTTTTTATTCATGTTGTCCTACTCCAAGCTGTATAGGCTTGAGAGCCAACTACCAATTAAGTAAATTAGGTAGTGCATCTCTGCAATGAGGAGGGGTGTGGTGTAATGACATCAACAGCCTATATAAGGTGTGCTTAATTATTAGGCAACTTCCTTTCCTTTGGCAAAATGGGTCAGAAGAGAGATTTGACAGGCTCTGAAAAGTCCAAAATTGTGAGATGTCTTGCAGAGGGATGCAGTAATCTTGAAATTACCAAACTTTTGAAACGTGACCACCGAACAATCAAGCGTTTCATGGCAAACAGCCAACAGGGTTGCAAGAAGTGTGTTGGGCAAAAAAGGCGCAAAATAACTGCCAATGAATTGAGGAAAATCAAGCGTGAAGCTACCAAGATGCCATTTACCACCAGTTTGGCCATATTTCAGAACTGCAACGTTACGTCAAAAAGCACAAGGTGTGCCATACTCAGGGACATGGCCAAGGTAAGGAAGGCTGAAAAACGACCACCTTTGAACAAGAAACATAAGATAAAATGTCAAGACTGGGCCAAGAAATATCTTAAGACTAATTTTTCAAAGGTTTTATGGACTGATGAAATGAGAGTGACTCTTGATGGTCCAGATGGATGGGCCAGAGGCTGGATCAGTAAAGGGCAGAGAGCTCCACTCCGACTCAGACGCCAGCAAAGTGGAGATGGGGTACTGGTATGGGCTGATATCATCAAAGATGAATTTGTGGAACTTTTTCGGGTTGAGGATGGAGTGAAGTTCAACTCCCAGACTTACTGCTAGTTTCTGGCAGACATCTTCTTTAAGCAGTGGTAAAGGAAGAAGTTGGTATCGTTCAAGAAAAACATGATTTTCATGCAGGACAATGCTCTATCACATGCATCTAACTACTCCACAGCGTGGCTGGCCAGTAAAGGTCTATAAGAGGAAAAAATAATGACATGGTCCCCTTGTTCACCTGATCTGAACCCTTTAGAGAATCTGTGGTCCCTCATAAAATATGAGATCTATAGGGAGGGAAAACAGTACACCTCTCGGAACAGTGTCTGGGAGGCTGTGGTGGTTGCTGCACACAATGTTGATTGTAAACATGTGATGCCCTGGCAAAACCAGGTAGTCACACAGAGAGGCCCCCGCACAATACCTTCCCACACAGGGTTACATACAGCCGACCTAAAACCCTAGTCACCCCCCCTTAGGGTAGGATGGGCACACCAGTGGGCTGGACCAGGCGGATGAGAAACACCCACCTCGGGGTTTTGAGAACCCGGGGCGCGAAGAGAGTCAGTTTCAAGTTCAGTTTCAAGTGGAGAGGAGTGGAGTAGTGAGGAGTGAGAAAGGAAAGGCGTCGGGGTTGGAGCCCTGACGTACTGGCTAGGTGGCAGACGGTGATCCATATCTAACAAGAGACGGGAAGACGGCTGCCGGAGATCCGAGGTGGATCTGACAGGGTTGGAGCCCGCCGGTACCGACACCGGAGAACCGACCCGGAAACCGTGCACAGAGGGGATACCTGGACCCTGAATCCAGGACCGGAACCAACGGCCTAGCTAATTAACCAATTGAGGGCAGGATTATAGGTCTTGTCCCAACCAAAGTCCCAAAAGCAGACAACCACCCACCGAGAGGGATAGGGCATCCGCCAGGGCCCGGTAGATCCCAAGGGTCAGCGTCAGTGGGCAAGGCTCCCAACAAAAAGGACCGGGAGAGGACTCCCGTGTTTCACACTGGGAAGTCCAACATACCACATACTGAGTGCAGAGGAAAGTGATACGGATCATCAGCCCGGGTATGGGATCAGATACACCCGACCGCAGTGGCCGGCCACCAGCACCTTGGTTTACCACTGGACTTGTGTGATTTATTCAACCGTGAGTAACCTAACATCCCCCGGTCCGACCGGGGGCGCCGGCCCCTGCAAACACCATACCCGGCATAGAGACACTGGGCCCTGGGGCATCCTTCCCTACCCACGGAGGGGTTAACATCCAGCTGCCATCCCATTGCCCCCGGGAGTCCCACAACAGCAGCGGTGGTGCCACACTTCACCCCACACCGTGGGTGGCGTCACAAACAGTTTACGGCAAATCCTGTACAAATACGTCCCCTTTTATTTGAAGTGTCCGCGCGACCCCCGGGTCCGATAGAATCCCTCGAGCCACACTGCGGATCCGGATCCGAGCAGTCCGGCTGCTGGCACGGGGGCGGCTCAAACAGATCAAGCAACTGACAGAATCTATGGAAGGTAGGCTGTTGAGTGTCATCATAAAAAAGGTGGCTACATTGGTCACTAATTGTTTTGGGGGTTTGTTTTTGCACGTCAGAAATGTTTATTTCTAAATTTTGTGCAGTTATATTGGTTTACCTGGTGAAAATAAACAAGTGAGATGGGAATATATTTGATTTTTATTAAGTTGCCTAATAATTCTGCACAGTAATAGTTACCTGCAAAAAACAGACATCTTCCTAAGATAGCCAAATCTAATATAAAACCACTCTAACTTCCAAAAATATTAAGCTTTGATATTTAATAGTCTTTTGGGTTGATTGAGAACATAGTTGTTGATCAATAACAAAAAAAATCCTCTAAAATACAACTTGCCTAATAATTCTGCACACGGTGTATATATACACAGCCAGCGTCCTCTATATTAAATATATACACAGCAGCTTGTATCATGTATATTATACAGTAGCGCCCAAAAGTTTTGTATTTTTGTTTTTTTAAATGTGAAGGCTGTGGTGATGGCATTTTCCTGGAGATGAATTGAAAGTGCATGAAGTTGTCATCATTCAAGACCTTAATTTTAACCAAAATGCTTTTGAATATAGGTATGGTCATTTAATTAAAGAAAACTGACTACCGAAAGTTTTGCAAATACTATTTATTGTTCACCACATAGAGAGTAATTCATTGCTAACGATGCCATATATTTTTTTTTTTTAAGCATAACCTCTTGCTGTAATTACTGCACCACACCAATGGGGCAGTGAAGCCACTAGGGTATTCAAGAAATCTTGAATGAATCCATTTGCAAATCTGCAAACAATTCATCTTTTTTGCTATCCCAAAGGTGCTCTATAGTGTGTAAATCAGGTGATTGGCTTGGCCATTGCAACTCGTGAACATTGTTCTTTGCTAACCAATTTTTGACTAAATTGGATGTGTGTTTAGGATCATTGTCTTGCTTGACTTTCCAGCCCCTGCCTACTTCTACATTCTCCATGGTGCACAACATCGCTAACACCCGTCACACATACTTACCTGCCTAGCGACGTCGCTGTGGCCGGCGAAATGCTTCCTTTCTAAGGGGGCGGTTCGTTTGGTGCCACAGCGACGTCACTAAGCGGCCGCCCAATAGAAGCGGAGGGGCGGAGATGAGTGGTACGAACATTCCGCCCATCTCCTTCCTACCTCTTTGTGGGCGGCCGCAGGTACGAGATTGTTCCTCATTCCTGCGGTGTCACACGTAGCGATGTGTGCTGCCGCAGGAACAACGAACAACCTGCATGCTGCAACAGCAACGATATTTGGGAATGGAACGCCGCATCAACGATCAATGATAAGGTAAGTAACTTTGATCGCTAACAGTCGTTCGTGCGTTTCACATGCAATGACATCGCTAATGAGGCCGGATGTGCGTCACAAATTCCGTGACCCCAACGACATCTTGTTAGCGATGTCGTTGCTTGTAAAGCGTCCTTTAGTCTCCCCTTCCAGCTAGGGAGCCCAGGACCAGTGATATCTTGTGGTGGCTGGTAGCACTACACCTACAGACACTTACAGGGGATTTAAACATTTCAACACCACTAATATATATATATAGATTATATATATATATATATATATATATATATATATATATATATATGCATATATATATATAATCTATATATATATATAGCACAGATCAAAAGTTTGGAAACACCTTCTCATTCAAAGAGTTTTCTTTATTTTCATGACTCTGAAAATTGTAGATTCACATTGAAGGCATCAAAACTATGACTTAACACATGTGGAATGAAATACTTAACAAAAAAGTGTGAAACAACTGAAAATATGTCTTATATTCTAGGTTCTTCAAAGTAGCCACCTTTTGCTTTGATTACTGCTTTGCACACTCTTTGCATTCTGTTGATGAGCTTCAAGAGGTAAGGGCCCATTACACGCAACGACGTATCTAACGATATAAATCGCCGGGGTTACGGATTTTGTGACGCACATCCGGCATCATTGGCGACGTCGTTGCGTGTGACACCAACGAACGGCCGTTAACGATCAAATATACTCACCATATCGTTGATCGTTGACACGTCGTTCATTTTCAAAAAAATCATTGATTGTTGCAGGATGGAGGTTGTTCATCGCTCCCGAGGCAGCACACATCTCTATGTGTGACACCTCGGCAACGATGAACTACAGCTTACCTGCGGCCGCCGGCAATGCGGAAGGAAGGAGGTGGGCGGGATGTTCGGCCCGCTCATCTCCGCCCCTCCGCTTCTATTGGGCGGCCGCTTAGTAACGCCGCATGAACCGCCCTCTTAGAAAGAGGCGGCTTGCCAGCAACAGCGACGTCGCTAGGCAGGTAAGTATGTTTGACGGCTCCTAACGATTTTGTGCGCCACGGGCAGCGATTTGCCCGTGATGCACAAACGACGAGGGCGGGTGCTTTCACCAGCGATATCGCTAGCGATATCTCTGCGTGTAAAGCCCCCTGTAGTCACCGGAAATGGTCTTCCAACAGTCTTGAAGGAGTTACCAGAGATGCTTAGCAATTGTTGGCCCTTTTGCCTTCACTCTGCGGTCCAGCTCACCCCAAACCATCTCGATTGGGTTTAGGTCTGGTGACTGTGGAGGACAGGTCATCTGGTGTAGCACCCCATCACTCTTCTTCTTAGTCAAATAGCCCTTACACAGCCTGGAGGTGTTTTGGGGGTCATTGTCCTGTTGAAAAATAAATGATGGTCCAACTAAACGCAAACTGGAGAGAATAGCATGCCGCTGCAAGATGCTGTGGTAGGCATGCTGGTTCAGTATGCCTTTAATTTTGAATAAATCCCCACAGTGTCACCAGCAAAGCAACCCTACACCATCACACCTCCTCCTCCATGCTTCACGGTGGGAACCAGGCATGTAGAGTCCATCCGTTCACCTTTTCTGTGTCACGGTGGTTGGATCCAAAGATCTCAAATTTGGACTCATCAGACCAAAGCACAGATTTCCACTGGTCTAATGTCCATACCTTGTGTTCTTTAGCCCAAACAAGTCTCTTCTGCTTGTTGCCTGTCCTTAGCAGTGGTTTCCTAGCAGCTATTTTACCATGAAGGCCTGCTGCACAAAGTCTTCTCTTAACAGTTATTCTAGAGATGTGTCTGCTGCTAGAACTCTGTGTGGCATTGACCTGGTCTCTAATCTGAGTTGCTGTTAACCTGCGATTTCTGAGGCTGGTGACTCGGATAAACTTATCCTCTGCAGCAGAGGTGACTCTTGGTCTTCTTTTCCTGGAACGGTGCTCATGTGAGCCAGTTTCTTTTTAGCATTTGATGGTTTTTGCTACTACTTGGAGGGCAGAGAGGATGGTCACCCCATGTCAACACATGGTGGGGCCTACATGGGGCCACTGCCCACTTGGGTGTGTGACACGGCACAGGTATGTCACTACATTGCTTAAGAAATGCTGGGATGCTGGCTGTGTTAGTGGACTTGTCAGAAGGTTAAGTGAGTATCAATATGTATGGGTCAATATACTGTATTGGGATCAGTGGCGGGATGCCACTGTTGGGGAATCTTTTTGTAGTGGGGTCACTGTCAGTGCATCATAATGTGTGGAGGAATTGTGGAGCCATCCTACTGTGTGTGACATGCATCATACTGTACATGGGTGCTTCATTTCCAGTGTTGGAGGTATCATACTTTGCTAAGGGCACTAGGGTCATCTACATGTGGGATCTACTATAGGGAAATTTACTGTGGGGATATCATATAGTGTGTTGGATGCATTTTGTGGGGCATTATACTTTATTGGGATCATGAAAGAACTATTGTAGTGGGTGAGAACACAAAGGGGCTTCAACAGCGGCAAAATTACTGTCTTCATGCTGGCAAAACCAGGTGGTCACACATAGGCCCCCACATAACACCTTCCCTCACCTAGGTCACACACAGCCGACCTGAAACCCTAGTCACCCCCCCTTAAGGCAAGACAGGCACACCAGTGGGCGGGACCTGGCGGTTGGGGAACGCTCACCTAGGGGTCTGGACAGCCCGGGGCGGGAAAACAAGAGAGTTAAGCTTTAGTTCAAGTTGAGAGGAGTGTGGGCTGGAGCTAGGTGTAGCTCCAGCGGAGGAGAAGTTCAAGTTGAACGGTGCCAGGGTCGGAGCCCTGGTTCCTTGGCTAGGTGGCAGATGGTGGTCTCCGTCAGCAGGAGACGGGAAGACGGCTCGGCAGATCCAAGGAGGACCGGAGCAGGGTTGGAGCCCACCGGTACCGACACCGGAGACCCGACCGGAAACCATGCACAGAAGGGGTACTCGTGCACTAAAGCCAGGACCGAAACCAACGGCCTAGCTAATCAACCGATTGAGGGCAGGATTATAGGTCCTTTCCCAACCAAAGTCCCACAGGCAGACAACCACTCACAGAGAGGGATAGGGCTACTGCCAGGGCCCATAAATCCCACGGGTCAGTGTCAGCGGGCACGGCTCCCCAGGCACACAGAAAGCCGGGAGCGGACTCCTGTGTTCCATACCAGGAAGTCTAAAAACACACCACAGCTAGTGCAGAGGAAGAGATGGCAACCACCAGCCCGGGTGGGGGACCAGAGTACAACCGGCCGCGGCGGCCGGCCACCAGCACCTTGGTTTACCAAAAGACTCGTGTGATTAATTTACTTGTGAGTAACCAACCATCCCCTGGTACGTCCGGGCGTGCAAGTCTCTGCCATCGCCATACCCTGCATAGAGACACTGGGCCCCGGGGCAACCATCTTTACCCACGGAGGGGTTAACATCCGGCTGCCATTACATTTCCCCCGGGTGTCCCACAACTGCAGCGGTAGTGTCCCACTTCACCACACACCATGGGTGGCGTCACGAACCTAATACGGTCAAGGCCGTACAACTACGTTCCCCTTTTCATTCGACGTGTCCGCGTGACCCCCGGGTTTGGAGGATCCCTCGAGCCACGCAGCGGGTCTGGATCCGAGCAACGCCGACTGCTGGCACGGGGGCGGCACAGATATAATGATCGGGCCCGGTAACAGTGTGACAGCCGTGTGCGTAGAACCCAATAAGTAATCCCTTCCCCTCATCAAACACCTCTATCCGTTCATCATACAGCATTACTATCCTTGCTAAAGTCATAATAAGGTAGAAGAAAGCATTAGTGCAAATGTGAATTGTTACCTAACAAAGGTAGAATTTTGCCGATTTTGAGAAAAGTATTTGGCAATCAGAATCCAAATGAGCAAGGCTCATGCCAAATTTCAGATTTTTTGGGCAAGCTCATCTCTAGTCAGTAGCAGGCTCAGCATTAGGGTATCAACAGTATTTAAACTTTTGTAGGTTAGGAATAGATGTGGACAGAGCTGGAATTGTGTGAGGTCATATGTTTCTTTGTTGTAAACTCTGCAGACTTGGCTGGAAGACGTCGTTATGTTAGTCTGAAAGATGAAAAAGATGAGAAAAGTGAACAACTCCATTAGAAAGAACGTCCCTTCAAAGTCACTATCTATAGTTATGATCTTTTAAATGTTTTGTAGGACTGGTATCAAATACTATATGGTCACTCTACGTGGTAATATTGGTTTTGGTTTTTCTATTGTGATTCCCCCCCCCCCTTTAAAGATTGATCTTCACACATTATGAATAGTTTGTACCATCAGTATGACTTTTTCATGTGGTGACAGATTCCGTATAAGGTTCTTGATACCACATAACAAAGGTCTTGGGGAGTCCATACCTTGACGAGTTAGATTTGTTTAGGTAGCGAAGATATAATGCTTTGTCTGATAGATTTATATTAAGCAAAAGCAGGTAAATTTAATTAATAGAATAGTCTAAAATGTTATATCTGTGTACCTCATATTCCACTACTGAGACCTCAGTATAATGCCTGCGTCACACGGTACGATATATCGGGCGATATGTCGGCGGGGTCATGTAGTAAGTGACGCACATCCGGCATTGTTTGATATATCGTAGCATGTGACAGCTACGTGCGACGGTGAACGAGCAAAAATACTCACCTTATCGTTGCTCGTTGACACGTCGCTCATTTTCAAAAAGTCGTTTCTTCTTCTGTGCGCCGGTTGTTCATTATTCCCGGGACAGCACACATCGCTCCGTGTGACACCCCGGGAACGATAAACACAGCTTACCTGCGTCCCGCCGGCAATGTGGAAGGAAGGAAGTGGGCTGGATGTTTACATCCTGCTTATCTCTGCCCCTCCGCTTCTATTGGGCGGCAGCTGTGGGATGTCACTGTGACGCCAAACGTCCCTCCCCCTTCTGGAAGAGGATGTTCGCCGCCCACAGCAACGTCGCTCAGCAGGTAAGTGCGTGTGACGAGGGTTTAACGACTTTGTGCGCCACGGGAAACTAATTGCTCGTGACGCACAAACGACGGGGGCGGGTATGATCGCTCGTGCGATCGCACGGAAGATCGTACCGTGTGACGTCGGCATAAGACTAAAAGGGCTCACTCACATGAGTGTGTAAATTAGACGAGTGCAATCAAATAAAAAAGCATTGCACTCAGACAAAGGCAGTGCAGATATGTATTTTTTTCCTCAGCTTACCCCCAAATTGGTACAGCGCAGAAAAAAAATTGGATGCCATATGGACCAACAGTATAGGATTTGATTTTTATGGATAAATTACAATTCTATAAGATGGGAAACTGGTCCTGTAAAAGATTAATAGATGTTGAGTAAAAAAAAAAGAATTGCACACGACAGCACAAGGTGTATAAGGACAGCACAAGGTGTATATGGACAGCACACGGTGCACACGGACAGCACATAGTGCACACGGACAGGACAAGGTGTATACGGACAGCACACGGTGCATACAGATAGCACACGGACAGCACACAGTGCATACCGACAGCACACGGTGCATATGGACAGCACACAGTGCATATGTGTCGGGCGAGGGCGCAGACCAGGGCAGGGGAGGCTACCCGAGGCACTCGGATCCGGGATCATGGCTGTGGCTCGAGTGGGAGCCGGATCCGGGGCTCGTGCAGAAGCCCACCGCCCACAACCGTATAAAGGGGTTATTTACAGGGGAGAGTTTCAGTGACGCCACCCGTGGGTTGCGGTGATGGTTGGTATCACTGCCGCTGCCTCTGTATGGGACGCCCGGGGCTGATGGAGCGGTGCAGCAAGGTGGAATTGTTGCAGGCGGGGGCCACTGTCGCTTCTGGGGCTGCTCGGATCCGGGTTGCTGCTGCGGCCCGAGTGGTGACTGGACCCGGCCTCGCATGGCCGACCGTTCTCACAACCGTCGTAAAGGGGATATTTACTGGGGATTTTTGTCTGTGACGCCACCCGCGGGTTGCGGTGAGGGATGGTGACACCACCGCTGCCCGGTGATGGGGCACCCGGGGCTGATGGAGCGGGGCAGCAAGATGGGGTCCCCTCCACGGGTAGGGGAGGTGTAGTCGCAGGGCCCTGGGTCAGAACATGGGAGTGATGGCTGCTGGAGGTGGCGCGCCGGATGCGACCGGGGGTCAATGGTGTACTCACAGTTCAGTAATTTCACACAAGTCCAGTGGTAAACCAAGTTGCCAGTGACCGGCTGCCGTTGGAGGGTGTATTCGGGTCCCATACCTGGGTTAGTGAACAGGTTTCCTTCCTCCTGCTTGTTGTGTTTGTCTCTCCTGTTGGACGACTTTGCATGGAACGGAGAAGTCCACTCTCAGTTCTGTATGTATTTGGGAGCTGTGGCCCACGAAATCTGACCCTTGGGATCTCTGTGGGTTCTGACAGATACCCTATCCCCCGCGTTGGGCTTCTGTTTTGCTCTCTGGACTTCGGGAGAACAAGGCCCGAAACCTCGTCCTCTGCTGGTGAATTAACAAGAGGCATGCAACCTTCCTCGTCCTAGGGTCCAGGCACCCCGCCTGTGCACGGCCTTCGGACCGGATTTCCGCTGTCGGCACCGGCGGGCTACGACCCTGCCCCGGTCCATTTAAGTTTTCTCGCGACCGGATCTCCGTCGCCTGTGGCCCTGTTCACCATCTGCCAGCTAGCCAGGAAGTGCAGGGGCCCCTACCCCTGACTCCACTGCTGTCAGACTTGAACTCTCAACTGTCAGCTTTAACTGTCAGTACTGTTCTCATTCACCTCCTCCACTAAACTCGACTAGACTTGTATTGTCGTGTTCCCGCCTCTGACACCTCAGTATCTCTAGGTGGGCGTTCTCATCTGCCTGATCCAGTCCACTGGTGTGTCCTTATTATCATGAGGGGGTGGCTAGGCTTTAATGGCTGTGTGTTGCACCTGAGTGTGGGTTTCTGGTAGTAACAAGGAGGATGCACACTTTTGTGACTACCTGGTTTTGCCAGGGCATCACACTCCCCCTTTTTTGAATATAGCCCGTCCACAGGCTGTCCGGCCACTGACGTTTATTTTTGCAGCAACTAAAAGTAGAAAAAGAGGTAACAAACATATAAACAATGTAAATCTTTTCATCCCTTACGGGAGGCACATCACTTGAACGTTGCAATAAACAAAACGAACATCTCCTTCTTCAACTTTCACCCGCCACCCAAAACACCTGAACCCACCGTCTGTGCCACCGCTACTCACAAGTGCACACCATCCCGGGTTCCTATGGCTGTCCAAAATGTCCGGGTAAAAGTCCCTTACCCGCCAGTCGACTCCAAGAGTTCCATGGTCCGGAAAAGTTTTGGCCTGGAGGTTAGCCACCGGTTTTGTTAGTGACTGGTCCTCGACCGTCTCTACCGCAGGCCTTTCCTCCAACCGACCTCTCCAGAGGCGTTGCAGTCCTGGTGGTGAGGTAATAAGAAGGTAGATGGGGGTTATTTACAAGGCCCAAGAAAGTTTTTGGGGTGGCTGCGCCAGTCCTGAAGCCATGGTCCATAATCAACTTTAAAACAGGGGGTTAACATCAGTAAACTTGTAGAACGGTAGCCGGAATCCGCTACCTACTCCTTATCTTCACATAGGTGACGGCAGGAGGCGAGGCAGGGTGTTTCATTCACCACAACCCACTTTTTGATATTTAGGGCGAACCACCCTTGCTCTCCAAAACGCCGGGTGTAGCTCACCATGTCTCCGGGTTCCAGGTTACGGTCTGGGTGGCCGGTTGGCAAGTGCAGGGCTACATCCCTCCGGGATATAAAAAATTCTGAATCCAATTTCGATTCATAAATGAAACCCCATCCTTTCTGGGGGTCAAAATACCGGACCTGTCCTCTGTAGGTCAGGCTCTGGACCCGGAAAGTAGCTTGGCGCAGGTTGTCCTTTTCTTTGTAGGTGCGGGCCAGCACCTCAACCTTGCGCTTCTCTCTAGCAGTAATTTCCTGGCGCAGCTGCTGTTGCTGCCACTCCCAGTATGGAGCACGGGTTCCGTGCTCCGCCTCCTACTCAGGAGCCAGGCCCACACAGATGTCCTCGACGCCGGAGACGACCGGACTCTCTCTCTGCCGTGGGACCCATCACTCAGTGGCCTGCTCCTCCTCTCTGCAGGTACACCCCGGCTGCTCCACAGCTGGGACGGGGTACTTGGGACTGCTGGCGCCGCAGCTGCAGTCGACTTCTGGTAGGGTACCGCCTCCGTTGCGGCCAGGCGGACTGCCGGAGCCGACATCATCACTGTTGCGGCCTGGCGGACTGCTGTAGCTGACGTCATCACTGTTGCAGCCGGGCGGACTGCCGGGGCCGGGGAAGACGTCCTCGGGGTTGCGGCCTGGCTCGGGGCTGGATGGGATGTCGTCAGGGTTGCGGTCTGGCTCGGGGCCGAGACAGGTACCGGATCGGTGGTGCAGGTGATGCCCGAGGTCCCTGTTGCTGGATCCTCCTCTTTAGATAAGACGGGTTCTGCTGCCGCTGCTTGGGGTAGCGGGTCGTTCGTGGCCCTGGCCACGGACACGGGCGGCAAGGGAGGTGATGTGGCAGACGGGCAGGCCGGACCCCTCAGCCTGGACGGCCGGTTCCTGGGGAACATAGGGGCGCGGGTCACTGCTTACCCGCTCCTCCGAGGCCACCTCCATCTCGCGCACCCGGACAGCTGCAGCCAAGCCCTTCATTTCAGTCGTCCACCTCGTCAGGATGAAGTGAGCCTGGGCCTGGATTCTTTGGCACATCTTTTCTGTCTGCTCCTCAATCCCGCCGGCTGTTCCAGGAACGGGACTCTCTGCACGCTGGTTGCCGGACTGCTGAGACATCCTGCCGCTTTAGTGTCCAGGAACGGGATTTGGAAGAGTCCTGGTGTCCCTGCCCTTTTTCCTTTCGGATCACATGCCGCTCCGTCCTCTCCTCCCCCTTGGTTTTTCGACAGTGGTCTCGCAGGACCCACTGTCCTTTGCATTTCCTGCTTTGGGAATCCCGGGTTCCGCCCGCGTTCTTAGGGGGCGGGGCTTCAACTTCGCGCCTTTTTCGGGAAAGAAGATGACGGTGTTGTTGTTTTGGCGCCAAAGATGGCGGGCAAGATGGGTGCAGTTCAAAATTTTTCAACAGTTCACGGAATTCAAAGCAAGGCGCACGTCATTAAAGTCTACAGATGGGGTAGGAATCCTGTTGTGACGCCAGGTTCGGATTGTTGCGGGTGGGGGTAGCTGCCGCTTCTGGGGCAGCTCGGATCCGGGTTGCTGCTGTGGCTCGAGTGGTAACCGGACTCAAGCTCGCACGGCCATCCATCCTCACAACCGTCGTAAAGGAGATATTTACAGGGGATTTTTGTCTGTGATGCCACCCGTGGGTTGCGGTGAGGGATGGTGACACCACCGCTGCCCGGTGATGGGGCACCCGGGGATGATGGAGCGGGGCAGCAAGATGGGGTCCCCTCCACGGGTAGGGGAGGTGTAGTCCCGGGGCCCTGGGTCGGAACACGGGAGTGATGGCTGCTGGAGGTGGCGCGCTGGATGGGACCGGGGGTCAATAGTGTACTCACAGTTCAGTAATTTCACACAAGTCCAGTGGTAAACCAAGTTGCCAGTGACTGGCTGCTGTTGGAGGGTGTATCCGGGTCCCACACCCGGGTTAGTGAACAGGTGTCTCTTCCTCCTGCTTGTTGTGTTTGTCTCTCCTGTTGGACGACTTTGCATGGAATGGAGAAGTCCACTACCAATTCTGTATGTATTTGGGAGCTGTGGCCCGCGAAATCTGACCCTTGGGATCTCTGTGGGTTCTGACGGATACCCTATCCCCCGCATTGGGCTTCCGATTCGCTCTCTGGGCTTCGGGAGAGCAAGGCCTGAAACCTCGTCCTCTGCTGGTGAATTAACAAGGGGCATGCAACCTTCCTCGTCCTAGGCACCCCATCTGTGCACGGCCTTCGGACCGGATTCCCGCTGTCGGCACTGGAGGGCTACGACCCTGCCCCGGTCCACTTAACGTTTCCCTCGACCGGATCTCCGTCGCCTGTGGCCCTGTTCACCGTCTGCCACCTAGTCAGATAGTCCAGGGGCCCGTACCCCCGACTCTACTGCTGTCAAACTTGAACTCTCAACTGTCAGCTTCAACTGTCAGTACTGTTCTCCTTCACCTCCTCTACTAAACTTGACTAGACTTGTACTGTCGTGTTCCCGCCTCTGACACCTCAGTATCTCTAGGTGGGCGTTCTCATCCGCCTGATCCCGCCCACTGGTGTGTCCTTATTATCATGAGCGGGTGGCTAGGCTTTAATGGCTGTGTGTTGTACCTGAGTGTGGGTTTCTGGTAGTAACAAGGAGGATGCACACTTTTGTGCAGGTGGAGTGCAGTGCTGGGGCGCAGTCTGCAGGCTGGACCTGATGATACCGGTGTACTCACTGTTTTTGAATAAGTCACACGGAGTCCAAGTAGTAAACCAAGTGCCGGATAACGGTAGCCTCCGGAGGGGTGTGCTCGGGTCCCACACACCAGTGAACAGAACAGGGGCCCTTCCTCCTGCACTCTAATTTGGTGTCTCGTGTGTTGACTAGTCCGCATGGAATGGGAAAAGTCCACTCCCAGTGTTTTTGCTGTGGGAGCTGTCGCCCGCGAGATCTGACCCTTGGGATTTTTGCAAGCACTTACAGATGCCCTATCCCCCGCATTGGGCTTCCGTCTCACTCTATCTGGGCTTCTAGTGGGACAAGATCTGGAATCTTGTCCCCTGCTGGCTAATTGACAAGGTGCTTGCAGCTGTCCTCGCCCAGGGGTCCAGGTACCCCAACTGTGCACGGCCTCCGGACCAGATTCTCGCTGTCGGCATCGGCAGGCTACAACCCTGCCCCGGCTCACTTAAGGTCTCCCGCAACTGGATCTCTGTCACCTGTGGCCTTGCTCTGCCGACTGCCACCTAGTCAGCTTAGGTAGTCCAGTAGTCCGGGAGCTACAACTCCCCGACTACCACTTCACTCCTCTCACTTCCACTGTCTACTCAGTTCTGTCTCCACCACTCTACTGACGTGTTCCCTCCCCTGACACCTCAGGACCCCTAGGTGGGCATCACTATCTGTCTGGCCCTGTCCACTGGTGTGTCCCTATTGTCCGGGGGGGTGACTAGGCTTTGTGGCTGGTGTTTGTACCTGTGTGTGGGGTTGTGTTGGTAGGACAAGGAGGAGAGTGTCCTGCATCTGGAAGATGGATGCAGTCTCCTGTGACAATCTGATTTTGTCAGGGAGTCACACATACAGACACCACACGGACAGCACACAGTGCATATGGACAGCACAAGGTGTATATGGACAGCACACGGTGCATACAGACAGCACCTGGTGTACACGGACAGAACACAGTGCATATGGACAGTGTGTCGCCCTTAGCCTCTTTTTAGCACTTCCTTCTTCAGGGGGCGGGCTCCACTTTCGCGCCTTTCCTGCTCGGGGAAGACGCTCGAGCGGGAAATTTTCGCGCCAAAGATGACGGCTTTGCAAAACTTTCGGCCGGACACCTCCGGCGGTAACAAGGCGCACCTCTACCAAACGGCAGAGCGGTAGGATCCTGTTCGTGACGCCAAATGTGTCGCCCGGGAACCAGGGGTACTCAGATCCAGGCCACGGGGTCACTTCTGCGGGTATCACGGTGGCGTGACCCGGTCTGTGATCCCAGGCTCCACAGTAAAAGGGATTTGGTAAGGGAGATTGTCCGTGACGCCACCCACGGTTGTGGTGAGATTGGAACACCACCGCTGCTCTGGACGGGGATCCCGGGAGTGATTGTATGGAGCAGCTAGATGTTAGTCCTCCCCTCCGTGGATAGGGGGTTGGTTGTCCTGGGGCCCGGTGATGGGGAAGCTGGGGATGATGGCAGGCGGTTTGCGGGGCCTGGCGAGGTGCAGGGTCGCAGGGGAAGCACTGTGCCGCATGGCACGGGGTACTCACTCAGCCAGTAATCACGACACAATCCTTGGTAAAACACTCGGCTGGATGGACGGGTGCCCACAGACGACTGCGGTTGTTGTTTCTCCCCTGACCCAGTTTAGTGGTGTAAGTCCTTTCTTCCACCTCCGTGCACGCTTCTCCTGCGCTCCGGCTTCCAGCTGGCTCCCCGGTTCGGTACCGGTGGGCCACCGCCCAGCCCCGGCTACCTACGGTTCCACCAACTGTCTCCCCGGCTCCCTGCAGACGGCCACTACCGTCTGCCTGACTTTCTGCTGCACGAGGGCCCTAGGCTCCAATCCTAGGCCCCAGTCTGCGTCTGCCTCTCTGCAGACCTCCCCTCTCCTCCTCTCCTAGGACTTGACTGGGCTTGTTTCCTGCCTCAGGCCAGCTAACTCCTGGGTGGGCGTCTCCACCTCCTGACTCCGCCCACCTGGTGTGTCAGTCTGAGCCCGAGGAAAGGAATCAAGTTTCACTGGGGATGTCTGCTGTGAAACTGCTGGGGGTGGGGGTGTGTGTGTGTTGTTACCTGTGGCCCCTGGCTTGTCCAGGGCGCCACAACAGCACACGGTGCATACGGACAGCGCACGGATGACAAATGAGAAAAAAATCATCCTACTTTTCTGGATGAGAATGGGACTGATTTTAGATCCCAGTCTAAATCAAAATGTTGTGCAATCCCTCATTTTTTTTTAATACAAATTATTATCCCTGATGGATAAAGAAACAGGCACTATGGTATATGTTCCAAACACTAAGGTATACTTATTTCTGTTATACATGTCATATATGTTTTTTTATTAAATAATTTTCACTTCATTATTGAACAAATGTAAAGGCGGCATTACTCACAAGTTCTAAAAGTCTTCAGAATATATAAAGAAACAAGAGCCCAGTCTTACTGGATTAGGCTAAGCCATCCTGCGTGGCTTGCAGATCCGATGAAATGGAGCTTCTCACAGCCAGAGACACCAGCAGGACATCCTGTTTCAGTTAAGAATGAGCCAACTTTCTCCCCCACCCAGCCATAAAACAAAGAAACCTGAGAAGCAATCTCAGACAGAGGAGACTGTTCAAGCAGTGATTGTCACACTGGCCGAATGCCAAGGTTAGTGTGCCAAATACACTAAAAGGAAAGAGAGCGAGAGCAAGAGAGGAACCAGCAACTATTGCAGGACTAAACTCAACCTACTAAAGCTTTCGCCCTACCTTAAAATAAACTAATTGTCAATGTTGTAAATGTTCCTGATAGTATTTAAGATGTTCAATCCTTAACAATCACGACTAAAGTCGACTGCATATATTGGTATATTCTCAGGTCATGTGATATATATACTATAGCACATTTTTATGTAATCGAATGCCATCAAAAGTTAAGGATTAAAAAAATACTTATACTCATCTCACCTTATCACCTCTCCGGCCCATCCGCTCATCACTGGCACATTGATGGGTAGGCATCTGATTAGCTGTCTCATCAGTATCTTGCAACAGTATCTTGCACCATACTCTTTATTATGGGGACCTGCTGCACCGTGCAATACATTAATATTGTGTATTCTGTGATATTATTTGAATTTTATGTCCTTTGTGGTGAGTTGGTTTGTATTTTAGTGTAGGGACTCACAAGACAATGAGGACCCTTGAAGTGGTTTGCGAACTTGTGTATTCTGGCTAAAATATTGACCAATACCTCATGCATTTTATATATCTTTTTCCCCTTTTGCAGGGTGTAATCGGGTCCTTTAATGTTGGCTGGGGTGTCTGTCTTTGTGGGGTTCACTTGCATAGTGCTGAGTAGCCCACCAGATCTAATAGTGTGGACATGACCAATAGGCTGTAAGCCAGACACTATGCACTATACTTATCTACCGTGTTTTCCCAAAAATAATTCCTCCCCCAAAAATAAGCCATAGCAGGGATCTCAAGACCCACCTCTTCCAACAAGCTTACAACCTACAATAGCCCTCAGTCCAGTAGACCACTGCGCAACCAGCTCTGTCCTCACCTATCGTACCATCACCCATTCCCTGTAGACTGTGAGCCCTCGCGGGCAGGGTCCTCTCTCCTCCTATACCAGTCTGTTTTGTACTGTTAATGATTGTTGTACGTATACCCTCTTTCACTTGTAAAGCGCCATGGAATAAATGGCGCTATAATAATAAATAATAATAATAATAATCTTCAGCATTTTCTGAGCAAGGCTTAAATATAAGTCCTACCACAAAAATAAGCCCTAGTCACGGCTCAATAATGAATTGTCCATGCAGCTAAAAAAGTAAAAGAATTCTGCAGGATAATAATAATAATAATAATACTCACCAGATGCCGAGCAGGAGGGTCCTGCAGTGGATCAGGATCTGATTCACCAGGATCTGATTCACCTGTTCCACTTTGCCATTGGACTGCAGATGGTAGGCCAACGAGAAGTCCAGGGTGACATCCAATAGCTTACAGGTGGCCCACCAGAACTGAAATGTAAACTGGACACCTCGTCAGATACAATGTGGAGCAGAAGACCATGCAGCCGGAAGATGTGCTGGATGAAGTGCTCAGTGAGCATTGGCACAGAAGGCACCAATTGTAGAAGCAGTCACCCAGCAGGAAGCTTCTTTGGGGTATTGTTGCGGGCACATGTGGGACAGGCCGAAACAAACTCCAAGACATCTTGTCGCAGCGTTGGGCATCAATAATACCTGGAGATCAGCTGAAGGGACTTCTTCTGTCCAGCGTCACTGGCCAGCTTGGAGGAATGACCTCACTGAAGAACTTGCTTCCTGTCTACTTCAGCAACAAACATCTTACCGGGATGGACTTGAGCCATAGGAACCATAGGATCTATAGGAGCTACCGACAGCATTCTGGAAGGCGCGATAATATGCTGCATCTCCTCTTCTTGATCAGCCAACAGAAACAACCGACACAATGCATCGGCTTTGACGTTCTTCTCTGCCAGGCAGAAATGCAGAACGAAATCAAAGCAGGCCAAGAACAATGACCACCAGGCTTGGCGCAGATTCAACCTCTGATCTGACTGAAGGTCAGTGTAGTTTGGTCGGTGTAGATGATGACTGGATGCACCGCCCTTTCCAGAGATATCGCCATTCCACCAGAGATATCTTGATCGCCAACAGTTCTTGGTCACCAATTGAGTAGTTGCGCTCGGCAGGAGAGAAGGCCCTGGAAAAACCCCACAAGTTATCGTCTTTCACACAGCACATACTTCTGTGTGAGGACAGCACTGGCACTGGAGGAGGAAGCATCTACTTTCAGGATGAATTGCTTACAAATCACCAGTGTATGCAGCACCGGAGTAGAAGGGAAGGCTTGCCTAAGGGCAACAAATGCGTATTCTGTTTCTGGAGTCCACACCTTAGAATTTGCCCACTTGTGGATCAAAGCCAAGAGAATAAGAATCCAGGATGAGAATTGCAGGATGAACTGCCAATAATAATGGCGATAGCTTTCAAACTGTTCAGTACCGTCGATACCTTGTCCGGATCCATTTTTAGACTGGTGTCTGAGATTATGTAGCCTAGGAAAGGCAGGGAAGACCATTCAAAGAGGCACTTCTTATTTAGCTATTTAGCATAGAGACGATTCTTCCTTAATCTCTGCGGCACCTGGTGAACATCTCTCCTGTGTGTGGACAGATCATGAGAAAACAGCCAGATGTCGTACAGGTACACTACCATGCATGAGTAGAGCAGATTTCAGAATATGTTGTTGATGAATTCTTCAAAGACCGCTTGAGCATTGCTTAGCCTGAGTGGCCTTACCCGATACTCATAGTGGCTATCATGGGTATTGAAGGCCGTCTTCCATTCGTCACCAAACCGTATCCAGACGAGTATGTGCGCACCATGAAGGTCGAGCATGGAGAAAATTCTGGAACCTCGGAACCGGTCAGACAATTATAGTATTAGCGGCAGCGGGTATTTATCCTTAACCATGATTAGTTGAGACCTCTATAGTCAATACATAGCTGCAGAGACTCGTACTTATTCTTTGCAAAGAAGAATCCATCTCCGGCTGATGAGGAGCACTTTTGGATGAATCCCCTTGCCAGACCCTTGCCAAATTCTCCTTAATGTATTCTGACATAGCTTGGGTCTCAGCATGAGACAGAGGGTAGATACAACCGCGAGGTGGAGTGGAACTGGGAAGGAGATTAATAGGACAGTCATATGGCCTGTGTGTTGCTGGGTTTTAGCCACTTTTTTGTTGAAGACGTCTGCATAAGCCCAGTAGGCGGACAGTAGCTCTGGAAGGTTAGAGGGTCTCACAGGCAGCTGGGCAGGTTGCAACAAGATAACTTTCATGGCAAGAGTGACCCCACCTGAGTACATCTCTGGATGTTCAGTCAAACGAGGTTCATGCTTCCGAAGCAATGGGAGGCCCAGTAACAGTGGATGCAACATTCCTGATTACTCGTGGAATGTGATCTTCTCCTAATGCAGCATTCCCACCCGAAGGACAACTTGCTCGGTGATGAATGCCTCAAACAGGGGCTTTCCATCCATGGACAACACAGCAATGGGAGTTTGCAGCTGAAAGATGGGAATCTGATACTGATCCACAGTGGCCTGCTGCATGAGATTCCCTTATGAACCAGAGTCCAGTAAGGCCATTTTGGAGAATCGAGTGTCTCCACTTGCCACAGTCATATACATTGGTGGAGAGAACTCTCTCTCACCTAGGTTGACCTCTTCTACTGACTATAGGCTGGACAGTTTCCTGGCTTCTTCAGACAGAAGCAGATGAAGTTCATATGACTTCTGCAACAGAAGCAGTCCTCACTGGTGTGACAGATCTCACAGGGGCGATTTTCTGGGTGCACTTGATCTACCTCCATGGGCCCGGAAGGAGACGCAGAAGGTACAGGTAGCAGCATGATGAGCCCCTTCTATCAACTCGACTCTCTAGATTGGTCTTGTAACCAAAGGTCAATGTGGATAGCTAACGATACTAGGTCGTCAAGAGATGATGGCACATCCTGATCAGTTAGCTCGTCCTTTATCCTTCCAGACAATTCTTCCCAGAATATAGCAACCTGTGCCTCGTTATTCCAGCCCAGTTTGAAGGACAGGGTGCGGAACTGGACAGCATACTGGCCTACAGTGCGACTCCCTTGGCAGAGTCTGAGCAGCAAGGAGAAGATACTCGACCTGGTTCGTCGACCACCTTGCAGAATGTCTCCAAAAAGGCCAGCAGGTTCTGGATGATTGGATCATTCCTCTCCCACAGTGGGTTGATCCAAGCCAGGGTTTCACCACTCAGGTGTGACATCATGAAGGCCATTTTGGTCTGGTCCAAGGAGTACAGATGCGGCAACAATGTGAAGTGCAGGGATCAATGGTCTTTGAAGCCTTTGCATAATCAGGGGTCCCCGTCAAATTGTGGAGGGGGTGACAGACGAGGACCAGAGTGTTGAGCTGAGTTTTCTGCTGGAGAGGGAACCACATCCGATACCACGTTTACCAATGACCGAAGATGAGTCAGCATCCAATCCTGTTGCTAATGCTGCCGAACCACGTCTTGATGCAGGCCGTTGAATTGGGCGGCACTAGAACCAATGGGATCCGTGGCCTTGGCAAACTGTAATGCTCGCGGGGTGAGCAAGGGGTTAATCCACTGGACCGAAGATACTGATCACTGGCCTGGAGGAGCAAACTAGAATGGCTACTGAGACTTTAGTAAAGCCACAGGACGGGGTGATAGTGTGGCGCCCTGGACTAGCCAGGTCGTCACAGGGACTACAACACGACACCACCACCCCGAGATAGGCACATCAGTCAGACACAAATCCTTGTTGCCCCCCTCCAGGAGCTGATGTCCACAGCAGGTGGGGTGGAGCCAGGCGGTTGGCCCCACCCACTGAGGAGTTCACAATCCTGGAGGCGGGAAAGGAAGTGAGTGAAGTTCAGCTCGGGCAGAGCTCGAGAGCAGTTAGGGAAGTGGTAGTAGAGGAGCAAACTGACTGTGTCCGGGTACGTGGCCCGGGCACTGAGAGCAAGGTTGGCAGACGGTGGTGGCCGTCTGCAGGAGAGGCAGATCAACGCGGAACCATAGGACCGGGGACGGGCGGTGTCCCGCTGGTACCGAACCAGGGAGCGAAGTGAAGCCAGCACAAACCAGCAGGGCCTGCGGACCCCGACCAGGCTTGGAGTCGCCGTTAAACAGGTCAAATCCATTAGTGACCGGAACCCCAGGGGTTTCCAAACAGCTAAGACCCGATTGAAGGCAACCGTCCAACCAGCACAAGGGAAATACAGCTACCGCCACAGCTAGAGTTCCCAGGGCCAGAGCCTGCGGGCAAAAGGGCTCCTCCAGCCCATATACACGCTGGGGAGCGGGTTACCGGTGGGAAGCCATCGGGACCGAAAATACACAAAAGGTGCAGGGAAAGGCAGCCACCACCAACCGTCAAGGAGAAACCACAGCAGCCGGCTGCGGGACCCGTCCATCCAGCCGTTTCTTTTACCAGAGACTTTGCATCCATTTGTGGCTGAGTGAGTACTACCGTGCCGTCCGACACCGCGCTGCGCAGCCCAAGCGACCCTGCACCTTGCCAATTCTGCCTCCCCGTCACCTCACCAGGCCCCGGGACCACCAACCCCCCTACCCACGGAGGGGAGAGAAACATCCAAGCTGCTCCCTGCCATCGCTCTCGGGATCCCCGTCAACAGCAGCGGTGGTGCCCCAACCTCACCACAAACCATGGGTGGCGTCACGGACCAAATCCCCCAAACCACACTAACCCCCCTTTCACTCACGGGCGAGGAGCGCCGCTCGAGTCCCCGGATCCGGCCCACAGCTCAAGCCACCGAGCAGCAGCAGCGCCGGACCCGAGCGTGGTGAGCGCAGCGCCCTCCCCGCCCGCGACAATAGAAACACACGCTGGTAGATAGCAGACAGATGGCAGCCCCAGGGGATCCACGGTACCTCAGAAGCTGGTGCCATGGACACAAACAGTCTCTGCTTGTAGAAACAGCTGCAGATCTCGTAGGAGCCACCAGTGTGTATAGTTGTAGTAGCTGATATTGTTAAGAGTGGCTGGAGAGGATTGTAGCAGCAGCAGCGGATATCGTAGGAGAGGCCAGTGTAGATAGTAGCAGCAGCAACAGACATTCCATGCACAAAAACACAGACAGGAATCAGCAACAGCACAGTAATAGCAGTGGCAGCACAAGGTACCTGAGAACAAGCAATGTATAGAACTCGTTGGCCTGGCACCTCCCTTAATGACTTATTGCCAAATCTAACAGACAATTCTCTATATTCATCTTTCTACACCTGGCCTCTGCCTCCGACACTGTAGACCACTTCCTCCTACTACAGATCCTCTTTTTTCTTGATATCAGGGATCATGTCCTCTCCTGGATCTCCTCATACCATTAAAACTGCACTTTTAAAGTCTCCCTAATCCACACTACCTCCTCATCACCCTCTCTCTGTTGGTGTCCCTCAAGACTCTGTCCTGGGACCCTTACTCATAAAGTCATATGGCTTCCAGTACCATGTATATGCTGATGTCGCGGGTGGGGAGGGATCCGTCGCTGCTGCGCTCTCGCTGGCGCTCGGGTCCGGCGCTGCTGCAGCCTGCTGCTTGCTGCTCGCTGCTCGGTGGCTCGAGCGGTGGGCCGGATCCGGGGACTCGAGCGGCGCTCCTCGCCCTTGAGTGAGAGAGGGTGGTTTTTGGGGTTGGGGAAGTCGGTTGGTGACGCCACTCACGGTTTGTGGTGAGGTTGGGACACCACCGCTGCTTTGGACGGGGATCCCGGGAGCGATGACAGGGAGCAGCCGAGATGTTTCTCTCCCCTCCGTGGGTAGGGGGTTTTGGGTGGTCCCGGGGCCCGGTGAGGTGACTGGAATGTGGATGGCAGGGTTTGGTGAGGTGCAGGGCCGCGGGGGCAGCGCGGTGCCCGACGGCACGGTGGTACTCACTCAGCCAGTAACGTACACGGAGTGTCTGGTGAAACAAACGGCTGGATGGATGGGTCCCGCAGCCGGCTGCAGTGGTCACTCCCGGTAGGTTGGCGGTGACTGCCTTTCCCTGCACCTGTAGTGTGTTTTCGGCCCCGATGGCTTCCCAACGGTAACCCGCTACCCAGCTTTGATAGGCGCCGGAGGAGCTCCTTTTGCCCGCAGGCTCTGGCCCTGGGAATTGTAGCCTTGGCGGTGACTGTATTTCCCTTCACGGTTTGGACGGTTGCCTTCAATCGGGTCTTTGCTGCTGGGAAACCCCGGAGGTTCCCGTCGCTAACGGATTTGACCGGTTTAACGGCGACTCCAAGCCTGGTCGGGGTCCGTAGGCCCTGCCGAATGGTGCTGGCTTCTCTTCGCTCCCCGGTTTGGTACCGGCGGGCCACCGCCCGTCCCCGGTCCTACGGTTCCGCGTCGATCGGCCTCTCCTGCAGACGGCCACCACCGTCTGCCAACCTTGCTGTATGTGCCCGGACCACATACCCGGACACGGTCAGACTGCTCCTCACTTGCCACTTCACTTCTCACTACTCTAAAACTAGTCTGACTTCCTTTCCTGCCTCCAGGACCGTGAACTCCTCAGTGGGTGGGGCCAACCGCCTGGCTCTACCCCACCCGGTGTGGACATCAGCCCCTGGAGGGAGGCAACAAGGATTTGTGTGTGACTGGTGTGCCTAACCGGGGTGTGGGGTGTGTTGTTGCGGATCGCCACCGGTTACGGTAGTGGCGGGTCTGGGCCATCCCTTTCCTCCAGGCCCATCCTCCAAAACAGCCTCTCCGGAGGCGGCCACGGAATAAAGGCCAGAAATTATTTACATGCCACAAGTTTGTGGTTGCCCTGCAAGTTCTCGGGCGTGTCCGTAAGTAGTTCCTTACGCCAACGGTGCAAAGGGTCCCTTCAGGGACAACTTGCCGGCAACGGCCGGTTCAATCACGGTTGCTAATCAGGTGAACCTCGGTTGATTCGTTCATTCATTTATTTAACGGTACTGGTGGTCCCAACGGGGACAACTTGCACAGCGGAGGGACCGCTGACTTACTGCAGGTCCACCACAGCGGCCGGAGGAGGAGGCTGGGCCGGTGCTTGGGCCTCCTGACCGCCCCTCAGTTTGGCGTCCAGGGCAAACCAGCCCCTCTGTCCGCAATGCCGCATGTACTGGACCAAATCCCCTGGGAGCAGGTTACGGCCCAGGTGGTCCTCTGGTAAGTGGGAATTAACGTCCCGGCGGGCTACAAAAACTTCTGCCTTCAGGCCCGGCTCATAGATGAACCTGTATCCCCGACGGATATCAAATTTTCTTACTTGCCCCTCGTGGATCGGGCCCCGTACTCGGAAGGTGGCTCTACGGAGGCTCTCTTTTTCTCTGATGGTGCGGGAGATCAGTTCAGCCTTCAGCTTTTCCCTCTCTGCAATTTCTCGGCCCAGCGGGGTCGGTTCCCTGTCCCAGTAAGGGGCTACTGCTTGCCCCTGCGTGCGGGTCGGGCCCCGCGAGACTTCCACCACGCTGCCCACTACTGGCGCCCTCTGTGGAAGATCCCGCGGTGTCATGGCCTGGGGTGCTGCCTCACAGCAACGACCCGGTGCAGCCTCAGCCGAGGCATGGGGGATGGGTACAGGGTTCCTCTCCCGCTTAACCTCCGCCTCCTCCTGCACGGGACAGGCTGCCAGAGTCGGTATGGGACCAGGCACGGTCACCGCATGTGCCTCCGGTACATCTCCGCTGACGGGCTTGGTCTTCGGCAGCTACCAGGGAAGCGGTTCAGGACGGTTACGGGCTTCAGCTGCAGGTCGGTCCGCTTGGGCGGACGGGCAGGGTACCGCTACCGGTTGTTCGGGTGGCGGGCCTAGTGGCAGGGCGGTAGCAACTAACACAGGTAGCGGGGAGGCAGTAGGGTGAGCGGGCGCAGGCCGGGCCCCTCAGCCGCAGCGGCCGATCCCTTCGGACTACAGGGGCGTGGGTCGCTTACCCGCTCCTCCAAATCTTCCTCCACCTCACGTCTCCGTATAGCCGCCACCACGTCCGCCATGTCGGCCTCCCACTCCTCCAGGAGGAGCTGCACATGGACCTGCAGACGGCTGCTTAGCTGGACGGTCCGGACTTCCACCCACGCCGCGGTACCAGGCGCGGGGAAAACGGTGTTGCCGGACGGACTATGCATCGTTGCAGCGGCCTCTTCCAGGAACCAAAGATGGCCGCAGAGTCCTGGCGTCCCTGCTTTTATAGCCGCGGTCTACATGCGGCCGGACGCCATCCGCCCCCCCTTGGTTTCTTCTCAGCACCTCCTCTTCAGGGGCAGAGCTTCGGCTTTCACGCCTCCACTGCTCGGGAAGACGCTTGAGCGGGGAACTTTTCGCGCCGAAGATGGCGGATTCTGAGATTTTTCGGCCGGACACCTCCGGCGGGACACAAGGCGCACTTCTACCTGGCGGTAGAACGGTAAGATCCTGTTCGTGATGCCAAGTTGTCGTGGGCGGGGAGGGAGCCGTCGCTGCTGTGCTCTCGCTGGCGCTTGGGTCTGGCGCTGCTGCAGCCTGCTGCTTGCTGCTCGCTGCTCGGTGGCTCGAGTGGTGGGCTGGATCCGGGGACTCGAGCGGCGCTCCTCGCCCTTGAGTGAGAGAGGGTGGTTTTTGGGGTTGGGGAAGTCGGTTGGTGACACCACCCACGGTTTGTGGTGAGGTTGGGACACCACCGCTGCTCTGGACGGGGATCCCGGGAGCGATGACAGGGAGCAGCCGAGATGTTTCTCTCCCCTCCGTGGGTAGGGGGTTTTGGGTGGTCCCGGGGCCCGGTGAGGTGACTAGAATGTGGATGGCAGGGTTTGGTGAGGTGCAGGGTCGCGGAGGCAGCGCGGTGCCCGACGGCATGGTGGTACTCACTCAGCCAGTAACGTACACGGAGTCTCTGGTGAAACAAACGGCTGGATGGATGGGTCCCGCAGCCGGCTGCAGTGGTCACTCCCGGTAGGTTGGCGGTGACTGCCTTTCCCTGCACCTGTAGTGTGTTTTCGGCTCCGGTGGCTTCCCACCGGTAACCCGCTACCCAGCTTTGATAGGCGCCGGAGGAGCTCCTTTTGCCCGCAGGCTCTGGCCCTGGGAATTGTAGCCTTGGCGGTGACTGTATTTCCCTTCACGGTTTGGATGGTTGCCTTCAATCGGGTCTTTGCTGCTGGGAAACCCCGGAGGTTCCCGTCGCTAACAGATTTGACCGGTTTAACGGCGACTCCAAGCCTGGTCGGGGTCCGTAGGCCTTGCCGAATGGTGCTGGCTTCTCTTCGCTCCCCAGTTCGGTACCGGTGGGCCACCGCCCTTCCCCAGTCCTACGGTTCCGCGTCGATCGGCCTCTCCTGCAGACGGCCACCACCGTCTGCCAACCTTGCTGTATGTGCCCGGGCCACGTACCCGGACACGGTCAGATTGCTCCTCACTTGCCACTTTACTTCTCACTACTCTAAAACTACTCTGACTTCCTTTCCCGCCTCCAGGACTGTGAACTCCTCAGTGGGTGGGGCCAACCGCCTGGCTCCACCCCACCTGGTGTGGACATCAGTCCCTGGAGGGAGGCGACAAGGATTTGTGTGTGACTGGTGTGCCTAACCGGGGTGTGGGGTGTGTTGTTGCAGTACCTGTGATGTCCTGGCTTGTCCAGGGCACCACACTGATAACACTCAGATCTACTTCTCTGGTTCAGACGTCATATCCCTGTTGTCTAGCATCCCAGAGTTTGTATTGCCATATCTCCTCTTGCCTCTCGCTTCCTAAAGCTCAATGTGGACAAAACTGAACTCCCCTACCTGATCTGTCTATTACAATAAATGACACCACACTCTCCCCAGTACTAGAAGTTTGCTGCCTCGGAATAACCGTCACTGGTTTCCACACGACAGGTATTGTGACACGGCTCACTGGCAATAGAGCCCTCTTTGTCATTGTGCACATCGCACAGTACATAGTATGCAGAGACTAGCCCAGCCCCTGATATGAGTGTCACTGGTGACAATTTGTTTCAGGGAGGGGGCAGGGGCTATAACAGTAGCTACAGCCTCTGCCCCCCCCACCCCGATGACGCTTTGTTTGGGTATCACAGCATGCACTAGGATTCTCAAAGGAAGTGTCATCAGTAATAATATTAATCTTGCAGCCAGTGGAATGACTGGCACAGAGTGGAAGCATCTGAGTGACCCTGGCTGCTGCATTAAGATTGGACTGCAGAGGAGAAAGTCTAGTTAGAGGGAGACCAGTTAATAGAAAATTGCAATAGTCAAGGTGGGAGTGGGTCAGGGCCACAGTGAGGATTTTGTAGTTTCCATGGTGAGAAAGGGGAAGATTCTAGATATGTTATAGAGGTGCAAGCAACAGGAGCGAGGAAGAGATTGTGTGCCGCCCCCTCGTCAGCAGCCGGGCTGCTCGGATCCGGTTCCGCGGTGGCTTAAGAGGGCTCCGGACCCGTGGGTCGTGCGGCTCCTCAAACGAAGGGGGTTATGTAACGCCACCCGTGGTGCGTGGTAAGGTGGAGTACCACCGCTGCGGCTGGGAGTACCGGTGGCGATGGTGTGGGCAGCCAGGTGTTTAATCCCTCCACGGGTAGCGGGGATGCCCCGGGACTCGGTGATGGTGACAGGGAGGTGCAGTTTGGATGGTAAGGGTCACTTGCGTACTTAGTCCAATAATGCTGACACCGACAACTGTAGTAAAATCAAAGTTCTGGACACCGCTGCCGCTTGAAGGGAGCACGCCTGGATCCCGTGCCCGTTGGTGTTGCCTGTTAGTCTGTGACCTTTGACTTGGCACCTTGTCTTCTAGTTGGTCCCTTTAGTGTGAAACTAATCGGGTCTCGCTCCCCAGTGTGGGTAACTGGGTGAGCTTGCTCTCAGGGCTCACGCTTGGGATTTTCTGGACCGTATTTGTTCAAAGTCCTATCTCCCTCGTTGCGCTAGTACCCCAATTTTGGAGCAGGTGGAGAACGGATCTTGAAGTCTTCGTCCTCGTTGGGTAAATTGTCAGGACGCCTGAAGCTTCTCCCTGACCTAGGGTCCACATACTCCGTCGTGCCCTGGCCCCTGCCCGGTGATGGCACAAGGCCGCTGGCTGTCCTCTTCGACAGTCCGTGCCCCTTGTCACGATCCCCCTGCGACCGGGGTTCAGCTCCTACCAGGTCCAGACCAACGTCTGCTACCCTATTAGTTTCAAGGAGCCCAGAAACTGACTGTCTGACTCCTGACACTCCTGACCTCCCCTTAAACCAACCCACCAAGTGGGTGACCCTATTCCACTCAGGTCGTCCACTGGTGTGTCTGGTGGGTGTGGTGCAGAGTGTTCCTAGGATTTTGATTAGCTGTTCTTGGCAACACCAATGGTTAGGGACCTATAACCAAGGAGGAGATGGATATTGCACAGAAGGGCAGATTGCACAATACCCTGTGACAACCTGATAGACCAGGGCGTCACAATTGTATATAGGAGGTGAAGAAAAGATCGGTGTCAAGTATAACACCAAGACAGCGAGCTTGCAGCCTTGGAGCTATCATGGTGCCGTACACAGAGTGGGAGATGTCAGGTTTATGAAGGTTAGAAGACGGAGGGAGTATAAGAACTTCAGTTTTGTAAAGGTTAAGTTTTGGATAGAGAGGAGACATGCTATTGGATACTGCAGACAGACAGTCACTGGTGTTCTGTAGTACAACGGGGCTGAGGTCAGGGGATGGTGTATAATTGTGTCTCATCAGCGTAAAGATGGTACTGGAAGCCAAATTTGCTGATGGTTTGTCTAACTGGGGCGGTTTAGAGAGAAAAGAAGAGGGCCAAGGACTGAACCTTGAGGGACCTCAACAGTAAGAGGAAGAGAAGATGTGGAGCCAGCAAATGATACGCTGAACGAGTGGTCAAAAAGATAATAGGAAAACCAGGAGAGCACGATGTCCTTTAGGCCGATTGAATGGAGCATAGAGAGAAAGAGACGGTGGACACGGTCATCAAAAAGGAAGTAGGGAAAAAAAAATAGAAAATAAATTAAAATGTAACTGTAAAGTGCTGTGGAATTAATAGCACTATATAAGTGAGTAAAATAAATAATAATTAAGATAGTGTAGTTAGGGGACAGTAGGGAATTTTTAATGCATGTACTATATATTAGAAAATATATTCTATTATGGCACTAAAAAGATAGGGATTTAGGGGTACTTTGCACATTGCGACATCACTACTGCGATCTCGTCGGGGTCAAATCGAAAGTGACGCACATCCGGCGCCAGTAACGATGTCGCAACGTGTAAAGCCTAGAAGCACCGCTAAACGATCGCAAAAGCGTCAAAAATCGGTGATCTGTGTAGTGTCAGTCATTTCCATAATTTCGCAGCAGCGACAGTTAAGATGTTGTTCCTCGTTCCTGCAGCAGCACACATCGCTGTGTATGAAGCCGCAGGAGCGAGGAACATCTCCTTACCTGCCTCCACCGGCTATGCGGAAGGAAGGAGGTGGTCGGGATGTTTACATCCCGCTCATCTCCGCCCCTCCGCTTCTATTGGCCGCCTGCTGTGTGACGTCGCTGTGACGTCGCACGACCCGCCCCCTTAGGAAGGAGGCGAGTCGCTGGCCAGAGCGACGTCGCAGGGCAGGTAAGTGCGTGTGAAGCTGCCGTAGCGATAATGTTTGCTACGGCAGCTATCACAAGAGATCGCATCTGCGACGGGGGTGGGGATTATCGCGCTCGGCATCGCTACAATCGGCTAGCGATGTCGCAGCGTGCAAAGTACCCCTTAGAATGAAAATTACTTTGTCTTCGGATCACCCCTTTAACTTTTGGGAGATATCTTGCTTTAGATACATTAATTGGGAGCAGATTGGTGCAGCAATGTGGCTCTACTGCCTCCTCTCTGTTCATCGTCCTGTCTGACGAGCTGCACTTTTCTAAGAGGTTTTTTGAGTGATTGGTGGGGGACTCGGGACCAGGACCCCACAGATCTGCTCAAAATTAATGACCCTAGAACATATAACATAATTACTCAAATATTTAGTTACTCTTTGAGGTGCATTTACATTGCAGCCTATCGGTCTACCTAAACAAGCAGGAGCAAAACATTTGTTCGTGTTTTATCCAAAATAACAGTTGCACTCAAATAATAGGGAGGAAAAAAACTGAAGGACATGAAAATTGAACATTGAAATGAGAACACACATTACTGCCCAGAAAACATGAATTTTTTTTAGGAAAAATGAGTAATTTTGAAAATAAAAATATAAAAATGACCAAGATTACTTGAGCCCAGTTACCATGCCAAGGTGTAACTCTCAACCTAGTCCTAATCTAATTTCTGCCTCTCCTCATGTCTAAAATGACTGAGAAGGGCCTGCAAACAAAAAATTAAAACACCTGAGGCAGAGGTGTATCAAGGCTTTCCGGCACCCGGGACAAGAATTCAATTTGGCGCCCCCCCCATGTGACCATTTATATGTGATCACAAGAAGAGAAAAGATTCCGCACAATGTATCAGTGGCACACCAATGATGTGTTATATAGAAAAACCTTTATTATTGCACAAGAAAGACATCTTAAAAATTGTTAAAAACATGCATAAGAACAAGAACACCCATTGAGCAAGACCAGCACCCTAATATCATGAAAATCAGTTCCAATACAGAATACAATGCAACATCAAGAAAGATGATAAAGACCAGGCCCATAAATGGTGCAATGTCAGATATTATGCGTAAAGTAATATGACGCTGAGTATAACCAGACTGCACAAATACCTGAAAGATGGTCAGGTACTGGTGCCAACATGTATTAGCATATGTATACCAAAGGGGTATATCCTTGCAAGATTATGCACAAAAAGGAAGCTGCAACATATATATCAAAAAACCTGGAAATAACACATGTAATACAGGCGTTAGGTACGTATAACCCTACACTGAGCACAATAGTCCAAGGTGATGGACACTATGCAAGTGCCAGAGACATAGTGGCCAAAAGATGGCAACAAATATACCCTGGAGATGTGCACAGGTATAATATTATATCATGTGGCGAAGGAACGATAATAGTATCCAATTTTCACCTATGAGGGTAAACCGTAGTGAACGGATATTACATCAGTGTTTGAGGGTACCGTACCCTGCACATATCAATCAATATGCCTTGGGATTGTGCTCCAACATGATGTTCATAATGGAGCAACAGCAATATTATCCAATATTTAAATGTGAAATAATTATGCATATAACAATAATCATTTATATGTGATCTGCACACTTAGTCACGTGATGACGAGCTGCTCTTAATTCTCTCAAAGTTCAAAGAGAATCATAGGAAGAAAAGCTAATTGTCTCATGCAAGTATGAAAATCACATATGAGTGGAAAGGCCATGTGGTGTCTGCTGGAACCAGCGAGCAGAGCTGAATCCTGACAGGGAGTATATTTCACGCTGTTAGGATTGGGCTACACTGTTTAATTTTATAAGTAAAGGGCTTCTCCTGGTTTGAGATAAAAATCTGCAGTCACTCTATGTGTCACTCTATGTGACTGTAGACTTCTGAATTCTCACACTGCACACTGTCAGGATTCTCTGGTGCTGGCGGTGAGTGGGAGGTCACGAAACTGCAAGTATGTGATTTACATGCATGTGGTCACGTGCAAACTAGACATGTATGTCCTCGCTCAATAAAAATGAATTGAGTAAGGCTGGACACATCTAGTCAGAATGTGGCCAGAAATATAAAAATCTCATATTTGCGCTCATATGACCGTCCACTCTCGTTACTGGCACCGGAGAATCCTAAAAGTGTGCAAGCGCTGTGAGAATTCAGAAGCCTGCAGTCACCTAGAGACTGGAAACTTTCATCTCAAACCTGGACAAGACTTTAGTTATACAGTTAAGCAGTGTAGCACAATTCTAAGTAACGGGGTTGTCCAATCTTACAATTTATGAATTGTTATTTGTGTACAGAACTAGTAACAGCATCAGAACCACCAGAGGTACAGAAATGCATAATTGTAACACCCAACAGTACAGAAACACAACATCACAACCGCCAGCAGTACAGAAATTCATCATCCGAACCACCAGCAGTACAGAAATACATCCATATAACCCCATAAGTTTTAAAACACAGCATCAAAACCCTCATCAGTACAGAAATACATCATCAAAACCACAAGAATGGTACATTAATTGTAATGTCAGGTCAGACACATAGACATTTGTATTGCAGGAATCTACAACTTCCAGTACATCCTTAAAGGGAATTTGTCACCAGGATTTTAACACCTAATCTGAGAGCAGCATAACGTAGGTGCAGAGATCCTGATTCAAGCGGTGTGTCACTTACTGTGCTGCTTAGTGTAGTTTTGATAAAATCACTGTTTAATCAGCAGTAGATTATCATTACAGGACTGCTTGGCATGCTGCCAGGTAGTCCAGCATATTTATGAGCTCTGTATAACTGCTAGATCTGCAGCAGAGAAAACATTGATTTTATCAAAATGACAGCAAAGAGCTCAGTAAATGACACATTGCTGGAATCAGGGTCTGTCTCTACATTATGCTGCTCTTAGATGGGGGAGAAAAACCTGGTGACAGATTCCATTTAACAATGGTAAGGAGACACTTGGGAGTTATCAGTCGTCATCAGACTGAGGACTATACAGGAACTACAGTAAGGCCTCGGTTCCACTTGCATTTTGCACGGACGAGTGCAATCCGATAAAACATCGAATTGCACTTGCACCAGTATAAAATGATGGGGCAGTGTCCATCTGCAATTGATTTTTCATGATATATTGACATGAAAAAAGAATTGTAGCATGCTGCGAGTGTCTGAGAGTCCCAGCTCACACACCCATACAGGTCTACGGGAGCGTGTGAAACATTGCACTGCACTTGGATGTCATCAGAGTGCAGTGCAATGTACGCAGAGACAGGCAGTGGAGAAGGGGGAGAATTACTCTCTCCGTTTCTCTTGACTGAAGCTGTGATCTGATCGCAAGATTGGATCACAGCCGCATGACACTCGGCTCATGCTCACAGCACGCTGCTGTCCCCACTGCCACCGCTGCTCCAGCACTCCATGGTCTCCAAGCAGGCGTCCTCTCCTCTTCCTCCTCCTCTCTGTCTGTCTTCACCACACCACCACCACCGTGATACCGCATACTGCTGAATGTAATGACCTGCATGTTCTCTCTACCCTGATGGCTGTCCTTGTGACTCGTATTTCTTAGCATCTCTGTTATGAGCAACTACCTTGAGAAAGGTCTAAAAGCCGAAACGTTGGTTGTTGCTATGTGTCAGGGTTCACTTTCTGCAGTTTGTCGATTGTAAATAAACACTTGCATCCAAATACCTCTCTCCCTCCTTATTGAGTGCTCGGGTTTTTCTACTTCATGCTCGCAGCAGAGCCTGAGCCAAGGGTCATTAGCATATCACATCTGGTGCTCTCGCATGGGAAGCAATGCACAAGTGGGACTGAGGCCTAATGATGAGAATTAGTCAGTATCACAAATAAAGGCTGGAGTCACATTAACGTATAGCATCCAATGCGAGTGCAACGGATGCGATATGCTAATGACCCTCGGCTCAGGCTCTACTGCAAGTTTGTCACCCAGGGATAGGGGTACTCAGAACTGGGCCAATGGGGTCGCTTCTAGAGGTATCACGGTGGCGTGACCCGGTCTGTGATCCCAGGCAGCACAATTGTCTGTGACGCCACCCGTGGGTTGCGGTGATGAGATGGTGGCACCGCCGCTGCCTCAGGGGACCGTGCCCGGGACTGATGGTGTGGGGCAGCAAGGTGGGATCCCCTCCACGAGTAGGGGAGTTGAAGTCCCGGGGCCCAGTGGGAGATGTGGTGGTGGCAGGGCTTGCAGGGATCAGCACACTTACAGTGTTGGATGAGGCTGTTTTCATGTGTAGGGTCAGGAAACACAGAGTCCAGTACTTAACCAGAAATTGCCGGTGTCCGTAGGCCTTTGGTACGGGGGTGTTCGGATCCCACACCCGGTACAAGAAGCAGGGCCCTTTCTCTCTCCTGCACTCCAACTATGAGTCAAGTTCTCCGTTTTGGACGGGGGAAGTCCTCCCTCTGCACAAGTCCGGGGTCCCGTGCAAACTACCGGCGGGCCACTACCCTGTCCCGGTCCACTACAGGTGCCCCTGAGCCTACTCTCCACTTCAGCTCCAAGACTCTGCCTTTTCCTTGCTCCACTTCCCCAGCAGCACAAGAGCTGCAGCCTTTGTCTGCTCTCCTTCCTTTGACTGACTCAACTCCTCCCCTCCTGCTCTTTTTGTTACACTGGGGGGAGGGGGGCGGCTGCCTCACTGTACCAGTGTGGGATCAGGTGGTACCAAGGAGGTTTAACTCTTTCTGTGACTACCTGGCTGGCCAGGGCGTCACACAAGCATGAGCCGAGTGTCATGCGACTGTGACCCGATATTGCGATACATGCACACACAGACACATTACAGATATTATTAATATGGGGAAGCCAGCAGCAGCCTCACTCACCTCCCCCGTTTGTCTCCGTCCAGCTCCTCCTCGCCATGTGGCTGTGCCGCGCTGATTGGTAGCCATGACTAACAGACATGGCCACACACAGAGCACACTGACACTGCTGTATATATATCACAGGAGAGGCTGGGGACGTACAGCTCTAGAGGGGGGAATTCAGATCTGAGGTGGTATACAGCACTGGGGTGGGGGACATACAACTCTGGGGGGTAAATAGCACTGGAGTGGGGGATGTACAGCTCTGGGGGGGTATACAACACTAGGGTGGGGGACATACAGCTCTGGGGGCTATACAGCTCTAGGGTGGTATACTGCACTGGAGTGGAGGTATACAGCTCTGGGGTGGTATACTGCACTGGAGTGGGGGGGACATACAGCTCTGGGGTTATACAGCACTGGAGTGGAGGACAAACAGGTCAGGGGGGTATACAGCACTGGAGTGGGGGACAAACAGCTCTGAGGGTATACAGCACTGGAGTGGGGGACAAACAGCTCTGAGGGTATACAGCACTGGACTGGGATACAAACAGCTCTGGGGGCTATACAGCACTGTGGTGGGGGGAGATACATCTGTGGGGGAACAGAGTTCTGGTGGGTATACAGCACTGGGATCAGGGGACAGACAGTTCTGAGGAGTATACAGCACTGGGGTCAGGGGATAGACAGTTCTGGGGGGTATACATCACTGGGGTCAGGGGACAGACAGTTCTGAGGGGTATACAGCACTGGGGTGGGGTGAATAGACAGTTCTGGGGTTATATAGCACTTGGGTGGGGTGAATAGACAGTTCTGGGGTTATACAGCACTGGGGTGAGGTGAATAGAGAGTTCTGGGGGTATATAGCACTGGGGTGGGATGAATAGAGAGTTCTAGGGGTATATAGCACTGGGGTGGAGTGATTAGAGAGTTCTGGAGATATATAGCACTGGGTGGGGTTAATAGACAGTTCTGGGGGTATATAGCACTGGGGTGGGGTGAAAAGACAGTTCTGGGGGTATACAGCACTGGGGTGGGGTGAATAGACAGTTCTGGGGGTATATACCACTGGGGTGGGGTGAATAGACAGTTCTGGGGGTATATAGAACTGGGGTGGGGTTAATAGACAGTTCTGGGGGTATATAGCACTGGGGTGGGGTGAAAAGACAGTTCTGGGGGTATACAGCACTGGGGTGGGGTTAATAGACAGTTCTGGGGGTATATAGCACTGGGTGGGGTGAATAGACAGTTCTGGGGGTATATAGAACTGGGGTGGGGTTAATAGACAGTTCTGGGGGTATATTGCACTGGGGTGGGGTTAATAGACAGTTCTGGGGGTATACAGCCCTGGGGTGCGGTTAATAGACAGTTCTGGGGGTATATACCACTGGGTGGGGTTATGGGGTTAATAGACAGTTCTGGGGGTATATACCACTGGGTAGTGTTAACAGACAGTTCTGGGGTATATAGCACTGGCTGAGGGGACAGGACATACAGCTCAGCATGAAGTTGATGCCTCGGCTCCTGTCTGACAGTGTCTTCATCTGTGGGTTGAGCCTAGAATGTATGGGCTCCTTCCAGGTTAGTGGGCGTGACCAGCTTCATGACAAGTCATACCTGGAAGGAGCCCGTACATTCTAGCATCTACCTTTTCTATTGGATGCAGTGCACACTGCGTGCTAGCTCCGCCCACAGATGAACTTAGGCTCTGCAGACCGCAGAGAAGGCTGCGTTCAGGTGTGGATGTAAGAGCCATCAGCCAGGGAAGTGCAGCTGCTGACATGATCGCTGTGGGCCCCGGAGCTCGGCCCAGGGGCCGCAGCATACATCACCGCCCTTGCTGAAAGGTGCTGATGCCGTCCCTGGTCGCTCAGAGTGCTGCATCAGTCGACCCAACAGCGCCCCCCCCGACACTGCGCCCAGGGCAAAAGCCCCGCCAGCCCCCCCCTAGATATGCCTCTGCCTGAGGTAACTAAGAGGAGTGCACAGACAAAGGACATGACTCCATAATATAAAATAGAAGATTTGCTCACACTTTCTAAACTTAAAGTCTGAGCTGGTGCAAACTGAACATATAGTATCCAAAAAAACAGTTGCACTCAAACTCTGCGGCCCACTTAATCCACCTCTCCCCTCGCTATTTCCCAGCCTCACCTGTTATGAACCGGAACCATGGAAGACCACCACAAATCATTGGTAAAAGGTGACAAGAGCATTGGCAACTAATCTGGGCGCCATCCCCTTTCTAACCATCAACACTAGAAGTAGCCGAGGGGTGAACTAACATCCTGTGCACCGCGAACCCAGCCGGAGAACTAACTATCCTAAAGGAAGGAAAGATGAATAACTCTCTGCCTCAGAAAATAGACAAGAATAGCAAGCCCCCCACATTCAAAGAGTGCAGTGATATAGGAAAACACAATACACAGATAGATGACAGGATTAGCAAAAGGTGAGGCCCCCACTGACTAAAATAGGAAAAGTCAGGAAAGGGACTGATGGTGGCCAGAGAAAAACCCTGCAAAATTCCAAATCCCTGATAGTACAAAAAGGCCCTCAGATCGCACGATCTGAACTCTGTCCTATACCAGGTGCTTTTGTCATACCAATGAACAGAAAACAAGAATCATAACAAATTCAACAAGCCACAAACACATGGACCCAAAGGAGCTATACTCCAAACAGAACTGCAGGGAGTTCCCCAGCCAAGCAACTGAGGGGGAAAATCCCTGCATGCAAATAAACTGAAAACAACCACAGCAAAAGACAAACCCAGAAAAGAGCAAAAGAACCAAACAATAAATAAAGAGCAAGCACTTGTCTGGGGTAGATGTGGTGTGGAGCAGAATGAAGCAAGGCTGGTGATACAAAGAACAACTGACATCCGGCATAGCCTGCTATCAGACCAGGATTTAAATAAGCAGAGAGTTAGCAAAGGAAACGCCCATTGCACAACACACCTGGTCCAAGTCCAAACCATTCCTGGCCACCAGAGGGAGCCTCCCAGCAGCCAAAACATAACTAACATTCACAACACTCGCCACTCTGCCAATCCCTTCACTGGCTTCCCATCGCCCAACGACTCCAGTTCAAAACATTAACCATGACATACAAAGCCATCCACAACCTGTCTCCTCCTTACATCTGTGACCTAGTCTCCTGTTACCTACCTGCACGCAACCTCAGATCCTCACAAGATCTCCTTCTCTACTCCTCTCCTCTCCTCTTTCCACAATCGCATACAAAATTTCTCCCATGCCTCCCCCATACTCTGGAACGCTCTACCTCAGCATATCAGACTCTCCCCTACCGTGGAAAGCTTCAAGAGGAACCTCAAGAGCCATCTCTTCCAACAAGCCTACAACCTACAATAGCCCTCAGTCCAGTACACCACTGCGCAACCAGCTCTGTCATCACCTATTGTACTCATTCCCTGTAGACTGTGAGCCCTCGCGGGCAGGGTCCTCTCTCCTCCTATACCAGTCTGTTATGTACTGTTAATGATTGTTGTAAGTATACCCTCTTTCACTTGTAAAGCGCCATGGAATAAATGGCGCTATAATAATAAATAATAATAATAATAATAATAAATAAACGGGAGGTAAAAAAACTGAAGGATGTGAATAGTGAACATTGAAATGTGAATATGCATTACTGCCCAGAGAACATGATTTTTTGTTTTTTTACAAATAAATCAGTTACTTTGCAAAAAAATGAGTTTGTGTGCAGTCCTCTCAGTTACCTTAGGTGTTTTAATTTTTCTTTTGCAGGTCCTTCTCTAGCCCATGTGAGAGTTCAGTATAGACACGAGGAAGGGCAGAAATTTATATTAGGACTCAGATGAGAGATACACCTTGGCGTGGTAACTGGGCTCAAGTAAATTTGGCCATTTTTATATGCAAAGTGACTCATTTTTTTTTTTAAAATTTCATGTTTTCTGGGCAGAAATGCATATTCACATTTCAATGTTCACTATTCACAGCCTTCAGTTTTTTTACCCTCCCCAATATTTGAGTTCAACTGTTATTTTGGATACTATATGTTATTTTCAGGTTGCATCTTAACCCCTTCATGACCGGCCGATTTTTCGCGTTCCGGTTTTTTTTTTTCGCCATTCTTCCGAGAGACGTAACTTTTTAATTTTTTTGTCAATATGGTCATGTGAGGGCTCATTTTTTGCGGAACGAGCTGTACTTTTAAATGAAACCATAAGCTTTACCATATAGTGTACTGAAAAACGTCCAAAAAATTCCAAATGCGGAAAAATTGCAAAAAAAGTGCGATAGCACTATTGTTTTTGAGATTTTTTTATTCACTGTGTTCACTATATGGAAAAAAATGATGTGTTGGTGTGATGCCTCAGGTCAGAGCGAGTTCGTAGACACCAAACATGTATAGGTTTACTTTTATATAAAGGGTTAAAAAATCCCGTAAGTTTGTCCGAAAAAAGTGGCGCACATTTTACACCATATTCCTTGACCCGTAGCGTTCTCATTTTTCGGGATATATGGCTCAGTGATGGCTTATTTTTTGTGTCTCGAGCTGACGTTTTTAATGGTAGCATTTTTTTGCGCAGATGCTATGTTTTGATTGCCTGGCATTTTGAGCAGAATTTGTGGCGGCCAAAAAACGTAATTTTGGTGTTTGGAATTTTTTTCCGCTACGCCGTTTACTGATCAGATGAATTGATTTTATATTTTGATAGATCTAGCGTTTCTGAACGCGGCGATACCAAATATGTGTATATATTTTATTTTTTTAACCCTTTAATTTTCAATGGGGCAAAAGGGGGATGATTTGAACTTTTAGGTTTTTTTTTTTAAAAAAAAATTTCACTTTTTTTTCTTATTTTACTAGTCCCCCTAGGGGGCTATAATGATCAACAATGCGATTGCTCTGCACTATCTGCTGATCACAGCTATACAGCTGTAAACCGCAGATACGCTCATTTTCTGCTTCATTCGGCTCTGGGCCGAGTGAAAATGAAAGTAGCTCATGTGCAGTACAGGAGTCATCAGATGACCCTGTGCTACCATGACAACCACCGTAAGTCACGTGATCATGTTCCACCCCCGCGACAGCCGACGGGCTGCTCGGATCCGGATCCACAGTGGCTCGAGGGGTCTCCGGATCCAAGTCGGGGTCGCGCGGCTACTCGGAATAAAAAGGGGGAATGTTTTGAATGGTGAATGGGATAATGTTCATGATGCCACCCACGGTGTGTGGTAATGTGAGGGACCACCGCTGCCAGTTGGGGGAGAGCCCGGGGACGATGGCGTGGCAGCTCGAGATGTTAACCCCTCCGTGGGCAGGGGGAGTGGTGTCCCGGGACTCGGTGATGGATGGAGTGGGGAACCCGTTGGGGGTGAAGGGATATCGGGTACTCACACAGTCCAAAGTCACTGATGCTGACACCAGGTAAACCAAACTGAGTGCTCTGTCTCCGTTGGTCGAGCACGCTGGGTCCGTGCCCCTTTGGTGTTGCTGGTTGGTCTGAAGCCTTGTCCCTTGGCACTGTGTGTCCTTCGTATGGATCCCTTTTGCTTAAAACTATTCGGGTCCCACTCACCTGCGTGGCTAGCAGGGTGAGCTTGCTCTCAGGGTTCACGCTTTGGATTTTATGGACGGTTATGGGAAGTCCTATCCCCCTCGTTGCGCTAGTACCCCGATTCTGGAGCGGGTGGGGAACAGTTCCTGAAGACTCCGTTTCTGTCGGGTGAATTACTGGGCTGCGTGAAGCTTCTTCCCAGCCTAGGGTCCGTGTACCCCGTCGTGCCCTGGCCCCTGCCCGGTTGTAGCACAAGGCAGCCGGCCCACTCTCTGTAGCAGCACCGTGCCCCCTGTCACTACCCCCTGCGACCGGGGTTCCAATTCCTTCTGGCCAGCCCAACGTCTGGCACCTGGGACGGGTACAGGAGCCCAGCTGCACAGCGTGACCTGTCCTGTCACCGCTGTCTCACTGCTCAACTACTACTCAACTGACATCTCTGCCCTCCCTCTTCCATCCTTCCATCTGGGTGGCCCTATTCCCCTCAAGCTGCCCAATGGGTGTTTGGTGGGTGTGGTGCAGAGTGTTCCTCAGGATTTTGGTATACCTGTTGGTAGCAACACCAAATTGACAGGACCCATAACCAAGGAGGAGCGGGTACCATACAGAAGGGCAGATTGCACCGCACTCTTGTGACGATCTGATAGGCCAGGGCGTCACAATCACGTCACGTGACTTCCAGTATCGGGTGGTAAGTAAATGTTTCCCGCAGATGCTGTTTTAATGGCGCTGTCACATATTGACAGCGCAATTTAAGCGGTTAAACGGCACGAGCAGATAACGATTCTGCTCGTGCCTGGCAGGCACACATCTCAGCTCAGAAAATCAGCTGAGATGTGCGCCAATCGCTGCATGCTGCCGGCGGCAAACCGCGGGCAGTAATACTATGACCGCTAGGACGTAATATTACTGCCCGCGGTCGTTAAGGCGTTAAGTTTAGGAAATGCCGTCAATTCTTCTATATTTGTTCATATGGTGACATTTTTAAGCTCAAAGGAAATCTGTCACACACAAAATGCCAATAACACTGCATATAGTAAAAAAATGGATTATCGGTCTGGCGAGCGCTGACAATGCACAGGTTCCGTTAAAGATTAATTTATTTTATTGTTAAAATATTTTTAGAATGCTCCTGTTAGTTAGATATACAACGCGTTTCAGCAATACATCAATGCTTTCCTCAGCATTGATGTATTGCTGAAACGCGTTGTATATCTAACTAACAGGAGCATTCTAAAAATATTTTAACAATAAAATAAATTAATCTTTAACGGAACCTGTGCATTGTCAGCACTCGCCAGACCGATAATCCATTTTTTTACTATATGCTCACTCCCTTTTGAGGGAATCGGTCAGAGCTGCAGTAAGACACAGGCACCTCCACTCCAAAGTGAAACCTTCAGCTGGAGAACGGTGGATCGCTGCAACACTCCAAGACCCAGAGTGCCGGGGATCTCAGGAGGAACCAGCGGTCCTGAATCCGGCTATCTCCATAAAGATTACGACCTAAACAGCATCGATACTAAGGATCCAAACCCCCGTCCATTCGGAGGACGTATACAACCAACACCGGGGTTGTGCGAGGGCGCACAACCTCATCAGGTGAGCAAATTCAAATTCTTCTAAATTTAATCCTAGACCCTCGGGTACTCCTCATATGCGCTACTTTCTTTTTTTCAATAACACTGCATAAACATTTAGAATAGGGAATGTAACCCGTACAAAAATCATGCCAGGTACATACAGTTTAACTTAAAATTTGCTGAAAAATCCACTTTTATTGAATATGCATATGATGGAGTTTCAGTGCACACTTGGCATGGCTTATGCCTTTGTACACTGTTATGCCCTAATATTTGCATATTAACCCCTTCACAACCTACCAGTACGTCAGAGGTCATATGTGTCCATTTAATGCAAGCTTGCGCATGGAAAAATAAATGTGCAGCATGTGGCATTTGTAACATGTGATATTGATATTAACTACTTAAGCAGGAGAATAAAATGACAGCTTGTAGGAAAAAAGATAGAAAACTTCTGCTTATATCTGTGAATGATGAGCACTTGTACTTGCTCTGTATTATTTTACTATCAACTAATTTGTAAATATGTCAGATTGTTGCATAAAAATCTGACATTCGTATTGCTGGACATTTTTATCTTATTTCAAACAGATGTATCATGGTGATTTATAAGATGTTAAGAAACAGCTTCAAATAGATATCAGATTGTAAAGAAAACCAAACTCTGGTCTAAAGGTTCTGTCCATCAAAGTCTATCATTGTATTATTACATTATGGGCAAGTGGGTCAAAATGTGAAATACCATACTATTATGGCACTCGCATGATGCGGCTTCAGGAGCTGAGCCTGCACTACAATGCTGCAATGGCTTGGTTCAGTTCTAGTACCAATGCAAATACCGTATTTAGCAACTTCAATAGCTCTCGCTTTCCCTCCTCAGCCTGCCTGTGATGTGGTCACAGGGGGCCAATTGTTGCTATGAGGAGTCCCCAGTAATTTAAACAATAGTTTTACCAGATGAATAATGATAAAAAAATTTTTTTTTTTTACTAAAACTTCACTTTTAATGAGACAATTAAAACCAAACTATTCACAGAAATATACAAAAGATCAAAATGTTCTTCCTGAAACAAACATTAACATTAAAATATACAATATAAAGTAAAAGCCCATAATATTTGGCAACTGGTAATGAAAAAAACAAATAGTTGAAAAGAATCATTATAGAGTGTCATGTGAACACATGAGACCAATGGACGTCTCCAACGTTTATGTGGGTTCATGTGAGAAACACATAATGGTGTTAGAGCTTCCATTTGTGGAAAATAAAGCCCTAACAATGACCTCTAGATCTCTCATCGATGGAAGGCTATTATGCCTTAGCCAAGGTAGGGTCTAATAGGCTTGGTGTCAATGTAAAACAGCCCATGCTATAAAATTGCATACTATTTATACTGCCTTGTCAATATTGTTAAAAAAAAGTTAGAATTGTTCTTTTTAGTGTTAAAACTCATAAAATGTATCAAAAGGTAATCAAAATGTAATATATACTCCAAAATTGTAACACTATTAACTAAAACTACAATTTGTTTCCAAAGAACTCCATCACTTTCCAATTGAAAAAGAGAAATTACCTAAAACATAATCCCTAACGGAATAAGTTCAATTTTTGGAAGTCAATTTTGGGGTTAAAATGTTTACTACACCTCTTCAGAATTTCAGTTTTCATAAGGGGATTACTACTTGGGAATTTATTATATGTGTGTGGATAGTGCTTTTCCACTTGTGAGCCCTGTAATATATACAGTAGTGATGTGTGAGCATGCTGGCCACCGCTCTATACTCGATTGAACATCAGGGTGGTCAGTCTCACTCATTACTTGATTGAGTGTCGCTGGTGCTCGAATGCCATGCTTGAGTCCACACCCTGCATGTTTCCCAGCTGTTAGACTGGAAATCAATATGCAGGGATTGCCTGCCATAGATGATAATGCTACTGTTGTCTACTGGCATTATTATGATTGGCCAGTGGCATTGCGTCATCGGGTCTTATATAAAACCCCTCAGCGCGGGAGAAAGTTAGTTGATCTAGGTGGGAGAGCTTAGAGTAAAGCAGGCACATACGTAGGGTTTATTGCAAAACAGTTTTATACTGCTACTGTAACCTAAAACCAGAAGTCCTGTTCAGGGCTAAATATTGTCCTTTTTTGTAGTAAAACTACTGTTATATGCATTTACTGTAGGGATATCTGCTGGAGGAGCGATAGTTTGGGATTAGAGCAATCATATAGGCAGTGTTTACTGCAAAACAATCCTTCTATATTTATACTGCTGCTGCAACCCCAAACCAAAAATCCTTTTCAGGGTTAAATTTTGTTCTTTCTTCTGGTAAAACTGCTGTTACCTGCATTCACTGTAGGCATAGGTGGTAGAGGAGGGAGAGTTTGGGATTAGAGTAGGCATATAGTCTATTTTAGTGCATAGGCTTTGCCAGTCTATTAGTCCCACTGCTTCCAGGGTGCATTGCAGTTTATCCTTCTAATTTTTGGCAGCCCTTGGACTTAGTGGATAGGTTTTCTCAGTCTAGGTGTCCCATTCATTTGAAACAGGGAAAAAAGGTTTTCTGAGGCCCTCCTCCATCTGTCTTCCAGGGCATATTGCCATCCCTCCTTCTAATTTTTGGCAGCCTTTACACTTAGTGCATAAACTTTATGAGTCTAGCAGACCCACTATTTAACAACTTTAACAGACTAAACATCCAACTCCTTCCAATGGAAAAAAAGCTCTTCTATGCGTCTTGCAAGGTGTATTGCACTCCCTCTTTCTAATTTTTGATAGATGCACTTAATGCATTGGCTTTCCCAGTCTAGGAGTCCCATTTCTTGAAAATGGGAAAAAAATATTTCCTGAGGCCTTCCTCTGTGTCTTCCAGTGTGTATTGCTGTCCTTCTTCTAATTTCTTACAACACTTGCTCTTTGTGCATAGACATCCCAAGTCTGGGCATCCCATTCCTTCAAAATTGGAAAGAAATGTTTGTTGAGGCTCTCCTCTACTTGTCTTCCAAGGTGTATTGTAGTTCCTCCTAATTTTTTGGCAAACCTTTCACTTAGCGTATAGGGTTTCCAAATCTAAGTGTCTCACTCCTTGGAAATTGGAAAAAAAAATGTTTTCTGAGGCCTTCCTCTACCTGTCTTTCAGGGTGTTTTGCTGTCCCTCCTTCTAATTTTTGGCAGCCCTTGCACTTAGCACATTTTGAGTCTTGGAGTCCCACTCCTTAAAAATGGAAAATATTTTTTTTTCTGAGGCCTTTTCTACATGACTTCCAGTATGTCTTGCAGTCCTTCCTTCTAATTTTTGACAACTATTGCAGTTAGAGTGTAAACTTTCCCAGTCTAGGTATCCAATGCCTGCAAAATGGGAAAAACAATGTTTTCTGAGGCCCTCCTCTACATGTTTTGCAGGGTGTCTTGCAATCTCTCCTTCTAATTTTTAGCAGCCCCTGTTCTTAGTGCAAAGGATTTCGTAGTCTAGTAGTCCCATTCCTTCAAAATGAAAAAAAAAAAAGTTTTTTGTAGCTTTCCTCTACATGTCTTCATTTTTTCTAGGGTGTATTGCAGTCCCTCCTTCTAATTTTTGGCAGCCCTTGCACTTAGTTCATAGGCTTTATACAGAGGCGTATGTAGGGGGGCTGGCGGGGCATGTGCTCCAGGTACAATATCAGGGAGGGCACTGTTGGGCCAACTGATGCAGCGTTCTGAGTTTCCCTGGTTGCCAGGGCCGGCGTCAGCATCTGTCAGCAAGGGCGGTGATGTATGCTGCTGCCTCGGGGCCGAGTTCTTGAGACCGCACTGCTCATGCCGGCAGCCGCACTTTCCTGGTTTGCGGGCTCTTAAATCCACACCTGCACGCAGCTTTCACTACTGCGTGCAGGGTCTAAGTTTGTCTGTGGGCGGAGCTAGCACGCAGTGTGTACACTGCTCTCCAGTTCCACAGATGAAGGTAGATGCTAGAATGTACGGGCTCCTTCCAGGTATGACTTAATTTGTCATGAAGCTAGTCACGCCCACTAACCTGGAAGGAGCCCATACATTATAGGCTCAACCCACAGATGAAGAGAGGAGCCGAAAACTTCTTTCTCTTCTTCTCTTTTCTTCACTGTAATAGTTCCTCAGGGTTCAGTCCTAGGTCTCCAACTCTTTTGTTTGTACATGACTCCAATTTTACAATCCATTTGCATATTTGCTTTTCAGTACCATCTCTATGCTGATACCAATTATACACATCTTCTCCTGACAACACCCTGCAGTACTTCAGAATACCAAGGATTTTCTGTCTGCTATCTTTAATATCATGTCGTCACTCTATGTGAAATTGAACCTTTCCAAAATTGATCTTCTTTTGTATTCTTCCTCTATTAATCTACCTAAACCCAATATTTGCATTCATGTGGGTGGTTCTATTCAGGGGCTGGCTGGCACATTTTAGCCTGTGGGGCAATCATAAGGCACTGGCCCTCAAGTTGCGGCAGCCCACCTTTGGTCTGTTTATCTCTGGCCACTGCATTAAAGCAGCAGTGGTAAAAGGCTTTATGAACAGACTGGTTCATATATAGGAGAACAGAACTGTGCTTACTGCTTACATAGATACTGCAACAGAACCAAGATGACTGATATAGGAACTGCAAAGAGCTTACTACAGAGATAAGGGAGCACAACCGAGGTTACTGCAGAGATATGGGAGCAGAACCGAGCTTATTGCAGAGATAAAGGTGCAGAACCAAGCTTACTGCAGAGATATGGGAGGAGAACTGAGCATACTACAGAGATATGGGAGCAGAACCGAGCTTACTACACATATACAGGAACAGAACCAAGCTTACTATGGAGATAAGGGAGCAAAACTGAGCTTACTACAGAGATATCAGAGTAGAAACGAGCTTACTGCAGAGATAAGGGTGCAGAACTGAGCTTACTGCAGAGATATGGGAGCAGAACGAAGCTGACTGCAGAGATATGGGAGCAGAACTGAGCTTACTGCAGAGATATGGGAGCAGAACTGAGCTTACTTTAGAGATATGGAAGCAGAACCAAGCTTACTACATTGATATGGGAGCAGAACCAAGCTTACTACAGAGAAAAGGGTGCAGAACCAAGCTTACTACAGAGCTATGGGAGCAGAACTGAGCTTACTACAGAGATATGGGAGCAAAACCGAGTTTACTACAGAAATAAGGGAGCAGAACAAAGCTTACTACAGAGATAAGGTTGCAGAACAGAGCTTACTACAGACATATGGGAGCAGAACCGAGCTTACTACAGAGATACAGGAGCAGAACCAGGCTTACTACAGAGATAAGGGACAGAAACCAAGCTTACTACAGAGATATGGGAGCAGAACCAAGCTTACTAAAGAGATATGAAGACAGAGTTGAGCTTACTACAGAGATAAGGGAGCAGAACCAAGCTTACTGCAGAGATAACAAATCAGAACTGAGCTTACTACAGATAAGAGTGCAGAACAGAGCTTACTACAGAGATAAGGAAGCAGAACCAAGCTTACTACAGAGATGAGGGAACAGAATTGATCTTACTATGGAGATACAGGATAAGAACCGAGTTTACTACAGAAATAAGGGAGCAGAACAAAGCTTACTACAGAGATAAGGTTGCAGAACAGAGCTTACTACAGAGATATGGGAGCAGAACCGAGCTTACTACAGAGATACAGGAGCAGAACCAGGCTTACTACAGAGATAAGGGACAGGAACCAAGCTTACTACAGAGATATGGGAGCAGAACCAAGCTTACTAAAGAGATATGAAAACAGAGTTGAGCTTACTACAGAGATAACGGAGCAGAACCAAGCTTACTGCAGAGATAACAGATCAGAACTGAGCTTACTACAGATAAGAGTGCAGAACAGAGCTTACTACAGAGATAAGGAAGCAGAACCAAGCTTATTACAGAGATGAGGGAACAGAATTGATCTTACTATGGAGATACAGGATAAGAACCTAGCTTACTACAGAGATATGGGAGCAGAACCAAGCTTACTAAAGAGATATCAAAACAGAATTGAGCTTACTACAGAGATAAGGGAGCAGAACCAAGCTTACTACAGAGATAAGGGAGCAGAACCGAGCTTACAACAGAGATAAGGGAGCAGAACCGAGCTTACTACAAAAATATGGGAGCAGAACCTGTGAAGGTAGCCTGGGCTATAGATTGTTTGTTCAAACGTAATAAGATTATCTGTGTAGGTAAATAATCAAAATATAGATGTAGTTGCATAATTATCTGTGTGTCTATATGGCAATTGCACAGACGCCATAATATGATTCTAAGCTGTATAGTCAAGAAAGGGTTAAACCAAGGATGAGTGAACAGATGTATAAACAATGAACAGAGAAAGTATTTATGCTTATCAGTAGTTTCACACAAAGGAGGAATGTGTCATCTGTGGGATGAAATGTGGGTTTCTATATCCCTACACACCTCACTGTACTGTTTTGATATGCGAGAAAAGACAGATTGATACTTTTGTTCATGTCTGAAGGTTGAAATGTAATCCTAAAATCTGATCCATGGAATACACGAGTTCAGACGCAATCCTGAGCTCAATCAGAGAACATGTCCTGTGTTCATTGATTATTGAGTCTCATAATATCTGCGCAGATACCTAATTTGGCCCCGTGCCTCAGTACCCTGAACAAAGACTCCATTAGCAGTCTTACCCAAATTTCTCCCTTGACAAACCGAGCTTACTACAGACAGAGATAAGGGAACAGAACCAAGCTTACTACAGAGATATGGGAGCAGAACCGAGCTTACCACAGAGATATGGGAGCAGAACCGAGCTTGCTACATAGCTACGGGAACAGAACCGAGCTTACTGTGTCCATACAGGAACAAAATTGTACTTAGTCTACTGCATAAATACAGCAATAGAACCAAGCATCTTACATAGCTACGGGAACAGAACAAGCTATGTGAACGAGCCCTTAGGGCTGCGTACCCACAATCAGTGTCAGCAATGTTTTGGATTCAGAGTATTTTCACAGTGTCCAAAATGCTGCATTGTACAGTGCAGGCCCAGTGGATGGATTTATAGAAATCTCCGCCCCCCTGGGCTTCTTTTAGACGCTCCATAAACTGACCTATTGTGTTGCTTTTCTATCCTCTGCATGTCAATTTATTCTAACAGCGATGCTAGTGCTCTGAGCGGGAGAATATAGCGAAAATCCGCTGACAGTTACTCTAAGCATGTGCACGGACAGCGCAATCTCCTACCCAGGAGACTACCGTCTCCATCAGAGAAAGCATGCTGTGTCCAGACCGTGAAGACGCCTGATGGCAGGCACTCACCCGTATAGATTTAGTGTTGTGCCCTAAAGATACAAATGTTTTACACATACACCACAATACACTATAAGGCTATGTGCCCACGGTCCATACATGCTGTGTCCCGGACGCAGCATGTCTTCTCCTGCGGGGCTGCGAATGGTCTCCGCAGGGACCACAGCAGCCTGTGCCCACAGTCAGGGCTCGGGCTGCTGTGGTCTCTTTCTTCTGTTCTCTCTGTGGAGACACTTGTGGCTACATAGTAAAAAATTGACATGCCAGGGTTGGGAAGCCGCATCACAGGTCAGTTTTTGCTGTGGGCTGTTCATGCAGAGTTGGCATAGGATTTCTAGAAATCCCATCCACTGTGCTTGTACTATACAATGCAGCGAAAACACTCTGAATCCAAAATGCTGTGAACACTGATGGTGGGCACGCAGCCTTGCATACAGGCATCTTACAAACATACACAACCCCAGAAACACGGACATGTAAGCATACAGTACAGAGATGTGAACACATATACAGACATGTACCCCCACACGGCATAGACGTGCACACAGAGCGTACAGCCATATACACAGACACCTATACACAGTGTAAACACACGTACACACAGCGTACAGCCATATACACATACATATACACTGACACATACACACAGCGTACAGCCATATACACATACATATACAGAGACACCTATACACAGCATACATACATGTGCACACAGCAAACAGCCACATACACATACAGACACATACACACAGAGTACAGTCATATACACATATATATACACACCCAGAAAGCTATACGCAGCATACAGCCATATACAATATATATACACAGACACGTACATGCAGCGTACAGCCATATATACATACATATACACACAGAAAACTACACGTAGCGTACAGCCATATACACGTACATATACACACAGAAAACTACACGTAGCGTACAGCCATATACACACACATATATATATACACACAAACAGCTACACACACAGTGTACAGTCATATACACATACACACAGGGAGCTAAACACAGTGTACAGCCATATACACATACATATACACAGCCAGCTGCACACAGCGTACAGCCATATACACAGCGTACAGCCATATACACATGCATATACACACAGACAGCTACACACAGTGTGCAGCCAAATACACATATACACACAGAAAGCTACACACAGCGTACAGCCATATACATATGCACACAGACAGCTACACACAGCATACAGCCATATACACATATATATACACACAGGCAGCTACACACAGTGTACAGCCATATACACATACATATACACACAGACAGCTACACACTGCATACAGCCATATACACATACATATACACAGACAGCTACACACAGTGTATAGCCATATACACTTACATATACAGACACATACACAGATATAGTCACATATAAGCGTATACATATTTGAAGACATTCTCATACATATAAACATACATAAGTAGATACAATCCTATACACACAGACATACTCACATATGGGGGGCTTTTACTTATGATGATTGGGGGACACTTCTTCTCTTGTCTCCCATGCAGCCCACAGACTTGTTTGATGGTAAATCCCAGTGGGCTAAAGAATCTTGCTGACGTCACGTCCATGTGATCAGAAGGGGCAGGGTCTCAGCCAACATAGCTGATACAAGACAGAAACTCCACGTGGTACTGGATTTGTTTATAATAGAAGCGGGGTCTGAGGTAAGACCTCCAGATGGGGAGGTATAGGTGGTGAGGGGGGAAAGCCACCGGTGCATGAATATAGTAGACGGGCGAAATATGGCCACGCCCACTAACCAAGCCGGTCACTCCCACTAACTACCCAGGCACGTCTTTCTAGCCACTGGAATGGAGCTGCAACCCTTGTCTGATGCTCCTCTTCGGCTGGACGAAGGCAGCGCACGATGCATGATGTCATTATAACACATATGGCTGCAAATAAATTTATCACACTAAACCAAAAAATCCCTATTTTTTTCCACCACCCTACATCTCCTCTCTCATCTCTGTGAACCAGCCTATCCATGATCTCCATCCTGCTAATTTTCTAAGGCTAACATCCTCCATAAACGAAATCTCCCACTCCAGTCTCCAAGACTTTTCTCGTGCTCCAACAGTACTCTTGAATGCACTACCCATGACAATCCATTTAATTCACACTATCCACAGTTTTAAGTGTAATCTAAAAACACCACTCTTTAGGCAGACCTATCATGTCCCCTCACTAATCTAACTGTTCTATGTTCTCCCTTGCTAAATTATCCTTATAATCTTGCCCTTTCTGTAACCTTGTCTCACACCCTCCATGCATGCAGTAGCTTTTTGTAGCATTATGTATACAGGTACTGGCTGATGTTTGGTTCATACAGCTTTAAATGATTACTCTTATTTATTATAATGATGACTGAACCATATACTACAAGCACTTTTTACCGTTAGTGTCTCCCATTTCCTATTGATCGTAAGCTTGCAAGCAGGTGTAGCGCCCCTGAGACTCTCAGGGCACTACAGGGAACTGCATCCTCTAGGGTATGCAGGACCTACCCCCTAGGACCTGGAGTACCAGTGCCGATACCTTCAAAGCACAACTAAAATCCTAGTTCTCCACGCCTCACCGGACATAGAGGGTTAACCATGTAAGGGGATGGTCGCCATGGAAAGGAACGAGTCCCTGGGATTATCCAGCCTGGTGGGAGGGGTCAGCAGTCAGTAAAGAGTATGGAGAAGTGCAGCACACAGGAGAGGTGTGCGGATGTGCCTGAGCTGGGTCCGTGCAGTGGTGACCCGGGGGCACAGGAGAGAGATCGCCACCACGGGTACCGGAGATACCACTGGGACCGGAGCATGCATGGGGCACAGGGCCCCAGATCAGGCGCCATTCTACACGGCTTGATAAATACCTGTCCAGTGAGGACACCTTCACGGACTTCACCGAACCAAATAATTCAGGGGTATCAGCAGTAAACTAGGATCGGGGTTCGGACACCTACCTCCCCACAGGGTAAGCACTGCCCACCGTACGGAGAAGGAGACTGTACCCCAAAAGGGACAGTTGGGCCCCAAACGCTCCATGCTACGGGGACCCAACCAACAGAGAGTGCCGGGGACAGAGCAACCTGGGTCACTACATTGGCACTGATACTCCAAGGGACCTGAACCAGCAACTCCTGGGTCCAAGTGAGTTAAAGACAACCTGGTGTGGTCTCCGTTATTATCCCTCATCATCTCCCAGGCACAGCCCTACCTGCGGAGGGCTTAACACCATTGCTGCAAACACCACCAGCTCTGGTAGTACCCACATTTAGCAGGGCGGTTCTCTATCCTTAACCGCAACCCGCAGGTGGTGTCACATGACATTAACTCTATTCACCCCTGTAAATATTCCCCCTTACAAAAAGGGGCCCTGGGCACGGGACCGGGCAACGGCTACCAGAGTGACATTCCCATTTGTTACCGCCCGGGACCGAGTACCCCCTTCCCTGGGCGCTAGACAGGGCCCTCACTTCTCTTGTTCTAATTGTTAAATTAGGTGTTATCGATATTGTTTGTATATGTCCCCTCTGAATGGTAAAGTGTTGTAATTATTCTGGTACTATATAAATACAATTAATATTTATTATGCAACTAAATTAATAATGTACAACACATTTCCAATCCATGCTGCTTGCAGAATTGCATCTGCTTTTCTATGGATATATTTTGAAATAAACTGACTTGTATACAGAACAGTGCAATAGCGATGTGTGCTACTTACCAACATCAAAGACTCTGCCACTCCTTTCCACAGCACAATGATAATCTGTAACACAGCAATTCACACTGCCACAAAAGCCACAGGTGTGCACCACATGAGAAAGGGAAAATGTGATTCCGAGAAGCAAGATGACAGTTCTGTGCCTATTTCACATTTATCTCCTATTGTAGTAAGACAGCTGTTCCAAATTAAGTTTACAGTTCCTGTCTGACAAATGCACTTAGGGTTGGATTGTTTATCTGAGGTTCTTTTATTTTACTTTTCTTACACAAAAGCATATATGAAGGACTTTAGTCATTTCACATTTTGATAGTCGTAGTACTAAGTGAACACTATAAAGCTCACCTTCTAAACACTCAAATAAAAAAAAAATAAAAAACACCTTCACTGGCAGCTATTTTGTTTGCTAAAATTATATTTCTATCATTTAATGGCGTTATCTAGCTTAGAAAACCCATTTTCAAATATTGCAATGAAGATCACAGAGTTGATACAGGAAGATCCCAGATAAAGAACATAAAGCTTCATTAAGACATCCTTTTTTCGTTATACTTGAAAATTATTTCTTTCACTGTGCTGGATCCGATTTTGATTAGGTTTTGGTTAATAGTATGTTAGCATGTTACTATTACCATCTGTGTTGCATCATTTTGTTCTTGTTTGCCCCTCACCTACCCCCTTCCCAAAAAAAAAAAGAAAAAGAAATACCAAGAATACCAAGCTTCTTCCACGTTTTAAACAGTAAAAATCAAAGAGCACAGGGAAGAAGCACAAATACAGTGGGGGGGGGGAGTATTTAGTCATCCACCAATTGTACAAGTTCTCCCACTTAAAAAGATGAGACAGGCCTGTAATTGACATCATAGGTAGTACACAACTATAAGAGACAAAATGAGGAAACAAATCCAGAAAATCACCTTGTTAGATTTGACAAGATTATTTTTGCAAATTATGGTGGAAAATAAGTATTTGGTCAATAACAAAAGTTCATCTCAATATTTGGTTATATATTTTTTGATGAATATGAGAGCTCAAACGTTTTCTGTAAGTCTTCACAAGGTTGGAGCACACTGTTGGTGGTATGTTGGCCCATTCCTCCATGCTGATCTCCTCTAGAGCAGTGATGTTTTGGGCCTGTCACTGGGCAACATGGACTTTCAACTCTCTCCAAAGGTTTTAAATGGGGTTGAGATTTGGAGACCTTCATATGCTTCTTACAAAGCCACTCCTTCCTTGCCCTGGCAGTGTGCTTGGGATCATTATCATGCTGAAAGACCCAGCCATGTTTCATCTTCAATACCCTTGCTTCTTTTTGCTTAATTGTTTTTTAATTGTTTTAATTTTTGGAGGATATTTATTCCTTTTTTTGTTGCTACTTTTAAGATTTTTTTTTGCAAATTATGGTGGAAAATAAGTATTTATTCATCTAAAAACATGCAAGATTTCTGGCTCTCACAGACCTGTAACTTCATCTTTAAGAGGCTCCTCTGTCCTCTACTCATTACCAGTAGTAATGGCACCTGTTTGAACTTGTTATCAGTATAAAAGACACCTGTCCACAACCTCAAACAGTCACACTCCAAATTCTACTATGGTGAAAACCAAATAGCAGTCGAAGGACACTAGAAACAAACTTGTAGCCCTGCACCAGGCTGGGAAGACTGAATCTGCAATAGGCAAGCAGCTTGGTGTCATGAAATCAACTGTGGGAGCAATAAAAAGAAAATGGAAGACATACAAGACCACTGATAATCTCCCTTGAGCTGTATCTTCATGCAAGATCTCACCCTGTGGGGTCAAAATTATCACAAGAGCAAAAACCCAGAATCATACGGAGGGACCTAGTGAATGACCTGCATAAATCTGGGACCACCATAGCAATGGCTACCATCAGTAACACACTACGCTGTCGGGGACTGAGATCCTGCAGTGCCAGACGTGTTCCCCTGCTTAAGCCAGTACATGTCCGGGTCCATCTGAAGTTTGCTAGAGAGCATTTGGATTATCCAGAAGAGTATTGGGAGAATGTCATATGGTCTGATGAAACCAAAGTAGAACTGTTTGGTGGAAATACCACTCATCGTGTTTGAAGGAGATAGACTGCTGAGTTGCATCCAAAGAACACCATATCTACTGTGAAGCATGGGGGTGGCAACATCATGCTTTGGGACTTTTTCTCTGCAAAGGGACCAGGATGACTGATCCGTGTACATGAAATAATGAATGGGGCCATGTATGGAGAGATTTTGAATGCAAATATCCTTCCATCAGCAAGGGTATTGAAGATGAAACATGGCTGGGTCTTTCAGCATGATAATGATCCCAAGCACACTGCCAGGGCAAGGAAGGAGTGGCTTTGTAAGAAGCATATGAAGGTCTCCAAATCTCAACCCCATTTAAAACCTTTGGAGAGAGTTGAAAGTCTGTGTTGCCCAGCGACAGGCCCAAAACATCACTGCTCTAGAGGAGATCAGCATGGAGGAATGGGCCAACATACCACCAACAGTGTGTTCCAACCTTGTGAAGACTTACAGAAAACGTTTGAGCTCTCATATTCATCAAAAAATATATAACAAAATATTGAGATGAACTTTTGTTATTGACCAAATACTTATTTTCCACCATAATTTGCAAAAATAATCTTGTCAAATCTAACAAGGTGATTTTCTGGATTTGTTTTCTCATTCTGTCTCTCATAGTTGTGGTCTACCTATGATGTCAATTACAGGCAAATCTCATTGTTTAAAATGGGAGAACTTGCATAATTGGTGGATGACTTGTTTGTTCAGATTTCCATTATTGGTTATGGTTTATATTCTTTTTGATGTTTATATCATAGCATATTACCTTGCTTTGATGGTTGCTATAACTTAATTATATTGCATCCACCTTATCCCTGTTACTATAGTGATATATGGTGAGATATACATGAGGTAATGAGCCTTTACTATTGTACAATTTTCATGCTATATGTGTAAATATGCATTTGTACCATCTTTTTAGTGATGCAATTTTATATTTAGGAACAATTGATTTGATTCCTTATTAATCTTCAGCAATGTAATGATTACCATATTATACAGTGTATTGCCACTAAACCTATTATGTATCCTGATTATTACAACTGTAGAGTAGCATGGGGGTGTATTCGAAGGCGAGGGATTTACTCAGTACTGCCCTGAACCTGCATGAAATACTTGGTCCTGGCTTGGTGGGTGGACATCAGTCATTTTGGCTGGGAACCCCCCTACAGGCTGCATAATGAAATTGGTGTTTGCTGGGCAGGACCCGATGGTGACTCACGTGCACAAGGAGACCAACTGTTCACTATAAACTACAACCGTTTACTTGACTGTTCATTGTCGTTCACAACTTTACACTCAGATAGCAAGCACATATCTTCCAGAATGTTATTTTTTCACTTTGTATTATCAGACACAGTTACCACAAACCACCCACTGTATGTGACCTTCACGGCCGACTGATTATACATTTGTCACATCCTCTCTCTAGGCCTTTACTGACGCTTTCTAGAATTAACTGTCCTTTTCTTGTTAGCTGACCCTTCCCAGGGTGGAGTAGTCAGAACACTTAACTGTATCTGTTTCTGCTGTCTGTTGTTGAGCAGACTTAACCTTTTACATACATTTCTACATCCTACATATTACATTATACATTACCAACAATACCTATGTATATTACTATATATAACTCTGTCACAGCATACATTATACTGGAACATCACATTCCAGTACATTACACTTCACATGACACAATATTTATAAAAGACGCAAGACATTATTCACAGTTCCCTACAATAAAATACATTGATGCAAATGGTGTATTCAAGGGTAGGAACACGACCAGCCTTGTTCACCACTCTTACACACCCTTGTATATGTAGTTTTCCAGGCTTGATATACACATGGTTTCCTTTTTAAGTAATTTGTTTTTATACATGTCATTTTCTTTCTTTGTTTCTCCCAATTGTTTATGCCTTTTGACATAATTTTGCTGATAATTGCCTTATAGGAATAAATTTCTTTTGCAGTAGTCTAGCAATCTGTCTATAAGCCCTTAATACCCTCTGTATATCAAACAAATACCTTTTATACTCCCCTGATATGGCATGGTCTGGTCCGATGGGCATCGCTGGTCTTGACGTCTTCTCTATAACCTACAATTGCTGTCTTCATACTTTGCTTCATAACGCGTCCTACATCATCCACACTGCAACACCAATTGTTCTCCTTTGCAGGTAAAGTACTGTAATTCCCATGTGCTGGTTGTACTTCTGCATGTGCATTACAGTACTACGTAGCACAGTACTTAGCAGGGCAGAGTGAAGTGCGCCTGGCAAGATTGGGGCACTCTGTGAATGTGTAAGGGGTGGGCAGACCCCTTACAATGAGGTACAGTTTCCCCGGAATGTTAATGATGTTTAATAAAAATGTTTTATATTCATATGCACTGTTTTTAGGGGTTCCCCTAGTGGCCGGGTGGGACGGCTGTCTCCACTGAAACAGGGCAGAAGAAAGGAGGAGCCGGCAGCAGAAAGGGGAGGGAGAAGGAGAGTTGTAAAGGGGAAAATTAGAACCAGAGGCAGTTGAGTCCGGGACGGGAGAGAAGAAGCAGAGAAGGGGCAGAGTGTGGGAGCTGGGTGAATAGGAAAGCCGGAGAGAAGAGGAGAAGACGGAACCTCAAGTGCGAAGCAGTACCGGTGTGGGTCCGGTCTGTGGGTAGCCGTAGTGGGAGCCAGGTGAAGTAGATTAGCCGGGCACATCCCCACTGGAGGAGACCTCAGGCACAGGTTTTTTCCCCTCAGCCAAAAAGTGTGAAGACATCTTGTTGTGTGTTGTGCCTCGGTGAAGAAAAGCGCGTAATAAAAATGCCTGCTGGTTCAATTGATCCATGTCTGCAGAGTCTCTGTACAACTGACGACGGCGTCTGCACCACCACACTCTGCCCCACCAAGTCATCTCCTGTCCCCAAAGTGACGGCGGCACCAGGGGTAAGCCTAGCAGAAGGGGCCATGACTACAATTCCCGAGGCACCCCTGGCACCCCGTTACAAATGCCTAAGGAGGATGTGTCATCTAGGTGAAGCATGCGGGGGAGAGAGGAGTTGCTAAGCAAGTCCAGTGAAGTCCATGGGACTGGACCGCACCGTATCAGGGCATTATAAATGGTATTTTTTTGGGATATGGAGAGTGGGTTGGGGGCTTATAGATAGGTTGGTAGACTACTGTACAAGAGTTGTCAAAGGTGGTGGTCATAGTTTTTAACCTGGTGACAGATTCCTTTTCACGTGCTGTCATTTGTAACAACTCTATAACATAATATTCGGCATGCTCCTTATTGTCTGAGAATCAATTTGAACATATAAAGAATCTGTAAAGCTCCGGCTAATGATTTGGATACTTTTCTTATCTAGGTGATTGGGGGTTATGTTAGACCAATTTGCACAGTTTAATTGGCACTATTTCCAATCAAGTTCCCAATCTATCTTTCTCCTTGTATATTCACTCTGACCTCTCAGTATAATATGAATAATGAAATAGTTTTGACCCAAAGAAGGTGATCCATTCATCTGTTACTTCTGTCACCAAGGTACAAAAAAGCATGTTACAAGTGATACGTTAAGAGTCACCTTGCTGTGTCAGATTGCATCCACTTCTTCAGCCAGTGTAAGGCTATGTGCACACGCTGCGTTTTTATGATGCTGCATTTTTGTGCGTTTTTGGCCGCTAAAAGCGCACAAAAACGCACCCGCGGCAAAAAAACGCGGCAAAAACACATGCGTTTTTACCACGATTTGCTGCATTTTTGATCTCTGCGTTTTTGATCTCTGCATTTTTCTGTGTTTTTCCAATGCATTCCATGGGGGGAAAACGCAGAAAAACGCAGGAAAGAATTGACATGTACATTTTTTTTAAGCTAAAAAACGCAGCTTAAAAAAAAGTTGCAGGGGAAACAAAGTCATGCAGTTTTGAGGCCAAAAACGCACCCGAAAAACGCGCAAAAACGCCGTGAAAAATGCACTGTGTGCACATAGCCTAAGGGCAGCTTTGCACATTGCGACATCGCAAGCCGATGCTGCGATGTCGCACGTGGTAGTCCCCGCCCCCGTCGCAGGTACGATATCGTGTGATAGCTGGCGTAGCGAACATTATCGCTACGCCAGCTTCACATGCACTCACCTGCACTGCGACCGTCGCTCTGACCGGCGACCCGCCTCCTTCCTAAGGGGGCAGGTCGTGCGGCGTCATAGCGACGTCACACGGCAGGCGGCCAATAGCGGCGGAGGGGCGGAGATGAGCAGGATGTAAACATCCCGCCCACCTTCTTCCTTCCGCATATCCTACGAAAGCCGCGGTGACGCCGGTAGGAGATGTTCCTCGCTCCTGCGACTTCACACACAGCGATGTGTGCTGCCGCAGGAGCGAGGAACAACATCGGACCGTCGCATCAGCGTAATTATAGATTATGTCGACGCTGCACCGATGATACGATTACGACGATTTTGCGCTCGTTAATCGTATCATCTAGGCTTTACACACTACGATGTCGCATGCGATGCCGGATGTGCGTCACTTTCAATTTGACCCCACCGACATCGCACCTGCGATGTCGTAGTGTGCAAAGCCCGCCTAATACCATATAGTTGTAGCAGTAGCAATCTACAGGTTAATTGTCACACAATCTAGACATTTACCTTCTTAAAACAATAGGAAGTTATCTTAGAAGTTGAAATTGTTGTATTGCAGTTCTCCTGAGAGAGCAAAAAATATTAATGAAAAATACAAAAAAACCCCTCTGCTTTTGTACAACATACCGTATTTTTCGGATTATAAGACACTTTCCCTCCCAAAAATGTTTGAGAAAAGTGAGGGGTGCATCTTATAATCTGAATGTAGCTTACTGGGGTGGTGGAGTGGGGTTGCAAGAGGTCGAGGGAATGCTGAGGCACTGTGCAGGGGCTGCGGTGGCTGTGCAGGGGCTATGGTGGTTATGCAGTGGCTGCGCTGTGGCTGCAGCGGCTGTGCGGTATCTGCAGCCGCTGTGCGGGGTCTCCAGTGGCTGCAGCTGGGGCGGCTGTGCAGTGGCTGCAGTGGCTATGCGGGGTCTCCGGCGGCTGTGCGGTTCCTGCGCGGGGTCTCCGGCTGCTGTGCAAGGTCTCCAGAGGCTGGACCTGCGGGCCGGGCAGTGAAGACTTCAGATAATGCCGCCCGGAGGCTGCGTGTGCACAGATGGTGTTCTCGGCTCAAGCTCTCATCTGCGCAGGCGCTGCCTCCGGCCCATTGATCTCCCTCCAGCGGACTTCAGGAAAATGGCGCCCAGAGGTGGCGCTTATTCAGATGAGATCTCGACTTGCCATTGAGCCTAGAGCTCAATCTGCTCTGACTCCGGGCGCCATTTCTCTGAAGCCCTCACCCCGTGCAGCCACCGCCGCCACATCAGCTGCCCGAGTATGGCAACCTGAGCCTCCGCCACAGCCCAAGCCTCTGCCACAGCCCCAGCCTCCGCTGCAGCCCCAACTTACACTGCAGCCCCAGCCTCCGCCGCAGTCCCAGCCTCCGCCGCTACACCAGCACAGCCTACAGTTTCTGGGACACCCACTGCCCCTGCCTCCTGTGACTCCTTTACCACTGCTACTGCTCCCTCCGGTAAGACACCACCGGATTACAAGACGGACCACATTTTTTTCACCTTTTTTTGCTATGAATTTGGGGTGCGTCTTATAATCTGGTGCGTCTTATAAAATAAAAAAAAGGTAATTACAAGATACAAGAGCTACTACCAGTTTGCATATCACATTTCATGCATGGACTGTGATTCACAGATGTCTGAATTTGGCTTTAGGCAAATTCTTGATGAGGTGAGGCCTCCACTGGATCGAACATCCGGAGTGGTTGGGCAAGTCCTAAAAATTATTTTGGTGGCTTAACATACAAATTGTTAGATAAATACATGAATTTCCTGCAGAATTGTTCCACATCTCTCTAAAATTAATACAAATTGTTAGGAGGTACAGTAAGTGGGAATGCATAATCCTTGTTAGGACTATTCTTAAAGGAAATCTGTCACCAGGTTTTTGCTACCTCATCTGAGAGCAGCATAATGTAGAGTCAGCTTGTAGCCAGCAAAGAGTCTTTCAATTCTTGTTTGAGGGATTTTCATCCAGTCTTCCTTAGAAAAGTCTTCCAGTTCTGTGAGATTCTTGGGTTGTCATGCATAAACTGCTCTTTTCAGGTCTAGCCAAAAATTCCCAATTATGTTCAGATCAGGGGACTCTGCGGCAATTTCAAAACCTTCAGCTTGTACCTTTTGAGGTTGTTTATTGTGGATTGAGGCTCATTATCCATTTATAGAAGCCATCATCTTTTCAACTTTCGCTTTTTTACAGATAGTGTTGTGTTTGCATCAAGAATTTGTTGAAATTTAATTGAATCCATTCTTTCCTCTACCCGTGAAATGTTCCCTGTGCCACTGGCTGCACCACAACCCCAAAACATGATTGATCCACCCCCATACTTAATGGCTGGTGAGGTTTTCTTATCCTGAAGTTCTTTGCCCCTTTTTTCTCCACACATAACTTTGATTATTCTGGCCAAAGAGTTCTGTTTTAACCTCATGAGTTCACAGGACTTTTCCAAAATGCGTCAGGATTGTTTAGATAATAATGCATAATTTTGCTTGGTGTTCCAGACCTTATCTTGTCCTTCACTGTTCCTGTTAACTGTCAGTTCTACATAACATTTCCAACTGAAGAAAGTCCAACTTAAAATTGCTTTGCTATCATTTTATAGCCCTTCTCCTGCTTTGTGGGCTTCCACCATGTTTATTTTCAGAGTGCTAGGCAGCTGCTTAGAAGAATCCATGGTTGCTGTTTTTAGGCACAAGGTTAGAAGAGACGACGTTTTCATAAATCTGTGTAATTTGCATCACCAGGCCTTTCTTAAAGATGATAGTGAACAAGCCATAACTCTATCAGGATAATTAAGGTCCGAAACCTTTGTCAAAGTTATCTGAACACACAAATCTCCAAGGGTGCCCAAACTTTTGCATTGACTTATTTGACTTTTTGTAATTTTTAAAATGTAAAAGATGAAAAAAATATTATATATTTTTGCCTAAAATACAAAGGAAATGTGTCACCTTTAACTTTATCCCTTTTAGAGATCATTTACTCTTCAACTTGCTGAGCTGTTCACAATAACAGTAATTTTGACCAGGGGTGCTCAAACTTTTACATACCATTGTATGAACTGCCTAAATGTATGCAACAATAACCTATATTCATTACAGTTATAAATTTGGCAAGCACTCCGTTATTTTTTGGAGCTGTTGGAAATCACAAGCTTGTGTATTTCTATTTTTTCTGAACACAACTCTTCACACCCAATAAAGAGTGTGACAAAATTACTAGGTAAACATAGAAAAGATTACAGCAACAGGCTGCAGAAATATTTAAATGGTGTACGACAAAGTAAAATGTGATGATTACTGCAACGCATTATGGGTAAACCTGCCTGACCAGCTCAAGGACATTTGATATTGTTTATCCAACTTCTCTTATCGCTCAATTGGCAGTGAGTAGGGCTGAGCGGATCCGACCTGTAAAAGTTCGGATCCGCGCGGTTTCCGGGTGCCGGGTGCACTATCCGGATCTGACACTAGGGAAAATAATTGAAAAATAAAGAAAAACAGCAATAAAACAGCGTTTCATACGTACCGAGACTTGGTGTCATGGCGGCATATTGCTTCCGGGTTTCGCTTTCACTTCCTGTACTATGTATCGTATACACAGCTTTTTGTGTTTTCCTCGCCCACCGCTCTCCTCTCACCTATGATTGGGTGCAGGCAACCACGCCCCCAACCTGTGACAGTATCTGCCTGCTGTGCAGTCATCGCGGCTCAGTCATTGTCTTCACAGCCAATTTTCAATGGCTATGTAGCAGAGCTGAAGTGCCGTGGGACCTCGTGTGGATTATGCCGGACCTGCAGGGCGTTGGGGGTTAATAAGGAGGTGAAGGAGGGTGTGCGTTTTGTACTTTATTCCAAATAAAGGATTTTTCTCTGTCTGTGTTTATTTACATTCACTTACAGGTTAGTGTGATGCATGTATCTGATAGACACCTGTGCTATTACTGACCAAGGGTTTAGTAGCAGCTGTGAGCGGCTATTAACCCCTTATTACCCTGATTGCCACTGCACCAGGGCAATCAAGAGCCGGTATAGCACCGGGATTGTCACATCTAATAGATGCGGCAATACAGGGCGGCTGTGGGCTGAGACTACCAGCCCACAGCCGGCGTTATCTTGGCTGCGTATCAAAATTAGGGGGGACCGCACATTGTTTTTGTTTTTAATTACTTATTTAAATAATAATAAAAAAAAGCCACATCACTTGCACATCCGCGCACACTTCTGACAGGAGCGTGCATGTGTTTCTGTGTACATGCACGCTCATGCTCAGAGAGCGCAGGCTGTTCCGGCCGATGTCATGTCAGACTTGTATGAGTCTGAGAGCGTATCATTGGAACACCCGCGCCTACTTCTGACAGGAGCGTGCATGTGTTTCTGTGTACATGCACGCTCATGCTCAGAGAGCGCAGGCTGTTCCGGCTGATGTCATGTCAGACTTGTACAAGTCTGACAGCACATCACCGGCACAGCCGCACACTTCTGACAGGAACCGCACACAGGGCACACACGCGGTTCACCTCCTCAGGTCTCCCTACACCTAGGTTATGTTACCCAGCAACCGCTGTACCCACAGTTCCCTGCATAGCCCATGTTCCTGAACATTTAGAGCCTCTGACTCTATGAAAAAAACAAGCTTTTTTTGCTTCAAAAAATTGTTTTGGACAATGACCAGAATATAAAATATTACCCAGCCATATGCAAGTATTTCAAGGAATTCCCATTTTGCGCTAAGCGCACTATTTTCAGTCTCACAGCACCCTCACCTAAACAGTTTTCGTCAACTTGCTACATATATATGGTTTGGTCTTTCAGCTCTGATTGAGCTGTGCATTACGGACATATAAGCAAAGAACCCCTTCAGACGAAACCATAAGCATAGATGAGATCACATCATTGATTCACCACGGGATACCCCACATTCCTATCAGTAGGTAATAGAAGAATTAAGACGTATGATTGCGCACACCAGCCCCGTCCTTTCATATATATCAGGACTACTATACATTTAGTCAGTCTGTCCGACCAGATGAAGGCCGAAACGAAGGCCGAAACGTTTTAAAGCGGACCTTCTGCAATTGTACTTTTTTTCCTCAATAAATAATCTGAGACAAATACAGACGTTTTACTTCTTGACTTTCCATTGGGAGGCATTACAGTGTGCCGGAGTTACTCTCCTGGTATTAAACTTGCACACTGTGATTGGTTGTAGTCAGCTGACATGCTGCCACTCAGGGTGGGTGTGTGTATAGCTGCAACCAATTAAACGCGCTGGTAGGCGGGCAAAACAATGAATATTGAATTGTCAGCTCCGGAAGGGAAAAGCGTGACTCGGAAGGAGTTTGCTGCCATGACACAGCCTCGGGTGAGTATACAGCATGCGCTCCTACCCCCCTTTCCCTTCTACAAACATTAGTAATCTCCTGATTCTGGTCCCCATAGACTTATATGGGCACCGGAATTTGGAGTGGATCCGGGTTATTTTTTCAATCCGGCAGGGATCCGCTGGTCCCGGATTTTGGCGGATTCTATCAACTCTAGCAGTAGCAGTGAGTATTTTAGACACTTTGATCAAAGCAGGTTGCGAAATATACACTTAATTGGTGTAACCTCTCAAAATTGTGCACAAATTAAATTTTTCTCTAATCAATTCACATACCTGTACTAAGGAACTTCTCTTTGGACTGGTACATTATACAGTCATAGCTAAAAGTGTTGGCAACCTTGAAATTGTTTCTAATTAATTCCCTTATCTGTACTAAGGAACTTCTGTTAGGGTGAACTCTTAACTAGAGTTCACGTATTGCCTACTGCCTGGTTTATTTGGTGTGGATCAAGTGCATGCGTAAGGAAATCACATCAGACACAGTCGAAGGGGAAATCTCTTTTTGATCAGAGAATGGCCCAGCTTCAAGTGAGCTCCTTTATTCAGAACATACACTTATATAAACTTGGAAAAGAGGAGTAGTTGGCTCTACAGTGGGCATACCCGGATGTGTTTATTGGTCAGTGGTGGGTTGAACAATGTGTTAGTCCATGAACTGATTTGTGGGCTTCATCGTAGGCGGGTCTATGACATCAACAGGGCGGATCTGTGGTGATGCTGATGGGTGGGTCTGTGACATCATCGAGGCTGATCCATGGGTGTGTGTGTTACACTACCTTATGTATAGAGAACCAATTTCATTGAACACACTTCCCACAATTCCCTATGTCAAGAGGTTAATTACGTATTTGATCCAATGGCTCTCCTCAACACTTCTCTTTGAACTTATATGTTATACAATAATGGTCAAAAGTGTTGGCAACCTTGAAATTGTTCCAGAAAATGACGTTTTTGTTTGTACGTGTGTATAATTGTTTGTACAGATGAACAAGGCAATGTCAGGTATCTGGCACTTACACCCAAGGATGAACCAGACTTGTGCAAGTCCCCAATTTTCTTCCCAAGAACTTGGCTGATTTCTTTTTACTTTCCCATGATGCTAGACAAAGAAGCAGTGTGTTTCAGGCGTGCATTAAAATACATCCACAGGTGTGTCTCTAATTAACTCAGATGTTGCCAATAAACCTATCAGAATCTTCCAAAGACTTGACATTATCACATGGGCTGTCCCATATTGTTTAAAGGCATAGTACTCTCACTGTATGTAAACTTTGCAGAAAGTGATAAAAATGCCTTAAAACATTCTCTCTCTCATTTTACTTGCATTTGTCAAATATAAATACTTTTGGTTCCTAATTGACCTAAAACAGGAAAGGTTTATTCTGATTTCATTTCAGATAGTGAGAAAAACATGTTTATGTGTCTTTTTAGATAGTGTATGTAAACTTCTGGTTTCAACTGTATGTTGCTCATTGATGATGAGGATGATGATGATGATGAGGATGATAAAATTCAGTACAATATAACTAGTTGGACAAGAAAAGACAGTAATACAATAAAATAAAATTGGTTATGGTATAGGACACAAACCTTAGGGATTTTTTATTAATCCCAAATAATTCAATGGTCAAATTTAGTGCATTTGCATGCTTAAAACGTACCCAGATACACATGATACATTTTTGTCAACTGAAAGTGGCTATATAGGAACATTTTCCACTTGAAATCAATAGGACGCCTCTTTAAAAACTATGTTTAATATATATATTTTATATAGATTCTCACTCAAATGTTAACTCTGTGTGAATGTATCCCAAGTAATCTCAGGCAGTAAATTACCTATTGACTTCAAAGTAGCATTGTTTTGGGCACACTCTGTGATTTACAGCGGTCATTATCCAAAAGAAAAAAAGATATGGGGTGAATTCCTAATATTTACAATCATTAATGAGAGTAAAACTACATATCTGTTAATATCATGAATTTGCAACAGTCCCATATTCCCCCCCAAAAAGTTTTCTATACAAAAATTTAGGACTTTTCAAGTGCCCAATTTTCCGGCACAGAATTTTTTTTACATAAGTGAACTTACCATTTGTGGTTTATATACTGCAATACTATGTAATTTGCTTCTCTTCTATCATCTCAGAGTAACAGAAATCCCTCGACTCATTTTACAACACAACACAGTCCTTAAAAACCATAATGGAAGTGTACACAATTATACAATTTCCATCTCTTACTGGTTTCATGGCCTAGAAAGTATACAATCTCTTCTGAAGACGTTTCTTTCTTACTGTATAGCAATAGTCTTTACTAGTAAATTCTCTCATATGGAATTGTGGGTGGCAATAACTACACAGACTGAATACAAATGAGTCTGTGAAAAATAGCATCAGGTTTGGAAAAGAACAAAAGCAAACTAACTTCAAAGAGACTTGGCCAAGAAGAAGAAGAATCTATAGTTTTTTGAACATAAGGGGTTTAACAAGGTTGGGTAAATAAATGACAATGTAAGCAGTTATTGGCTCCTGTTGTTTTACATAACATCTGCATCACAAAGGAGAAGCTTTTAGGAGAATCCATGATCAAAAACTGAATTCTTTGATATTGGTCTGTGCAATGACTGCTGCACACAGCACTTTGTGCTGATTTTCCTCAGCGGGTCGTTGAGGCGTGAGCGTTCCCTATGCCGTATGTCTGGAGCAACTCACTACAAAACACACACTGTGAAATAAAAAGAAAAGGACTGGAAAAAAGAAAATCACTCCTAGCAGAACTCCGCTGGGCTGTTATACATACATTTAGTCTAGTGATTTCCCAAAGATTAGACGACTGGTCTGGTTTCCTCAATTCTCATTACATTTTTCACACTGTTTCTGTTTGGTCAGTGATGTGTGGCTGTCCTGTGAAGAGCTGCTGAACTTGCAAACTGGCAAGCAGACGTTCTTTTCTGGCATATTATTCCCCCTACTTAAAATGTACATAAAAGAAAAGGAAGGCTAACAAGATTTTTTTTTCTTCCTTACGCACTATGATACCACCTATTTATAGTTAATTGCACCAAAGAGAGAGAGAGAGTTAATGAAGAAGCACAGTGGGTAATAAAGGAAAGCCATGTGATGCTAGAAATTGAATAGAGGTGAGGCAAAGTAGGGGACTCTTTACAATGATACATGCAACCGAACCTAGGATCACCATGTCGTAATATATAAAACTAGTGTTATATATTGTTTGCATGTGAATATCCTTTGTTCTACAGCTCTGTTGAATATCTATATTCCAGAATTATATAAATAATACATAAAATAATAGATAATAAATTTTAAATATTGTGGATAATTGAACTTTTAAAAAAATATATATAATTAAAATTTGCTAAATTATGGCAGTACATAAGTACATAAACACTTCTTAATGCTGACATCAAGATCTGAGTGCTAATGTCTTAAAATTTCTCATCTACGCCATATTTACCCCAAGGGCAATCAGGTAAGGTCAGGCTTTAGATTAGTTTAAAGAGGTGGTTTACTACTTATTTTTCCAAGCCACATCGATATAATGTTGAGAAACAAGCCTTCTCTCAAATACCGTGTGTTGCCAATAGTGCCTGTGTGTGGTCCGCTCATCCCCTTCTCGTGACCTCTGGACTTCGTGACCTCTGATGTCCGGTGATGCCACATCAACTTCCACACTACCTAGTGTTGCCAATAGTGCCTGTGAGTGGCGCTATTGCGGTCCGCTCATTCCCTTCGTGTGACCCCCCCGGGCTCCATGACCTCTGGGATCCGGTGATATCATGTCAACTTCCAGTTGACCTTACATTTACTGCGGCCGACCCCAGTCTTCCTGAGTGACTGTGCTCTGGGCGGTGTTTTACCGCTCATCACAGCCCACTGTTACAGCGCAACATTGCTCCTGCTTGCGGTGCTCTGCAGTGAAGGATAGAGCAGGGGGATGCTCGGCTGTGACGTGGAGCTGTGATGAGCAGTGAAACACCGCCCACAGCCCAGTCACTCAGGAAGACTGGGTCCGGCCACAGTGATGTCAGGTCACCTGGAAGTTGACGTGACATCACCGGATCCTAGAGGTCACGGAGCCCGGGGGTCACGTGAAGGGAATGAGCGGACTGCAATAGCGCCTCTTACAGGTACTATTGGCAACACTAGGTATTTGAGAGAAGCCTTGTTTCTCAACATTATATCTATGTGGCTTGGAAAAATAAGTAGTGAACCACCCCTTTAACTTACATCTAGAAAAGATGTTTAATAAACTCAACATCTCATTATACTTATTTTCAAAGAATTGCCCCAAAGCCACTGTACTTACTGTGTCACAGGCAGACTTCACATGCTCTAGCTATGATTTTACCTTGACTTAAACCTTTCAATGCCTCAGCTATAAAAATGCTGAACATGTGTTCCTATTCTGGTGAATAGTTTATTAATTCATTAAAGGAAAAATGTCACCATAAAATTACCTATTGTTTAAAGAGCACCTTTCACCAGTTTGAGCATGTTAAATTGGACACATCATGGGCTAGTGACTGCAGAGCAGAATAAAACACAATTTGTGTCTTGTAAATTCTCATCACCATTGTAGAGATATTAAATTGTAGTTTCGTATATAACTTATGATAAAACCAATTAAGCATTACCAGAAATACTTTTCTCAGGGCATGTACTTTGTCCTCTGCATGACATTACCCATCATAAGTGGGAGTCAGCAAGGAGAAAAAAAGATCAAGCCATGCTTTCAGCCTTGAGTTTTGTAGCTACTTTGTAGTTTATAACAGAGCTGTGTGTGATTACACACACCTCCAGCTTTCATTTCAGAGCAGTCACTGTGTAGGGTAGGGGTCCCCAACCTGTGGCTCGAGGGCCACATGTATAAGGGTCTGTAATGTGTGGCTTGCAGCTGTCTTCCAGCCTGGTGCATAAGCATCAGGTCTACCAACAGCTATGAAGGGTAGGTCTCCAGATATTGACTATTGTGAGTAGCCTCGCACAGAAGAGCAGCTCTAAATGGATAAGATAGGAACCCCTCAATCTTGGAATATTGCCACGATATGATTTCTCTTGAAAAGTTTTGACTGTCATGAGACCTCTGATGGGATCACTGGGTGTCACTACTGTCAGTGGGGTGGGAGCTTGATGTGGCTCACAACCCTCTCTCAGAGCTTAATGTGGCTCATGACCCTCTTTCAGAGCTGAATGTGGTTCTCAAGGTCAGAAAAGTTGGGGACCTCTGCTGTAGGCAAGGAGTAGAGCTGAGCATGATTACAAACACTTCCAGATCCCTTGTCATAGCAGTATCAGTGTGGTGCAAAGAACAGAGCTGACAGATCTGTGACAGGAGAGGTGCAGTTGCAGACATGTTGGTAATCAAATCTTTCGATAGGCTGACAATTCCAACAATTCCTGTTCTGTAGGGATCACTTTTCATCAGTCAGCTCATTATCAGCAAATAGGATTACAATGAAATGTAAAACCTATGAATAAATAACACAGAATCTACCAATGAAAAGAAGTGGTGGTCAGCATTGGACTGGAGAACCATGGGCCCACCAGAGAAATCATTCTTGGGGCCCACTATGTAGCTACATAGAAATAAATGTAATACTACCAATAGTGTGGTAAAACGTGCTAATATCAGGGTATAATCTAAAGTAATACACTTCTTAAATCACCACTCCAGGGTTTTTTTTCTTTTACTGCTGGAGTGGGGTTCTCATCTAAGGTCCCTGACCTTATTCTTATACTCCCAGGGGCGTACATAGAAATCATGGGGATCCATAGCAGAATTTCTAATTGGGCGCCCCTCCCCCCTCCAAAAAAAAAATGTCTGGGTCACAGAAGAGAATATTTCACAACTTTGCAGGTCTAACAAAGTAATTTTCCTCCTATTGAAGCCCATATCTTCCCCTTTCATTGCAGCCATAAAATATGATGGCAACATAAGTGGCCCACAAACACTGTATGATACTCCACAGTGAATTCCTCCACAGTACCCTACACACGCACAGTATGATAACCCTACTGTATGACCCCTTCAACTACCCCAGCAATGAATGGTGATCCCGACACAGTAAGATCCCCAAATGTGACCCCCATACAGCCTTACATGCAGTATAACTGGCCTACATATAGTAAAATAGCCCCTACTATCCATCCAAATTGTATAATGGCCCACATAACCCTCCGTACAGTATGATAGAACCCACACACACTTTCACACTGTATAATTGCTTGCATACCAAATAATGGCCTTCAAATAACACTAGATAAAGTATAAAGGTTCCCTCATAGCCCTCCAAATATAATGGCCCCACAAAGCCTTCCATATAGGAATGGGCCCCACATAGTCCTCGATAAAGTATAATGCTCCTCCATAGTCCTCGATGTACTATAATGCATGTCACAGTCCTTCATATATTATAATACAGCCCCCATAGTCCTCCATATACTAATGGGTCCTCCATATAGTATAATGTACCCTATAGTCCTTCATATACAGTCATATGAAAAAGTTTGGGCACCCCTATTAATGTTAACCTTTTTTCTTTATAACAATTTGGGTTTTGCAACAGCTATTTCAGTTTCATGTATCTAATAACTGATGGGCTGAGTAATATTTCTGGATTGAAATGAGGTTTATTGTACTAACAGAAAATGTGCAATCCGCATTTAAACAAAATTTAACCGGTGCAAAAGTATGGGCACCTCAACATAAAAGTGACATTAATATTTTGTAGATCCTCCTTTTGCAAAAATAACAGCCTCTAGTCACTTCCTGTAGCTTTTAATGAGTTCCTGGATCCTGGATGAAGGTATATTTGACCATTCCTGTTTGCAAAACAATTCCAGTTCAGTTAAGTTTGCTTCAAATCGCTTCAAATCATCCCACAGATTTTCAATGATATTCAGGTCTGGGTACTGGGATGGCCATTCCAGAACATTGTAATTGTTTCTCTGCATCAATGCCTGAGTAGATTTGGAGCGGTGTTTTGGTTCATTGTCTTGCTGAAATATCCATCCCCTCCGTAACTTCAACTTCGTCACTGATTCTTGCACATTATTGTCAAGAATCTGCTGATACTGAGTGGAATCCATGCGACCCTCAACTTTAACAAGATTCCCGGTGCCGGCATTGGCCACACAGCCCCAAAGCATGATGGAACCTACACCACATTTTACTATGGGTAGCAAGTGCTTTTCTTGGAATGCCGTGTTTTTTTGCCTCCATGCATAACGCCTCTTTGTATGACCAAACAACTTAATCTTTGTTTCATCAGTCCACAGAACCTTCTTCCAAAATGTAACTGGCTTGTCCAAATGTGCTTTTGCATACCTCAGGCGACTCTGTTTGTGGCGTGTTTGCAGAAACGGCTTCTTTCGCATCACTCTCCCATACAGCTTCTCCTTGTGCAAAGTGCGCTGTATTGTTGACCGAAGCACATTGACACCATCTGCAGCAAGATGAGGCTGCAGGTCTTTGGAGGTGGTCTGTGGATTGTCCTTGACTGTTCTCACCATTCTTCTTCTCTGCTTTTCTGATATTTTTCTTGGCCTGCCACTTCTGGGCTTAACAAGAACTATACCTGTGTTCTTCCATTTCCTCACAGTGGAAGCTGACAGTTTAAATCTCTGAGACAATTTTTTGTATCCTTCCCTTGAACAACTATGTTGAATAATCTTTGTTTTCAGATCATTTGAGAGTTGTTTTGAGGAGCCCATGATGCCACTCTTCATAGGAGATTCAAATATGAGAACAACTTGCAAGTGGCCACCTTAAATACCTTTTCTCATGATTGGATACACCTGCCTATGAAGTTCAAAGCTCAATGAGGTTACAAAACCAATTTAGTGCTTTAGTAAGTCAGTAAAAAGTAGTTAGGAGTGTTCAAATCAAGAAATTGATAAGGGTGCCCATACTTTTGCACCGGTCAAATTTTGTTTAAATGCGGATTGCACATTTTCTGTTAGTACAATAAACCTCATTTCAATCCAGAAATTTTACTCAGTCCATCAGTTATTAGATATATGAAACTGAAATAGCTGTTGCAAAAACCCAAATTGTTATAAAGAAAAAAGGTTAACATTAATAGGGGTGCCCAAACTTTTTCATATGACTGAATTATAATGCATTCCCCATAGTCCTCCATATATTAAAATGCACCATCTATAGTCCGTCATATCATATTATGCACCCCATATTCCTCCATATAGCATTATGCACCCGCATATAATATTATGCAACCCCATATAGCACTATGCACCACATATAGCATTATGCAGTCCCATATAGTATTATGCCGCCACTATAGCATTATACAACCTTACCGTGTACTCATTGATTAAATATATAATTACGCACCTCTCCTCGGTCCCCCTCGGCTCCTCCTTCCCCAGCTGCGTTCTGTGCTCTGCACATGTCAGCGCAGGCAGGCAGTAGTGACATCACTGCGCTCTGCTGTGCTGAGTTTTCAGGGCACAACAAATGTAACGAATGATGAGAGAGGGAATGCTCCGCTCAGTCTCTCATCATTACTTTCAATCTGTGATGCCGATACAATAGAGAGTATGATGCTGGGTCCGGGGCTCGCAGGAGGGGGGGGCCCGGTGTCACCGCTGACACTGGGCCCCCTGACTCACAGGCCCCATAATGGCTGCGTGGTTCTTCGCCATTGGCGGTACCCAGTAGGTGTCCCGGTCCTGTCTTCAGCTCATGGAGTGCTTACCTTCCACGCCGCATCCTCGTCACATCCACGGCTGTGTTGCCTGCAGCAGTGTGACCTCATTATGCTGCTGCACACTGGGTGGCAGGAGGATGCATCCACACCTTGCTCTGATCCACTGATCCTGGCCCAACCACATGGGTAATTTGCACGTGAAGAGCATCACAGGCAAATTAGCCATGTGGTAGTGCAGCTGTAGATGAGGGCCCGGCCAGGGGCTTAATAAAGCAAAGTAAGTACCCTGGGCCAGGTCCCGCCTCTTCACTGGGCCCCATCTGCAAGGCCATTAACGGCCTTTTCAGAACGATGCTCTGGTGGGCCAGACCGACCCTGTTGGTGGTCATAGTTCACCTCTTCTGCTCCCTCTCCCTACACACTGATCTCTGTACATATTTCTCGTCATGCCTTGCAAACACTTCCATAGAAGCCTTTGATTCTTCCCTTGACTACTTGCAGTTGGCTGCTTTAAATGTTTAATAAGGTAGAAAAAAATACAATTAAACAAAATTACAATCAAACTAAAAGCAGATCAAAGAATAAAGGATGTTTCACTGTTTTTAATTTTCAGAATGTTAATGAAAGACACAAATAAGCTTTGAGATGAAGGTAGCTTTCTCAGCTTTTTACTTTCAAACACTATAAATTAGCAAAGAGAGACCTCTGGCCTTCAGATAAAAAGTGACTTCAGTACATACAAGAGGGAGCTCATAAAGAGAGCAGCAGATTTGTATAGACAAACTCCCCTCTGATGGACACAATCCTCCAAGTTACTTGTTAACACCTTGGGATCCAAAGAAGCAAATGAAAGCAGCAGCAACAGCATATGTGTTCTACAAAATCCTCTCTCATGTGTCCAGCCAAGGGTAAAAAATAAGTCAGCTCTTCTAAAAAGGCTGCTTTTCATAGCTATTGGGAGCTGAATCTTAGTAGCTTGTTAAACTGTACAGAAAACGAAAAAAAGATTAAAGAAGGCATACAATCCGTGTGAAGAAATGGCTGTGACTCCAAAGAAATTGATGATCTAAAGGAAGGAAGAGATTCCCTTTAAACTACATTCTCAGAGTGCAATGCAAATGATCCCGCATGCAGCTGGCATTGGCAGACAGCCACCCGCCTGCATATGAATAAAGTCAAAGGGACACCCATAAGAATAGTCCTTAAAAGATAGAAAGAACAGCAAAGAGGGTATTTTTGTTAACATTTTTCTACAAATAATGGCAATGATGAGCTCATCCATGTCTCATCAATGTCTTGAAGATGTTCTTTTAACTCCTCATTTGTGTAAAGCTGCTTCTAAAAAATAACTTCAGTAACTTATCAAGAGCATTGTCATTTGTCATACTTTATGGAACTATTTTTCACTAGTGAATTTATGGAGTGGTGGTTTACAGACCCTTAATGGAATACTGGAACTAAGAAAAGTTCAAATAAGGCTTATGATATTTTAGAACAGGGGTCTCAAACTCAGCTGGGTGTAGGGGCTGCACATAGAAAAAAAATAATTTGGGGGGCTGCATTCTTTTCAGGACAAAGTGTCATTCTTATTGGTACCATATTTTTTTAACCACCTTTGGATCACTGTTTTTGAACATTTTTCATATTTTTATTGTAAAAAATGTGCACTTTCTTTGTTATATATATATATATATATTATAATATATAAAGCTGAGTGTATGTGTGTGTATGTGTGTGTATGTGTGTGTGTATGTCCGCTAAAGAAATCCGCACCGTCGCATTTACAATTACGAAATTTTGCACAGACACTCCATGTGACCCAGGGAACGTCATAGACTATGTTTGGTTGGCAAAATTTAACTCCGTGCTTTACAATTACTCTCCAAAAATTCTGCCGCCATTAAACTGAATGGAGGTGGGAGCTATAGTTATTAATAGCAACTGTCAGTGGTTGCTATAGGAACAAAATAAACTGTTAGTATAAAAAGCTTATGTGTGAGAAAGACACAGAAAAAGACAGACGGAGAAAGAGACAGAGATAGAGACAGGAAGAGACAGCCGAGCAAAGAGACAGCCCTGGAAAGAGACAGCCCTGGAAAGAGACAGACGGTGAAAGAGACAGATGGGGAAAGAGACAGACGGGAAAGAGACAGCCCTGGAAAGAGACAGCTCTGGAAAGAGAGCAGCCGGGGAAAGAGACAGCCGGGCAAAGACAGACGGGCAAAGAGACAGCCCTGGAAAAAGACAGCCCTGGAAAGAGACAGACGGGCAAAGAGACAGACGGGCAAAGAGACAGCCCTGGAAAGAGGCAGATGGGCAAAGAGACAGACGGTGAAAAAGACAGACTGGGAAAAAGACAGATCGGGAAAAAGACAGACCGGGAAAAAGACAGACCGGGGAAAAGACAGACCGGGGAAAAAGACAGACCGGGGAAAGAGACAGACGGGGAACGAGACAGACGGGGAACAAGACAGACAGGGAACGAGACAGACGGGGACAGAGACAGACGGGGAAAGAGATAGCCCTGGAAAGAGACAGCCCTGGAAAGAGACATCCCTGGAAAGAGACAGCCCTGGAAAGAGACTGCCCTGGAAAGAGACAGCCAGGCAAAGGGAAAGCCGGGCAAAGAGACAGCCCTGGGGAGAGACAGATGGGCAAAGAGACAGATGAGGAAAGAAAGAGACAGACAGACACACATACATAGAGACAGACACAGAGATGGAGATAGATAGACTGATACAAATACAGAGACATAGACACAGACAGACAAGGAAAGAGACAGACAAACAGCGACACACATACAGAGACTGGGAGAGAGACAGTTACAATTCCGGGCAATGCCCGGGTACTACAGCTAGTATATATATATATATATATATATATATATATATATATAAAACAAGAAAAAAATATTCATGCTTTATTTTGATTTCTTATTTACATTTTATCCCCTTTTTGTAAGTAATACAGTTTTACAATTAGCACCATATAGAAATTTTGGCCAACATCTTGCAGTAATGTTCCCATTCTGGTCCTCATCATTTAGTAATGTCCCCCTATCCTGTTCCCCTTCTTATAGTAATATGCGCCATCCTGGTCCCTATTCTGTAGTAATGTGCCCCATCCTTGTCCGCTGTAATAATGTGCCCATCCTTGTCCTCTTGTAGTAATGTGTTCATCCTTATTTCCATCCTGTAGTAATGTGCCCATACTTGTCCCCTATAGTAATTTGCCCTTTCATTTCCCCTTCTTGTAGTAATTTGCAAATCTTGTAGTAATGTGCCCATCCTTGTCCCCATCCTGAAGTAATATGCCCATGCTTGTGCCCATCCTGGTCTCCATCCTGTAGTAATGTGCTCATCCTTGTCCCCATTCTGAAGTAATATACCCATCCTTGTCCCCATCTTGAAGTAATGTGTCCCATCTTTGTGCCCATCATATAATAATGTGTTCATCCTGTGGTAATGTGTCCATCTTTGTGCCCATCCTGTGGTAAAGTGTCCATCATTGTCCCCATCGTATAGTAATATGCCCATCCATGTCCCCTTCCTGAAGTAATGTGCCACATCCCAGTGCCCATCCTGAAGTAATATGCTCATCCTTGTCCCCATCCTGAAGTAATGTGCCCCATCTTTGTGCCCATAATGTAGTAATGTGCTCATCCTGTGCTAATGTGTCCATCCTTGTGCCCATACAATAGTAATGAGCCCATCCTGTGGTAAGGTGTTCATCCTTGTGCCCATCCTGTAGTAATGTGCCCATCCTTGTGCCCATCCTGGTCCCCATCCTGTAGTAATGTGACCATCCTTGTTCCCATCCTGAAATAATATGCCCATCCTTGTACCCATCCTGTAGTACTGTGCCCATGCATATCCTCTTCTTGTAGTAATGTCCCCTTTACTGGACCTCTTCTTGTAGCAATGTCCCATCCTGGTCCTCCCCTATTGTGCTATTACATTATTAAACAGACACACACACAACCTGCCCAGTGCAGCGTCAGCGGGCAATACACACCCATGCACATACCAAAAATTCTTCTCACCTGTCCATTGTTCCATCGGCGTCCTCTTTCCTGCTTCATGCGGTCCACAGGCATGCGGACCCGGTAATGATCTCAGCCACTGTCAGATGAACGATTTGCCAGCGCTGAGCAGAGTCAAGTTATTTCTCTCCAATTTTACAATAGCAGCTGCTGGCCAATCAGAGGCAAGCAGCTGAGGTCAGTTGCTTGACTCTGATTGGCCTGCAGCAGCCATTGAGTTGTGCAGAGAGATCTTGACTTTGCGCAGCACTGGCAAAACGTTAATCTGAAATAAAGCACTGAGGGCTACAGCCCCTGCACCGGCTGCGATCGTTACTGGGTCCACCTGCTTGGAGGCAGCAAAATGCAGCCTGAGGGGCTGCATGCAGCCCACAGACCGCGTATTTGAGACCGCTGTTTTAGAACATACGTGTTTTTTAGGTTCTTATTGATATCCCTTTTAGGAGACGAGTAGGGCAGAAAACAGCGCAATAGGGTTTTAACCCCTTAACGACCTTGGACGTACTGAGTACGTCATGGTGACATGGTGCTAAACGACCCATGACGTACTCAGTACGTCCTGGCGAAATCGCGGTCCCGGAGCCCCGGGGAGTGAAATTTATTTACTTAAACGGTAGATTCGGGAAGGAGGGGACCTCTGCCTGACCTCAGGAGGGGTGGTGCCTCCTCCCCGAACCTACAGAGGCTGTGATTGGCTGACGAACGCCGCTCAGCCAAGTACAGCCACTGTAATGTTCCAGCCATTGAAAATGGCTGGAACATTGAAATCCAGCCCTGATCAGTGCTGCTGTAGCACTTGCCATTGGCTGGAGCTGGGTGATCGATGCTTCACCCGCCCCCAGCTCTGATTGGAGAGACCGGTCTTGTGACCGCTCTCTCCAATCAATGTGGATCTGCGGCCTGTGACCGTCCCTGGAAGCCGAGGAGAGCGGTAAGTTGTTGTCCCCGCTGCCCGCCCCTGTCCCCGATCGCCCCGCCGCCCGCCCCTGTCCCCGATCGCCCCGCCGCTGCTCCCGCTTCACCGCTGTCCCCGCCGCTGCTCCCGCTTCGCCGCCGCTGTCTCCGATCGCCCCGCCGCTGCTCCCGCTTCACCGCCGCTGTCTCCGATCGCCCCGCCGCTGCTCCCACTTCACCGCTGTCCCCGCCGCTGTCTCCGATCGCCCCGCCGCTGCTGCCGCTGTCTCCGATCGCCCCGCCGCTGCTGCCGCTTCACCGCTGTCCCCGCCGCCATGCTCCCGCTGCACCGCTGTCTCCGCCGCCATGCTCCCGCTCCACCGCTGTCCCCGCCGCCATGCTCCCGCTGCACCGCTGTCTCCGCCGCCGCTCCCGATCCACCGCCGTCCCCGCCGCCATGCTCCCGCTGCACCGCTGTCTCCGCCTGTGACCGTCCCTGGAAGCCGAGGAGAGCGGTAAGTTGTTGTCCCCGCCGCCCGCCCCTGTCCCCGATCGCCCCGCCGCCCGCCCCTGTCCCCGATCGCCCCGCCGCTGCTCCCGCTTCACCGCTGTCCCCGCTTCACCGCCGCTGTCTCCGATCGCCCCGCCGCTGCTCCCGCTTCACCGCCACTGTCTCCGATCGCCCCGCCGCTGCTCCCGCTTCACCGCTGTCCCCGCCGCTGTCTCCGATCGCCCCGCCGCTGCTGCCGCTGTCTCCGATCGCCCCGCCGCTGCTGCCGCTTCACCGCTGTCCCCGCCGCCATGCTCCCGCTGCACCGCTGTCCCCGCCGCCATGCTCCCGCTGCACCGCTGTCTCCGCCGCCATGCTCCCGCTCCACCGCTGTCCCCGCCGCCATGCTCCCGCTGCACCGCTGTCTCCGCCGCCGCTCCCGATCCACCGCCGTCCCCGCCGCCATGCTCCCGCTGCACCGCTGTCTCCGCCGCCGCTCCCGATCCACCGCCGTCCCCGCCGCCATGCTCCCGCTGCACCGCCGTCCCCGCCGCCATGCTCCCGCTGCACCGCTGTCTCCGCCGCCGCTCCCGATCCACCGGCGTCCCCGCCGCCATGCTCCCGCTCCACCGCTGTCTCCGCCGCCATGCTCCCGCTGCACCGCTGTCTCCGCCGCCGCTCCCGCTGCACCGCTGTCTCCGCCTCCGCTCCCGATCCACCGCCGTCCCCGCCGCCATGCTCCCGCTGCACCGCTGTCTCCGCCGCCATGCCCCCGCTGCACCGCCGTCTCCGCCGCCATGCTCCCGCTGCACCGCCGTCTCCGCCGCCGCTCCCGATCCACCGCCGTCCCCGCCGCCATGCTCCCGCTGCACCGCTGTCTCCGCCGCCGCTCCCGATCCACCGCCGTCTCCGCCGCCATGCTCCCGCTGCACCGCTGTCTCCGCCGCCGCTCCCGATCCACCGCCGTCCCCGCCGCCATGCTCCCGCTGCACCGCTGTCTCCGCCGCCGCTCCCGATCCACCGCCGTCCCCGCCGCCATGCTCCCGATCCACCGCCGTCCCCGCCGCCGCTCCCGATCCACCGCCGTCCCCGCCGCCATGCTCGCCACTGTCCTCGCCGCCGTCGCACCCACCTTTTTCAGCCGCTGCTGCCCCCGATCGGCGGCGGCCGCCGCCTCCTTCATCGGCTGCCCCTTCTCCATCGCCACACCACCTATCCCTCCATGTGCTGCAAGCCACCCTCCCCCCACGTGGCTGGCTTGCAGCACATGTGGGGGGAGGGTGGCTGGCTGGCTTGCAGCACATGTGGGGGGAGGGTGGCTGGCTTGCAGCACATGTGCTGCAAGCCACCCTCCCCCTACATGTGCTGCAAGCCAGCCACCCTCCCCCTACATGTACTGCAAGCCCCCCTCCCTCCCCCCACATGTGCTGCAAGCCACCCTCCCCCTACATGTGCTGCAAGCCAGCCACCCTCCCCCTACATGTGCTGCAAGCCCCCCTCCCTCCCCCTACATGTGCTGCAAGCCCCCCTCCCTCCCCCTACATGTGCTGCAAGCCCCCCTCCCTTCCCCTACATGTGCCATCTCTCTCTCCCATCAGAATCTGCCCCCCTCCCCGATCTGCTGCCTGCTCTCTCCCATTTTCCATCTACTGCCCCCTCTCACCCTCCTCGATCTGTTGCCTCCTTCATCTGCTGCCTCTTCTGTCTGCTGTGATCCTGCTGCCTAGATCCATCCTGTAAGGTAGGTATCCCCATCTCACCCCCCCCATCCTCTGCCGCTCCTCCATCCGCTGCGCCATTTCCCATCCATCCGCTGCGCCATTTCCCATCCATCCGCTGCGCCATTTCCCATCCATCCGCTGCGCCATTTCCCATCCATCCGCTGCGCCATTTCCCATCCATCCTCTGCCGCTCCTCCATCCGCTGCGCCATTTCCCATCCATCCGCTGCGCCATTTCCCATCATCCATCCGCTGCGCCCTTTCCCATCCTCTGCCGCTCCTCCATCCGCTGCGCCCTTTCCCATTTTCCATCCGCTGCGCCCTTTCTCATCTGCCGCCCCGCCCCCTCGCATCGCATTATCCAGCGCAGTTGCTCGCTTCCAGACTGCAGTGGATGATGCGATGCGAGACTCGTGCATTGCTCTCACGTTTGGCACTGGTCTTAGTGGCAGGTGCTCTTTTTTTTTTTTTTTTTTACTGATGTCTGTATTTTTTATTTCGCCAAACTAATTTTTTTTGTATGGGGGGGGTCTAGTTTCCAAAATGGGATCACATGTGGGGGAGCTCCATTGTTTAGGCACCTCAGGGGGTCTCCAAATGAAACATGGCGTCTGCTAATAATTCCAATCAATTTTACTGTGAAATGGCGCTCCTTCTCTTCTGAGCCCCGCCGTACGCCCAAACAATTGATTTCCACCACATATGAGGTATCGTCGTACTCAGGAGAAATTGCACAATACATTTTATGGTGCATTTTTTCCTGATACCCTTGTGGAAAAAAAAGCTACCTGTTTGAAAAAACAATTTTGTGGTAAAAAAAAGAATAAAATATTTTCACGGCTGAACATTACAAACGTTTGTGAAGCCTCCAGGGGTTCAAAGTGCTCACTAAACAGCTAGATAAATTCCATGAGGGGTCTAGTTTCCAAAATGGGGTCAATTGTGGGGGAGCTCCATTGTTTAGGCACTTCAGGGGGGTCTCCAAATGAAACATGGCGTCCGCTAATAATTCCAACCAATTTTGCTGTGAAATGGCGCTCCTTGCCTTCCGAGTCCTGCCGTGCGCCCAAACATTTGATTTCCACCACATATGGGGTATCTGCGTACTCAGGAGAAAATGCACCATAAATTTTATGGTGCATTTTTTCCTGATACCCTTGTGATAAAAAAAGCTACCTGGTTGAAGCAACAGTTTTGTGGTAAAAAAATTTTTTTTTCTTTTCACGGCTCAACGTTATAAACTTCTGTGAAGCCCCCAGGGGTTCAAAGTGCACATCAAACATCTAGAAAAAATATTTGAGGGCTCTAGTTTCCAAAATGGGGTCATTTGTGGGGGAGCTCCATTGTTTAGGCACCTCGGGGAGTCTTCAAACCCGACATGGCGTCCGCTAATGAGTGCAGCTAATTTTGCACTCAAAAATACAAATGGCGCTCCTTGCCTTCCGAGTCCTGCTGTGTGCCCAAACATTTGATTACCACCACATATGGGGTATCTGCGTACTCAGGAGAAAATGCACGATACATTTTATGATGCATTTTTCCTGATACCATTGTGAAAATACTAATTTTTATGGCTAAAGTAACATTTTTGTGTTAAAAAAGTAAAATTTTCATTTTTTCGTCTACATTGCTTTGGTTGCTGTGAAGCTCCTAAAGGGTTAATAAACTTCTTGGATGTGGTTTTGAGCAGAGTGAGGGGTGCAGATTTTAGAATTGGGTCACTTTTGGGTATTTTCTGTCGCCTAGGTTTCTCAAATCACTCCAAATGTGATGTGGTACCTAAACAATTTTTTTTTGTAAATTTTGTTGGAAAAATGAGAAATTGGTGATGAACTTTGAACCCTTCTAACTTCCTAACGGAAATTTTTTTTTTTTCAAAAATTGCGCTGGTGTAAAGTAGACATGTGGGAAATGTTATTTAGTAACTTTTTTGTGTGACATATCTCTCAGATTTCTGGGCATAAAATTTCAAATTTTGAAAATTGCAAAATTTTCAAAATTTTCGCTAAATTTCCGAAATTTTCACAAATAAACGCAAAACATATCGGCCTAAATTTACCACTGACATGAAGTACAATATGTCACGAAAAAAAAATCTCAGAATCGCCAGGATCCGTTGAAGTGTTCCAGAGTTATAACCTGTCAAAGTGACACTGGTCAAAATTGCAAAAAATGGCCGGGTCTTTAAGGTGAAAACAGGCTGGGGGCTGAAGGGGTTAACTGGTTAAATAAAGGTGACAGGATGCGGAAAATTTCTCACCTGATGTGGTTGTGTGTGACACAACCACTGATGAAGTGAGAATGGCTCCTGAAATCGCACGGTTGGAGATAGCAAAGAAATGCTGAAAGGAGTGTTAAGTGGTTCCTCTGTGATGCCATGAATAACTAGAAGGGATAAGTCAAAAAAATCTTCATATTGCTATATGTTTTATTAATCTACTCGTTTCAAAGCCCACTATCCTCTTCATCAGGTTAAAGCCAGACCTTAAAATGCATAGAATAATAATCAATATAGTAATCTGAAGGTATTTTGGACTCATCCAATCTGGTTATTTACAGAAGCGCAGAGGAACCATTTAACACCCCTTTCAGCTCAATTTAGCACTTTTGACACTTGAGTTGAAAATTTTAATTTAGTTGAAACCTCATATTTTTTCTCCTGATGATGAAAAACCTAAACAAATTAACTATACACACCAGACTTTTATAATATACATATACAATCTCATTATTAAGATTGAGGCTCTGGTAATATTACATTTGGGCCTTCCATTGAAGGTATATGTTGGGAAATTTTTCTGATACGCCCCTCGTGTTTAAAGGTTGTGACTTATTATAGTGTATAGTCTTTGGTTTTACTGTAAAGCTCATTTTCTTTTAATTTGCGCAATACAGTGTAAAGGCCACTTTACACACTGCAACATCGCTAGCGATATCGCTGTAATGTCACCGGTTTTGTGACGTAATAGCGACCTCCCCAGTGACATTGCAGTGTGTGACACGCATCAGCGACCTGGCCCCCGCTGTGAGGTCGCTGATCGCTACAAGTCGCTCAGGACCATTCTTTGGTCCTTTGTTTCCCGCTTCGCAGCATGTGTCGGTGTGTTTGACACCGTTAGTGACCCAGTCCATAGGCATGCTAGCATTCTCTTTCCAGCGAGGTCGTTCTGCAGGTCTGTATCGCTGCTGCGTCGTTGGCCAGATCTGCCTGTTTGACAGCTCACCAGCGACTGTTAGAGACTTTCCAGCGATCCCAGCCAGGTTGAGATCACTGGTGAGATCGCTAGAAAGTCTCAGTGTGTAAAGGGGCCTTAAGAAAAGGTACTCTATGGCCACACTTATTGACCCGGCTTATGCAAAGAGGCACTTCCTATATGAATGGTACCCCTAAGGATACAATAAGTACTCCTAGGAGTAAATAAATCTCCATTTTTAGTGGATCAAAATTAATGTATAGAACCAAGAATACAACAAAGTAGACTATACTGAAATCAATTAAATGATATATAATTATAGTAATGGTACCATATGTATGTAATTACATTTTATATAGAATACAGTAGCTGCCATGGAAACATTTGCTGTTTGCATTAGTTGAGAAACTATATAACCTAATGTTCATTATACCAGATAAATAGGATTATTCTGTTTGCTTGTAGTTAGCATTAAATATCATCAAACATTGTGGTTGTTAGGTTTTTACATCTAAGGGATAGAAAATGTAGGTAACATGAAACACTTAAGTCTTCATGGTCAGTGTTACCATTTTATTTACAGTCAATAGCGTGGCAATACAGTAGTGATAATAGCCTTTTCCTAGCACCTAACTCCTAGTAACTAAGCTTATTGTCTCATGCTTCCAGACTGTCTTAAGAAGTGTTCACTGTAAAGCCTGGAAAGGTCTGCCTTTCTTGGGATCTTTTGAAATTTAGAGAAAGATTCATGGAAAGAAAAAATAATGCCAAAAGAATTTCATGGAGAGGACAGATCTGACATAGCTCCCTTTCTTGAGGAGCAGCGCCCGCTTTCACCATGCTAAATGTTTCTACAGTTCGTTTTATAAAAAGGATTAGATTATAAAGAGGTGGTGGAGCTTAGCACTGTCTGCTACCCCAGGAAGTTTCATCTCATTGCTATGACTACTTCTTCCCTGCTGAGATGTTTAGTTCATAAGGTTGCTAATTTACTAAGAAGAAGACATCTTAATAGGAACCTCCAGAAATGTTCACGCCATTGTCATTTTACATGTGTTTGTATGTGTATTTATTCAGTTGCATCAATACGATTGTGAGGATCCTTTAAGCCTAAAACAATAAAAAGACAAAGGATGGAACTAAGTGCCTTTATAAATAGGAAATTACTATTTATTTTAATTGTGTTAAGGCCCAGTCACACACAACGACTTACCAGCGATCCCGACAACAATACAACCTGATAAGGATCGCTGGTAAGTCGCTGGGAGGTCGCTGGTGAGATGTCACACAGTCAGACCTTACCGACGACGCAGCAATGATCAACGACCTGTATAACGATCTCGGCGGGCATTGGGACCGTGTTAGGAGGTCGTTGGTAGGTTGTTAAACATGGCGATGTGTCCTGCCCAGCAGGACATCGCCTTTGAAGAAAATGGTTCAGACCATTCGGCAACGACTAGCAATCTTACAGCAGGGGCCTGATCGCTGGTAGGTGTCACACATAACGAGATCGCTGGCGAGATCGTTGCTGCGACACAGAAACTGTGACTCAGCAATTATCTCGTTAGCGATTTCGTTGTGTGTGATGGAGCCTTTACTTTTTTGAATGAACTGCTATATTGAAGAATTACTTAAAAAGGTTGTTTTTTGCCGTCTAATCAGGAATACAAAATTTTCCCTGAAAGGCTAATATTCATTATAGAACAAGTAAAGTAAATGTTTGTAACAGTTACATTAAAGTTGTCCACTACTTAAACTTGATGACCTAATATTACGATAGATCATCAATGTCTGACAGTCTGCGGCAGCAAGTGCTTAGTTGTGAATATGCTCCATCTTTTGATAGTGGCCGCAAGCGGGTAGTGCACATTGATTTGAATAGGTGGCAGATGTGCTCTACCCAGCAGTGTTCGCTATCAGAAGATGGGGCAACTCCAGAAATTAGCATTGGCCACCGCCGGCACTGAAAACAGCTGATCGTTAGGGGTGCCGGGTGTCGGACCCCGGCCAATCAGACATTCATGACCTATCCCTAGGATAGGTCATCAATGTTTATTTAAGTAGTGGACAAACTCTTTAAATGTTTTCCTTGCCTGATTACTGATAAAATAAAATGCTCACAGCACTCTATGGCAGATAAGGTAATGGAAACTGCAGTCATGCTTTTGTTTGACAAACTAGGCACACCATGAGCTTAAAGGTACCATCACACTAAGCGACGCTCCAGCGATCCCACCAGCAACCTGGCCTGGCAGGGATCGCTGGAGCGTCGCTACACGGGTTGCTGGTGAGCTGTCAAACAGACAGATCTCACCAGCAACCAGTGACCAGCCCCCAGCCAGCAGTGATGCGTGGAAGCGATACTGCGCTTGGTAACTAAGGTAAATATCTGGTAACCAACCTAATGTTTACCTTGGTTACCAGCGCACACCGCTTAGCGCTGGCTCCCTGCACTCCTAGCCAGAGTACACATCGGGTTAATTACCCGATGTGTACTCTGGCTACGTGTGCAGGGAGCCGGCACTGACAGCGTGAGAGCGGCGGACGCTGGTAACGAAGGTAAATATCGGGTAACCAAGGAAAGGGCTTCTTGGTTACCCGATGTTTACCGTGGTTACCAGCGTCCGCAGAACCGGGCTCCCTGCTCCCTGCACATTCAGTTCTTGCTCTCTCGCTGTCACACACAGCGATCTGTGCTTCACAGCGGGAGAGCAACAACTAAAAAATGGTCCAGGACATTCAGCAACAACCGGCGACCTCACAGCAGGGGCCAGGTTGTTGCTGGATGTCACACACAGCAACATCACCAGCAACATCGCTGCTACGTCACAAAAGTCGTGCCTCAGCAGCGATGATGCTAGCGATGTTGCTTAGTGAGACGTGGCCTTTACTTTTCCAAGTCTTGGATAATATGCTGATAGGTTACATAAGGCCATATGCAGGGGTTCAGGAAACCTTAGTAACAAAGTTGCTATGTTTGAGGGAACATGTTCCTCCTTGGCTAATCAATATGGAGAACCACTCCATTTAGGTACAAATTAAGTTATTAAGTTTATATTTTTCTTTTCTGTATTGCGGCAGATTAACTTTTAATGGTGATTACAGAACGACTGAATCATGCCTTATAATGAGACAACCAAGGGCTGAACTAAAATGCTTTAGTATCATAGGACTCTTTTTTTTTTATTGCTATTTACAGTATGTCTAGAGAAATACTAATTCTCTGTTATAATACAATAAACAAACCGAGCTTATGACAATCAGATGATTACTATACTGCTAGGTTGGGTTATGTGAAAATACAGTGCTGCAATTTAGTTTTTATTAGGCTTTTTCTTGACTGAAATACATCTGTATTGGATGGCTGGGGCACTGTTGTTGCTTTATTGAGCTGATCCCTGGCTGTCCTGCTGGTTGGACAATCTTTGATAAAATATAGGATGGGACATCAGTATTAGGATCCCAGACTTTCTATGCTTTTCAATACTGAGCAAAAGTTTTAGGCAGCTATGAAAAAAATGCAGGAAAGCAGGAATGCTTTAAAAATTAGAAGAAACGTGTAAATGGTGCATTTTTATCAATTAACAATATGTAACATGAATAAACCCAAGAAAAATCTAAATCAAATCAATAATTGGTGAGACCACTCTTTGCATTCGAAACTGCAACAAAGCATCAATTCTTCTAGATACACTTGCACACATTTTTTCAAGGATGTCGGCAGGGAGGTTGTTCCAAACATCTTGGAGAATTAACCATAGATCTTCTATGGATATAAACGTGTACAAATTCTTCTATCTTATGCCTCTTTCACACGTCAGTGATTCTGGTACGTATGTGCTAGTTTTTATACGTACCAGAATCACGGACAAACGCAGACCCATTATAATCAATGGGTCTGAGCACACATTAGTGATTTTTCACTGACTGTGTCTCCGTGTGGCATACTCACGTGTCTGTGATTGCCGCATGGAGACATATCTATTTTTTTCTGGAATCACTGATGTCCCATGGACCACATTATGGTGTGATCCGTGATACACATACCAGAAAAACATGGACAATGAAAATAAAATGCATTTTTAACTCACCTTCTCCAGCGACGCTCTCTCCGGCCTCAGCTGGTTGCTGCTTCAGAGACGGCTAATTACTGTCATGCATATCCATGAATGCAGTTACAGCCGACCCAGAAGTAGCTGCAGTGGGGGCGGAAACACAGCAGAGCCGAATAGTTCAGCACCACAGACAGCAGGAATGGGGACAGGTGAGTTTATCTCCATCCGCAATCACGGATAATGGATAACATATCACGGATTGCACATGAACAACCCACGTGTGCTGTGAATCATGGCACATGGAGGGACATATGCATTTTTAACACGTCAGTGAAAAACGTCCGCGCAAGGAACCGCTACAGTTGCATACAGACTCTCATTATTGTAACACTGTCCAATACTTTGAACAAACTGTCTTCTGTTACAGCCAAATATTTCACATTTTGACTCATCAGTCTAGGGCAACAACTGCCAATTTTTGTATTCTAGCGCCAATATTTTTGTACATAGTGGAGTCACTTGACCTTGTTTCGATGTCAAAGGTATGGTTTCTTGTCACAATTCTTCCAGACAACTCTGAAAAGCAGATGTGTGTAGCTGGGTGCAACTAGTTACTGAGAGTTCTGACCTAATGGCACTGCAAAAGAGAAGAAGTATGATGTGTCTTTCATATGCTGTACAAAGTTTACTTGGCTGACCACTGAGTTTAAAATCCTCAATATTGCACATTTCTCTGTTTCGGCAATGTTGAGAAATATGGGCAGATACTTATTTATTAGTCAAGCGTAACAAGGTGCTGGGTAGTAGCCTTCGACGAGGTAGTTGTCACATATGCCCCGGCATGTTACATGAAGTTGAGGGTTATGTCTGGGTGTTTAACCCCTTAGTGACGGAGCTAATTTTCACCTTAATGACCAGACCAAATTTTGCAATTCTGACCAGTGTCACTTCATGAGGTTATAACTCTGGAACGCTTCAACGGATCCTGGTAATTTTGAGATCATTTTTTCGTCACATATTGGACTTCATGTTAGTACCAAATTTAGGACAATATTTTTTGCGTTTATTTATGAAAAAAATTGAATTTTGGCAAAAATTTTGAAAATTTAGCAATTTTCAACTTTTGAATTTTTATACCGTTAAACCAGAGATTTCTGTGACACAAAATAGTTAATAAATAACATTTCCCACTTGTCTACTTTACATCAGCACAATTTTGGAAAAAAATTTTTTTTTTGTTAGGAAGTTAGAGGGGTTCAAAGTTTATCAGCGATTTCTCATTTTTACATCAAAATTTACAAAACCATTTTTGTAGGGACCACATCACATTTGAAGTGACTTTGAGAGGCCTAGATGATAGAAAATACCCAAAAGTGACCCCATTCTAAAAACTGCACCCCCCAAAGTACTCAAAACCACATTCAAGAAGTTTATTAACCCTTCAGGTGCTTCACATGAACAAAAGCAGTGTGGAATGAAAAAAAGCAAAAATTTAATTTTACCTAAAAATGTTGCTCTAACCCAAATTTATTCACTTTTAGAGGAAATAACACAACAAAATGGACCCCAAAACTTGTTCCCCACTTTCTTATGAGCGCGCCGATACCCCACATGTGGTCAGAAACCTCTGTTTGGACAAATGGGAGGGCTCGGAACAGAAGGAGCCATATTTGAATTTTGGAAAGCAAATTTGGCTGAAATAGATTGCGGGCACCATGTTGCATTTACAGGTCCGCTAAGGTACCTAAACAGAAGAAACCCCTCACAAGTGACACCATTTTGGAAACTAGACCCCTCAAGGCTTCTATCTAGGGGTATAGTGAGCATTTTAGATCCACAGGTACTTCACAGATTTTGTTAACGTTACGTTGTCATATTGAAAATTTTAATAAATTTTCTCAAAAATGTTGCTTTAGCATCAATTTTCTCACTTTTTCAAGAGGTAATTCCAAAAATTTGACCTCAAGGTTTGTTAACCACTTTTTTATGAGCGCGGTGATACCTCACATGTGGTCTGAAACCTTTGTTTGGACAAATGGGAGGGCTTGGAACGAAAGGAGCAATATTTGAATTTTGGAAAGGAAATTTGGCTGAAAAAGATTGCGGGCACCATGTCACATTTGGAGGTCCCCTAAGGTACCTAAACAGCAGAAACCCCGCACAAGTGACCCCATTTTGGAAACTAGGCCCCTCAAGGAATTTATCTAGATGTTTGGTAAGTACCCTGAACCCCCAGGTGCTTCACAGAATTTTATAACGTTGAGCCATGAAAATAAAAAAATAAAATTTTACCACAAAATTGTTATTTCAACCAGGTAGCTTTTTTTTTCACAAGGGTAACAGGAAAAAAATCACCATGAAATTTATTGTGCAATTTCACCTGAGTTTGGCGATACCTTATATGTGGTGGAAATCAACTGTTTGGGCGCATGACAGGGCTCGGAAGGGAAGGAGTGCCATTTGACTGCAAAATTGGCTGGAATCAATAGCGTACGCTATGTTGCATTAGGAGAGCCCCTGAGGTGCCTAAACAGTAAAGGTCCCCCACAAGTGGCCCCATTTTGGAAAATAGACCCCTGGAGGAATTTATCTAGATGTTTGGTGAGTACCCTGAACCCTCAGGTGCTTCACAGAAGTTTATAATGTTGAGCTGTGAAAATAAAATAATACATTTTTACCACAAAATTGTTACTTCAACCAGGTAGCTTTTTTTTCACAAGTGTAAAAGGAAAAAATTCAGCATAAAATTTATTGTGCAATTTCTCCTGAGTATGCTGATACCTTATGTGTGATGAAAATCAACTGTTTGGGTGCACAGCAGGGCTCGGGAGGGAAGGAGCGCCATTTGACTGCACAATTGGCTGGAATCATTGGCGGACGCTATGTTGCATTTGGAAAGCCCCTAAGGTGCCTAAACAGTGGCGGTCCCCCACAAGTAACTCCATTCTGGAAACAAGACACCTCAAGGCTTTTATCTAGGTGTATAGTGAGCAGTTTGAATCCAAGAGTACTTCACAGAATTTGATAAGCTTAGGTTGCCATATTGAAAATTTTCATTTTTTTCACAAAAATGTTGCTTTAGCATCATATTTGTTACTTTTTCAAGAGGCAACAACAAACCGTGGACACCACAGCTTGTTATCCAATGTCGTATGAGCACAGGGATACCCCACATGTGGCCAAAAACCTCTGTTTGGATAAATGGGAAGGCTTGGAATGGAAGGAGCACCATTTGAATTCTGGAAAAGTTGAAATAAATTGCGGGCACCATGTCACATTAGAAGGGCCCCTTGGGTACCTATCCAGCAGAAACCCCCCACAAGTGACCTCATTTTGGAAACTGGATTTTATTCAGGAGTATAGTAAGCATTTTGAATCCACAGGTACTTCACAAAAATGTTGCTGTAGCAACAAATTTCTCACTTTTAGGCTATGTGGCCATGATCCAGCGACACGGCGTCTAGTACAGAGTGTCAACCTTCCTGCAGAGATGTGAGTGTTGTCCACAGGAGAACGCAGCTGCCCATGCCCACGATTTGGGTTCAGGCTGCTGTGGAGCTCTATGCTACCTGCAGAGAACACTCTTGTCTCCGCAGCATAAATTGACATGCTGAGGCTCAGGAAGCTGCGCCACAGGTCGGTTTATGCTGCGGAGAAAAGAAGCCCAGTGGGCATGAGATTTCTAAAAATCCTTCCACTGTGCTTCTACTGCACAATGCAGCGCTATGGATGCAGGGAAAACACTCTGCGCCCAAAACGCTGCAAACCCTGATTGTGGGCACATAGCCTAAAATGCTACAATGGATGAATGGATAGATGTCAAACATATATAACGTCCCACCCCCCTGCATATTCTAAGCTGGCGCCCTTTAGTGCCTTTCATGTGGCACTAAAGGGTGCCTAGCCTTGCATTTAGCCCCCCAAAAAATTAATAATTAAAATAAACGATGTGGGGTCCCCCCTATTTTTGATAGCCAGCTAGGGTAAAGCAGACAGCTGTAGCCTGCTAACCACAGCTGACAGCTTCACCTTAGCTGGTGATCAATTTGGAGGGCTCCCCAGGCGTTTTTTTTAAAAAAAAACCAAAAAAACAAAAACGTGGGGTCCCCCCCAAATTAGATCACCAGCCAAGGTGAAGCAGACAGCTGGGGTCTGGTATTCTCAGGGTGGGAAGAGCCATGGTTATTGGACTCTTCCCAGCCTAAAAATAGCAGGCCGCAGCCGCCCCAGAAGTGGCGCATCCATTAGATGCGCCAATCCTGGCGCTTCGCTCCAGCTCATCCCGCGCCCTGGTGCGGTGGCAAACGGGGTAATATACGGGGTTGATACCAGCTGTAATGTCACCTGGCATCAAGCCCTGGGGTTAGTGATGTCACGGCATCTAAACAGATACCCGACATCACTAACTCAGTCAAGTAATAGAAAAAAATAAAGACAAAAAAAAAATTTATTTGAAAAAAAAACTCCCCGAAACATTCCTCTTTCATCAATTTATTGAAAATAAATAAATTTCGGTCGCTGTAATCCATTTTGGAGGTCCCTCGGCGACTCTGGACCTTCTAGAATATGGGGGGCACGTTCAGGGAACGTATCCCCCATTTTCTGGAAGCGCAAGCTCTCCATGAGCAGTGTGGGTGCAGTAATCTGAGAATACTGCACTCACACTGCCCCGGTCCAACTTAGGGCAGAGTGACCTGCAGTAACCTCATTCCAGAATATGAGGGGCACGCTCACAGAACGTACCCCCCATTTTCTGGAACAGCAGCCTCTCCATGTGAGGAGTGTGGCTGCAGATCACTGCACTCACCCTCCCCCAGTCCACAGTGCAGCAGCCTGTGCAGCAGCGACGTCAGCAGGGATCCAGCTGACAGCCGCTGTCTGCGCATGCGCCGCCAGCTTTCAAGAAGGAGGCGGCGTGATCGCGGGGACAGAGCACCAGCAGCCAGGTAACGTAAAACCGGGGGCGGGGGACGGCGGGACCTTGGGGACAACTTTCTGCCGCATGTGACGTGTCACATGCGGCAGAAAGAGCAGGATGAATGCGGCCGCGCGCTGTGCGCCGCAATCTTGCATGCTCCGGGGGGGAGGGAGGTGGAGCGCTCTAGAGAACCGGAGGGGGCTCTGGTAAACCAGAGGGCTCCGGTGGACCGGAGGAGGGGTCAGGGGTAGGACATTTCCCTCCGATCTGAAATGTTTCATCATTTCAGATCAGAGGGAAATGAATGCACTGGCAGCGGCAGCAGCAGTTTTCAGCGGTGCGTCGGCGCCATCTTGCAAGCTCTGGAGAACCGGACGGAGCTCCGGGGGACCAGAGATCTCCGGTGGACCGGAGGAGGGATCAGGGGGAGGACATTTCCCTCCGATCTGAAATGTTTGATCATTTCAGATCGGAGGGAAATTAATGCAGAGCCGGTGGCGGCGGCAGTTTTCGCCGCGCGTCGGCGCCATTTTGGATGTCCGGTGGGGGGTGGGGTGGGGGTTAATTTCTCCGGTACCGGGGGCTTTGGGGGCACTAGGGGCTTATATTTCTTTATCATCTGACATGTTTGATCATGTCACATGAGAAAAAAATCAGTATTATTTGCCATTTTTTTTTTTTAATGTGACCGGCGGTATACGGTGTATACCGGCGATCACATTATCGGGGTCCAAAAAAAAAACACCCCGATTCATAATCTTGGGGGTCTCAGGTACCTCCAGTAGCTGAAACCCCCGAGATTTTTCGTCACTGGGGGGCGCTACAAGATTTTTCCGGCCTGACGTCTCAAGACGTCGGAACAGAATAAGTACCCTGTTTTTCCGACGTCTTGAGACGTTAGGCCGTCGCTATGGGGTTAAAATATTTTTTATTTTGAAAATTTGTGGGGAAGTACAAATTTGAAGGAGTTGTATTGTCATTGCATTAATCATTCTTATGTTCTATAATCTTACCATTTAAGTACTATAAAAATGGGAAAGGGAGTAAGGATAGGAAGAGGAGTATGGGGTTGAGGAGAGAAGTGACATTTTTATTGTGGAAACTGGGAAGAGGGGGAAGGAAAAAGGGAGGGAAACTGGGAAAGGGAGAACATCTAATAAGTTGGTTGCAATATGAGAGAGAATATGAGGATTAAACATATACAACAGTTATAATTGAGAACTATGAAATATATCACATTTGTCAACATCTAGAGGATTTCAATATTATAAGAAAACCTGAGCTGAAGGCTAAATAATAAGATGAACACAAAGACAACCACATGTTCGAATTCAATTAGTAGGATCATCTGATCTCATGTAGCGCCTTGGCGGTATTGATTCCATGGATTCCACTGCCGGAAATATTTAGGAAAATTATTGTTAATAGTGGCATAATGTTTCTCAAAATTGTTGTGTTGGGCTAATGCTTCAATAAGTTGTGTAATAGATGGAGGGAGGGGATTTTTCCAGTTGGCTGCAATAAGGGATCTGGTGGTGAGGAAGATGTGGATAATAACAAATTTGAAGGATGGATCAATCTGGTCAAGGTCTAGAGAGAGGAGAGCTAATTGGGGGGTAATAACTATGTTGGAATGGGTGATTTGATTAATTAGTTTGGATATTTCTATCCAGAGGTTTTTTAATATTGGGCAATCCCAGAAAATGTGCAGTAGGCTACCGGTGCCGTTACAGTTCCTCCAGCATGAGGAGGAGTTGTTTTTTTTAATTTGGTGGAGCCTGAGTGGAGTAACATACCATCGGGGGAGAAGTTTGTAGTGGGATTCTAAAAGAGAAGAGCAAATAGTTGAGGAATTTGTTGCTTTTAAACCGATCTGCCAATTCTCTTCAGAAAAGGATTGAATTAGGTCCTTCTCCCAATCCAGCATGTATTTCAGTTTCTCGAAATTTAGATCTTCTATTAAATGTTGATATATTTTTTGTTTTTTACAAATAGGCACACTATTTGGGTTGCAGAATAATGTATCAATTATCTCTGGGAGGGGATTGTTATTATTAAGGATTTTACGCAGGGATTCTCTGATGGAAATAAGAGTTTTGAAATCTGAGTCGGGTATTTTATGCTTAATTTTAATATCCAAAAAAGAGATAAAATCCAAACCATCATGAATGTCGCTAATTTTGTTTAGTTTTGAGTTAGGCCATGAGGTCGGTATCTTCTGGTTTGCGATAATAGCTAGGAAGTTGAGACTAAAGTTTCTAATTTGGTTATATTTGTTTATTTTAGGAGTTTTGTTAGCAAGGTGTTTCCATGCCTGTATAGAGGCTCTCAACGTGGGGGGATCAGGTGAAGGGAGAGATGGGTTGAAAAGATGGGATAAAATAAGATGTTTAAGGGGACAATAGTTGTTAAAAAATAATTCCAAATCCACCCAGGGAAATGTGTATGAGTCTCCCACCCAACGTTGGCTTTGTTTGATTAAATTAGCATTGTAATATCCCAATAAACTTGGAACACCAATCCCAGCCCTCACCTTATGTTTGGTTAGAATAGTTTTGGAGACCCTTGCCCTCTTACCACCCCAAATGAAGTCGTTTATTGTTTTTTGTAGCTTGTTTATGATCTTGATAGGGATATGGAGAGGGATGGCTCTAAATAAGTAGAGTATTTTGGGTAGGACTAACAAAATTAGGGACAAAGCCCGGGAATATTTATAAACAGTAAAGGTACGTTATTCCCATTAACAAGATTTTTTTATTAAAGATATAAAACACACCATCAGTGGAAAAAAAAATAGACCAACAGGTCACAGTGAAATAAATACAGTGAACACATACAGAATATAAAATTCCAATTTCTGTGGGACCAGAGGGCTCAAGACTTAACTTGGAAACAGAAAAGCATTCAGGCAGCGCCACAGATAGGAGGTTTTGGATGCTTGCTGTCCATGAACGTCCAAATGAATGTAAGTCAGTGCTCTCCAAGCGTCCCCTTGTTTCTTGTAAAATCAAGGAATGGCAACTGTTTCATTCAGTTTAGCAGAAATAAGCCATTAAATTCAAGATTTACATCAGTCTCCACCTCAACGCGTTTCCCCACATAATAAATATGTGGTTCATCAGGAGGCTACAAAAAAGATAAGTTCTATCAGCAACAAGTTGGAAAAAGTGTTCACCTAGATTGCACACTCATACATTACATCACAAATAGGCATGTAAAATACCAGAACAACACAGTAATACAATAGTACTTGCCCAGGGAGAAAGGGGTATTAGATGTGCAGATCCATGGCGCCCATTACACAGGATCCACGGCTAGTCAGGCAATGCTGAAAGAAATGTACTGCCATAGTCCAGAGAGGCGTCATGGAACTGCACAAAACTGGGAGATTTAAATAGCCCACGGTCTTCTGATCAGCTGTAGGCGGTCAAGGCAATCATGCTAATGCCGATATCGCCACCTGTGCGCATGCCTGATAGAATGCGCACACCTGAGAAAAACCCAGGAGACTGATATATTATAGGCGCCTCCGTCCGCATCACAACTGCGCCTGCCCAGAATCTAAATGGCAGCATGCATGTGCCGACGGAGGCCCTCATGTGCCAAAAAGTAGGTGGATGTAAAAAAGGGGGACGGCGCATGTCTGAGGATCATGAAAATCGTGACGCCCACAGGAACGCCGCCGTCCAGATCACCACTGCGCCTTCGCAAATAAACAGGCAGCGCGCACATGTGGACGGAGGCCTCATGGTACCAAAGTTAAGAGGAAGTAAATAGAAGCACAACGCATGCGCAAAAAACCAACGGAGCCTGCATATAGATAATAAAATAGTGCAGAAAACCGTATATATATGCGCAGGCGTAAGTAAAAAAGTACTTAGTGCCTCTTCCATGAATACAATATTCACCTTTAACCCCCATTAATATAGATATATCCTTAAATATATCAATGACGGTAGTGGTGATTATGGGGATATAAATAAGATAGATAATGAAAAGGACGCCACGACAGACATGACCCTTATTGATAACAGTGTATACCACAGAGGCGTACATGATCATACAGAGACGCCATATCAGATCAAACCCCTAGTAGGCACATAGATTACATAGGCATAGTATGGAATTTGATGAACAAACTGATAACATCGTGTTGTATCAAGTACTGTCAAAAAAGTTCAACAGAAATACAATCATTCCCAGTCAGACAAATCCCCCACTAAGTGAGGGTACATCTGTAACCAGGCTCCCATAGCAAGGACTGCAATGCATAGATATTTACCAACAATATGGTCCATTCCAAAAGGAAAGAAGGTTTGCAAAGTAAAGCAAAACAGGTTTAAACTATACAAATTTTGACACCGCTTCAAAGCTAGGTGGGAAGGAAGCAGCCAAAGGAGAGCTGTTCATTCAGCCCCCTTGGGGTTAAAGATCCCATTTTGAATATCCAAGCGGATTCCTTCTGCAATAATGTCCTATCAAAGTCTAATCACCACTACCGTCATTGATATATTTAAGGATATATCTATATTAATGGGGGTTAAAGGTGAATATTGTATTCATGGAAGAGGCACTAAGTACTTTTTTACTTACGCCTGCGCATATATATACGGTTTTCTGCACTATTTTATTATCTATATGCAGGCTCCGTTGGTTTTTTGCGCATGCGTTGTGCTTCTATTTACTTCCTCTTAACTTTGGTACCATGAGGCCTCCGTCCACATGTGCGCGCTGCCTGTTTATTTGCGAAGGCGCAGTGGTGATCTGGACGGCGGCGTTCCTGTGGGCGTCACGATTTTCATGATCCTCAGACATGCGCCGTCCCCTTTTTTACATCCACCTACTTTTTGGCACATGAGGGCCTCCGTCGGCACATGCATGCTGCCATTTAGATTCTGGGCAGGCGCAGTTGTGATGCGGACGGAGGCGCCTATAATATATCAGTCTCCTGGGTTTTTCTCAGGTGTGCGCATTCTATCAGGCATGCGCACAGGTGGCGATATCGGCATTAGCATGATTGCCTTGACCGCCTACAGCTGATCAGAAGACCGTGGGCTATTTAAATCTCCCAGTTTTGTGCAGTTCCATGACGCCTCTCTGGACTATGGCAGTACATTTCTTTCAGCATTGCCTGACTAGCCGTGGATCCTGTGTAATGGGCGCCATGGATCTGCACATCTAATACCCCTTTCTCCCTGGGCAAGTACTATTGTATTACTGTGTTGTTCTGGTATTTTACATGCCTATTTGTGATGTAATGTATGAGTGTGCAATCTAGGTGAACACTTTTTCCAACTTGTTGCTGATAGAACTTATCTTTTTTGTAGCCTCCTGATGAACCACATATTTATTATGTGGGGAAACGCGTTGAGGTGGAGACTGATGTAAATCTTGAATTTAATGGCTTATTTCTGCTAAACTGAATGAAACAGTTGCCATTCCTTGATTTTACAAGAAACAAGGGGACGCTTGGAGAGCACTGACTTACATTCATTTGGACGTTCATGGACAGCAAGCATCCAAAACCTCCTATCTGTGGCGCTGCCTGAATGCTTTTCTGTTTCCAAGTTAAGTCTTGAGCCCTCTGGTCCCACAGAAATTGGAATTTTATATTCTGTATGTGTTCACTGTATTTATTTCACTGTGACCTGTTGGTCTATTTTTTTTCCACTGATGGTGTGTTTTATATCTTTAATAAAAAAATCTTGTTAATGGGAATAACGTACCTTTACTATTTTGGGTAGGATCATCATTTTAAGAGTAACTATTCTCCCCAGCCATGAGAGTTCTGATCTTAAGAAAGTTTTAAAGTCTATTGTAATGCTATTAATTAGTCGATCAGTGTTGACATCTACTATGTTCTGTAAATTTTTGGTAATCTGTATTCCTAAATAAGTAATAGAGGAGTCTTCCCATGAAAAGGCAGAGCATATCTTGATTAGACTAATAGTGGGGTCATCGAGGTGAAATTGGAGAATTTGGGATTTTTTGGCATTTAGTTTGTAATGTGAGATTTTTGTGAAATTATCTAGGGCCTTAATCAATTCCAGAACAGAGGGAGCTGGGTCTGAAAGGGAGAGGATAATGTCATCTGCAAAAAGTCCAGTTTTATGATGTTTGGTTTTTGTAGGCATTCCTTTGATTTTATCATTGGTTCTGATAAATTCAGCTAGGGGTTCAATTGCAAGGACAAACAGGAGAGGGGAAAGAGGACAGCCTTGGCGGGTACCGTTGGTGATACCAAAGGGCGCAGATAACTCTTGCAGACGGTTTAGAGTATAATGCCATAACTGTATTGATAAAACTGTCCTCGAAGCCAAATTTGGACAGAGTCGCCCTCAAATACTGCCAGTTTATGCGATCAAATGCCTTTTCAGCATCTAGCGCCAGCAGTATGGATGGCGTTTTGCTTTTTTCCATCTGATGAACAAGGTTGATAGTCCTCCTTGTACCATCGGAGGTTTGCCTCCCTTCGACAAAACCAAGTTGATCTTTATCAATAATTTCTGGAATCAACTTTTTGAGTCTGTTGGCAATGGTTATGTCTGGGTGTGTGGACTTGTACTACAGCGGTGTTATGTCATTGCAGGGAACATGATGCCGATTACTTCGGCTGGCCAGAACCAGATGTTGTATGACTCAGTGAGGGAAACCACTAGCGCTTTAAAAACAGTGTTTTACTGAACAGCCACTTGTTGACAACTATGTACAGTAGATAGAGAGTACATACATTTTTGTATGGTTCCTCTTTCATAGAGAGCATTTTACTACACAACCTCTTTGCTTTCTTAGCTTCACCAGGCTCAATTTCTTCAACACAACCCAGCTTAACAAGACCGTGCAGTTAGTGAAAGTCATATCTTAAACACATGTCCCAGTCCTATCTTCCTCTCAAAGGAACTGTTGTACTAATAAAGCCAAAATAGGTTGAAGCTTGCTGATACTTAGAGAACTCCCGACAACGGGGCACTCACTTCGTTTTATATTCTCTGGCCCATCCTGGTCCGTTACCTTTCTGAGTGGTAAACTCTGGGCAGTACTGCTAGTCATCCTGCCCCAGGACCTGTCACTAGTCGCTCACTCTGTACTTTTGACAATTCTCTCTCTTGGTATTCTGGATAAGGCTATCTTCTCTTCGGTTTCCTCTCACATCAGGGACACCTATGTTGTGTGGCTTTGCTCATTAGTCGGCCCTTAGGTCCATCATTACTACATACTGGGCCTTATCTACTCTCCTGACAGGAAACCATTACTGTCCATCAGTCTAGCCCCTCCCACTCTGGGCCAACCCCAAACATTAACTCCATAACTCCCTTTTGTCAAGCAAAACACACTTCAAGATGACTAATGCATGACACAGTTCACATTATGCTGGTGTTTTCAAGGGGGAACGTGAGCAGTATGTTCATCTTCTTACAAAATACCATCATGGAAGCATCTGGCTGGCTCTAAATATAGGACAATGCCCACACACATACAGCCAATGTAATTAAAGGGGATCTGTCAGCAGGTTTTTGCTACGCATTATGAGAACAGCATGCTGTAGGGGATGAAACACAGAATTCAGAGATGTGTCTCTTATGAAGATACTTGCTGTTGTATATTTACAATGATTGTTTAAGCACCAGGACCTTATAACTGCATGTACTACATCAGCTACAGTAGCATGTGAGCTCTAGTCCTTTACTCCCCTTTCTGTCATAAGCAGCTGACTGTCTGTAGACAATGTACACAGAGTCTGGTGTGGGTTAGCTTTCTCGGCTATGTTATATATATCTATATGTCTATCAGAATTTCCCTTGGGAGGAGTCTTGGTCAGTGCGTGGGAAAAATAATACAAAATAATGTATTAGCCCCCAGCCAGGGATATTGGGAATTAATCTTAGTATATGCCCCCATTTTGTCGACTTATAAGCCAAAGAGCCCAAACACACTCTCTCTTTCTGACCAGTGGATCACCAGGTGAGGACGATGAGCACAATAGGCTATTTGTATTCACCCTTTCCCCTTACATCTTCCTGCTATACTAAACCCTACATTCCTATATTAACTCTCCTGCATCTTCCTACTCTAGAGGGTGCTTTACACCAAGGAGTGACGATCAACGAGCGCAAAAACGTGAAAAATCGTTGCTCATTGACACGATGCTCCTTTTCCAAATATCGTTGCCACTGCAGGTACGATGTTGTTCGTCGTTCCTACGGCAGCACACATCACTATGTGTGACACCGCAGGAACGACGAACATCTCCTTACCTGCATCCACCGGCAATGAGGAATGAAGGAGGTGGGTGGCATGTTCCGGCCGCTCATCTCCGCCCCTCCTCAGCTATTGGACGGCTGCCGTGTGACGTCGCTGTGACGCCGCACGAACCGCCCCCTTAGAAAGGAGGCTGATCGCCGGCCAGAGCGACATCGCAGGGAAGGTAAGTCCGTGTGACGGGTGTTAGCGATGTTGTGCGCCACGGGCAGCGATTTGCTAACATGAGCTATTTTTTTCAATGTTTTAAAGAATTTCTTCTAAAACAAATGTTGCAAACAGTATATATACCGTGTTTTTCCAAAAATAAGACCTCCCCAAAAATTAAGCCCTAGAAGGAATTTTCAACATTTTCGGCAGAAAGCTTAAACATAAGCCCTACCCCAAAAATAAGCCCTAACCGCGATTCAATAATGAAGTGTCCATGCAGCTAAAAAAGTTAAAGAATACTGCAGAACACTTCATTATAGAAAGCAGACACCCCCAAAAGAGAGAAGAAAGAAGAGAGAAGACACCGTGACCATACTTACCAGACGCCAAATGGGAGGACTTGCAGTGGAACACACACCTACACACATCAGATCACACACCCACACACAGCAGATCACGCACCCACTCACATCAGATCGCACACCCACACATCAGATCACACACCTACACACATCAGACTGCACACACATCAGATCACACAAACACACAAACATCAGATTACACACACACACACACATCAGATCGCACACACAATCAGATCGCACACCCACACACATCAGATTGCGCACACATCAGATCACACACAAAACACACACACATCAGATCATACACAAACACACACACACCAGATCACACACACATCAGATCGACCACACACATCAGATCGCACATACAGTACAGACCAAACGTTTGGACACACCTTCTTATTCAAAGAGTTTTCTTTATTTTCATGACTTTGAAAATTGTAGATTCACATTGAAGGCATCAAAACTATGAAATAACACATGTGGAATGAAATACTTAACAAAAAATTGTGAAACAACTAAAAATATGTCTTATATTCTAGTTTCTTCAAAGTAGTCACCTTTTGCTTTGATTACTGCTTTGCACACTCTTGGCATTCTCTTGATGAGCTTCAAGAGGTAGTCACTGGAAATGGTCTGCCAACAGTCTTGAAGAAGTTTCCAGAGATGCTTAGCACTTGTTGGCCCTTTTGCCTTCACTCTTCGATCCAGCTCACCCCAAACCATCTCGATTGGGTTCAGGTCTGGTGACTGTGGAGGCCAGGTCATCTGGCATAGCACCCCATCACTCTCTTTCTTAGTCAAATAGCCCTTATACAGCCTGGAGGTGTGTTTGGGGTCATTGTCCTGTTGAAAAATAAATGATGGTCCAACTACTAAACACAAACCGGATGGAATAGCATGCCACTGCAAGATGCTGTGGTAGCCATGCTGGTTCAGTATGCCTTTAATTTTGAATAAATGCCCAACAGTGTCACCATAAAAACACCCCCACACCATCACACTTCCTCTTCCATGCTTCACGGTGGGAACCAGGCACGTAGAGTCCATCCGTTCACCTTTTCTGTGCCGCACAAAGACACGGTGGTTGGATCCAAAGATCTGAAATTTGGACTCATCAGACCAAAGCACAGATTTCCACTGGTCTAATGTCCATTCCTTGTGTTCTTTAGCCCAAACAAGTCTCTTCTGCTTGTTGCCTGTCCTTAGCAGTGGTTTCCTAGCAGCTATTTTACCATGAAGGCCTGCTGCACAAAGTCTCCTCTTAACAGTTGTTCTAGAGATGTGTCTGCTGCTAGATCTCTGTGTGGCATTGACCTGGTCTCTAATCTGAGATGCTGTGAAGCTGCAATTTCTGAGGCTGGTGACTCGGATAAACTTATCCTGTGCAGCAGAGGTGACTCTTGGTCTTCCTTTTCTGGGGCGGTCCTCATGTGAGCCAGTTTCTTTGTAGCATTTGATGATTTTTGGCACTGCACTTGGGGAAACTTTTAAAGTTTTTCCAATTTTTCGGACTGACTGACCTTCATTTCTTAAAGTAATGATGGCCACTCGTTTTTCTTTACTTAAGCGGGCTTTACACGCTACGATATTGTTATTCATAGTTTTTAAGGTTGAAGGGAGACTCTAAAGGGTACTTTACACACTGCGACATCACTAGCGAGCTCGTTAGCGATGTGAAATTCTAGATCGCAAGTGCGATCTTTGATCGCACATGCGTAAAATCACCTATGTGCGATCTCGAAAGATCGCACTTGCGATCTAGAATTTCACATCGTTAACGAGATCGCTAGCAATGTCGCAGTGTGTAAAGTAGCCTTTAGTCCATCTAGTTCAACCCGTAGCCTAACATGTTGATCCAGAGGAAGGCGAAAAAACCCCAATGTGTCAAACAGCTCCAATGGGGAAAAAAAGTTCTTCCTGACGCTACATACGGCAATCAGACTAGTTCCCTGGATCAACACCCTGTCATAAAATCTAATATACATAACTGGTAATATTATATTTTTACCAGTCTATATCGGGGTAGTTGAAGTCCCCCATAATAATCACCTCATTGTGATTTGCTGCTTTGTCTATTTGTTTCAATAATACATTTTCAGTAGTTTCTGTTATATTTGGTGGCTTATAACAAACCCCTATGAGGATTTTATTAGTTTTCCCTCCTTGTATCTCCACCCATAGAGACTCCACCTCTTCACATCCCTCTTGGATATCTTCTCTTAGTCTGGTCTTTAAACTGGACTTTATATATAGACAGACTCCATCCCCTTTCCTTTTTTTACGATCCCTCCTAAACAATTCATATCCTTGCAGGTTAGCCGCCCAGTCATAACTGTCATCTAACCATGTCTCCGTTATTCCTACAGTCATGGGCAAAAGTTTTGAGAATGACACCAAAATTATATTTTCACATGATCTGTTGCCCTCTGGTTTTAAATTGTGTTTGTCTGATGTTTACATCACATACAGAAATATAATTGCAATCATATTATGAGTACCAAAAGGTTATATTGACAGTTAGAATGAGTTAATGCAGCAAGTCAATATTTGCAGTGTTGACCCTTCTTCTTCAGGACCTCTGCAATTCTCCCTGGCATGCTCTCAATCAACTTCTGGACCAAATCCTGACTGATATCTGTCCATTCTTGCATAAGCAATGCTTGCATTTTGCAAGAATTTGTTGGTTTTTGTTTGTCCACCCGTCTCTTGATGATTGCCCACAAGTTCTCAATGGGATTAAGATCTGGGGAGTTTCCAGGCCATGGACCCAAAATCTCTATGTTTTGTTCCATGAGCCATGTAGTGATCACCTTTGCTTTATGGCAAGGTGCTCCATCATGCTGGAAAAGGCATTGTTGGGCGCCAAACTGCTCATGGACAGTTGGGAGAAGTTGCTCTTGGAGGACATTCTGGTTCCATTCTTTATTCATGGCTGTGTTTTTAGGCAAGACTGTGAGTGAGCCGATTTCCTTGGCTGAGAAGCAACCCCACACATGAATCGTTTCAGGATGCTTAACAGTTGGCATGAGACAAGACTGGTGGTAGCGCTCACCTCTTCTTCTCCTAATAAGCTGTTTTCCAGATGTCCCAAACAATCGAAAAGGGGATTCATCTGAGAAAATGACTTTACCCCAGTCCTCAGCAGTCCACTCCCTGTACCTTTTGCAGAATATCAGTCGGTTCCTGATGTTTTTTCTGGAGAGAAGTGGCTTCTTTGCTGCCCTCCTTGAAACCAGGCCTTGCTCAAAGAGTCTCCGCCTCACAGTGCGTGCAGAAGCACTCACACCAGCCTGCTGCCATTGCTGTGTTAGCTCGGCACTGCTGGTAGTCCGATCCCGCAGCTGAAACAGTTTTAAGATATGGTCAAGGCATTTGCTGGTCCTTCTTGGGTGCCCTGGAGCCTTTTTGACAAGAATGGAAGCTCTCTCCTTGAAGTTCTTGATGATGCGATAGATTGTTGACTGAGGTGCAATCTTTGTAGCTGCGATACTCTTCCCTGTTAGGCCATTTTTGTGCAGAGCAATGATGGCTGCACGTGTTTCTTTTGAGATAACCATGGTTAACTGAAGAGAAATAATGATACCAAGCACCAGCCTCCTTTTAAAGTGTCTAGTGGTGCCATTCTTACTTAATCATGACTGATTGATCGCCAGCCCTGTCCTCATCAACACCCACACCTGTGTTAATGGAACAATCACTAAAACAATGTTAGTTGCTCCTTTTAAGGCAGGAATGCAATGATGTTGAAATGTGTTTTGGGGGTTAAAGTTCCTTTTCCTAGCCAATATTGACTTTGCAAGTAATTGCTGTTAAGCTGATCACTCTTTATGACATTCTGGAGTATATGCAAATTGCCATTAGAAAAATTTAAGCAGTAGACTTTGTAAAAATTAATATTTGTAGCATTCTCAAAACTTTTGGCCATGACTGTACTATGTCGTATTTTTCCTCATACATTACCAGCTCCAGTTCTTCCATCTTATTGGTCAGGCTTCTTGCATTGGTCAGCATGCAGGAAAGAAGTTTTGCTCCCCTTTTCTTAGCTGCCTTCTTAGTACCCTGTCTTGGGTCCTCTTTACGGCATCTAGTATCCTTGATTAGTTTGTCCTTCTGCTGCATGTTCTTGTTTGCTGTTTTTTCTCCCATCCCCTCTTCTTCTAGTTTAAAGCACTCCTGATGAGTGTGGCAAGCCTTCTGGCGAATGTGTGTTTCCCAGGTTTTGTGAGGTGTATCCCATCTCTTGCGAGAAGTCCATCGTAGAGGTAATTCACTTCATGGTCCAAGAATCCAAATCCTTGCTGCCTGCACCATCGTCATAGCCAGTTGTTCAAATCTAGTATCCTATTCCATCTTCTGACACCATGGCCATCAACTGGGAGGATTGATGAGAAAACAACCTGTACGTTCCGTTCCTTTATTTTCTTCCCCAGAATTTCAAAGTCTTCGCATATAGTTGGTAGATCATTTCTTGCCGTGTCATTTGTTCCTACATGTATCAATAGGAACAGGTATTCGTCCTTGGATCCGAGGATAGTTGGTATCCTGTTGGCCACATCCTTGATTTTTGCTCACTTCTCGTGCGGTTATGTCCGGCCTGCAGATAGTTGCCTCCGTGCCTCTTAGTAGTGAGTCGCCCATAACTACCACTCTTCTTTTCTTTCTGGACGCACTGCTTGTTGCTCCTGAGTGTTTTTGAGTGTCGTTTGTTTCTGCTTTTGTTGACAAAGTAACTTCTTTTGATGATACTGTGTCTTCTCCTGTAGATATGGTATCATCCTGAGCTGTGCCATTTTCGTTTTCCAGCATGAGGGCTTCATATTGGTTGCTAAGCTGTGTGGGTGGTGACGACGCTAACAATTGCTAGAGATATCGTACGCAAAAGGACCTGCCCCCGTCGTTCCTGCGATTGTGTGTGATCGCTGCCGTAGCAAACATTATCGATACGGCAGCATCACATGCACTTACCTGGTCGGCGGCGTCGCTGTGACTGCCGAACAATCCCTCCCTCAAGGGGGAGGGACGTTCGGCATCACAGCGACGTTACCGCGACGTCACTAAGTGGCCGGCCAATCAAAGCGGAGGGGCGGAGCTGAGCGTGATGTAAACATCCCGCCCACCTCTTTCTTCCGCATTGTGGCCGGCGGCAGGTAAGGAGACGTTCCTCGCTCCTGCGGTGTCACACATAGCGATGTGTGCTGCCGCAGGAGCGACGAACCACATCGGAAAACAACCCTTACCGATTTTTGAGTTTGGGACGACCTCTCCATGGTGAACGATTTTCACCATTTTTGAGGTCGCTTAAGGTCACTGGTACGTGTCACATGCTGCGATATCGTTAATGACGCCGGATGTGCGTCACTAACAACGTGACCCCGACGATAAAACATTAACGATATTGTAGCGTGTAAAGCCCCCTTTAGCTGCTTTTTTTTGCCATAATAGAAATTCTAACAGTCTATTCAGTAGGCCAATCAGCTGTGTATCCACCAGACTTCTGCACAACACAACTGTTGGTTCCAACCCCATTTATAAGGCAAGAAATCCCACTTATTAAACCTGACAGGGCACACCTGTGAAGTGAAAACCATTTCCGGTGACTACCTCTTGAAGCCCATCAACAGAATGCCAAGAGTATGCAAAGCAGTAATCAAAGCATAAGGTAGCTACTTTGAAGAAGACATATTTTCAGTTGTTTCACACTATTTTTGTTAAGTATTTCATTCCACATGTATTAATTTATAGTTTTGATGCAAACTCTTTGAATGAGAAGCTAATGTCCAAACTTTTGGTCTGTACTGTATATCAGATCACACACACACACACACACACACGCACAAACATCAGATTACACAAATCAGATCACTCACACAATCACACATCAGATATCGATACCGATTGCTTGTGGCCCGCAGAGAATCCTGAGATGAAGGGCAGTGGAATGCATAGAGGACCTGCTAGTCCTCCATGCATTTCACCACAGGTCCTTGTGCTCCACTGCACTGTGTCCCACCTTCCCCTGCTGGCCAGAAGTAATCTGTACCGCCGGATGTGGTAAGTGAGTGCGTGTGCAATCTGATGTGTGATTGTGTGTGTGACCTGCTGTGTGTGTATGAGTGTGTTTGTGCAATCTGATTTGTGTGTGTGCAATCCGGCGTATGTGATTGTGTCGGCCAGAAGCACGGGACAACGGTGTGCAGCATACCTGCTGGGAGTGTCCACCGGCGATCACAGGGAGGACCTGGGAGCCACGCAGACATCAGGGTCTGGTAAGTATGATTCTCCTTTCAAGGGATGTCGGCTTTTCAGTGGGGGGAGGGGGGGGTAAACTTACCCCCAAACGTGTTTCCCCAAGAATAAGACCAACCCGAAAATAAGTCCTAGCGCTTTTTCTTTAAACAAAGTAAAAGACAGGATCTTATTTTTGGATAAACACAGTAACGGCTTATGCACATCATCAACCATGCAGTGATTTTTCCTTGCACAATAATTAATCTGAATGCAAAATACTAGACTGGCAGCAGTAGGTATACGAGTATACAGTATCTGCTTATTTTTGTACTGATCACTATTCTTGGCATATCTGCCTGTAAATATAGCTTTGCGTTTTAAAGTAAGATAAGGAAGAGCAGGTACTTTTAGAAATGGGAGCACAATTACAAGTGAATAGCTCCATTTAATTTATTTTACCAAAATAGATTGAAAAGATACATTTTACATCTGCTCCATCGATGTGTACACTGCTATTATGGTTCTTTTAAAAAGGAATAATCAAGACTACCACATTCAGGGTTTGAAAGCTATTTTCAACATCTGCCAAGATAACTTAGGCTTGACCTTGAACCAAACATGTTTGGGGTCTTTACTGTTAAATGTTAACAGGCTGTCCAGCTTTGGTGCAGAAAGATAAGGAGATGGATTTTCTTGGATGAATGTTTAGATGAAAGTAATGGCTCTCTGGTACCAGCTGCTTCATTTCAACTGTAAAACAAATATGGAGCAATGATTGTCACCTACTGATGGACACAGCGTGTTGTTAAATGTCTGTGCTTTCTGTTTGACTAAATCACAGAAACGTTTTAGTTAGAAATGGGTTTCAAATACAAGGAATTTTTGATATCTGGTATACATCAGAAAAAAATATCTGCAAAGTTTAGAATTTGCTCCATTTCTACTGAGTATTATTTGCAAGTGTGACGCCCCAGGGGTGATGATGATCCTGTTAAGGGACGCCACAGGACTTGTTCGATATGGCCAACAGGTAATGTCAGTTTTTATTTTATACTAGCTGTACTACCCGGCTTCGCCTGGGTTAATAACTGTTGTTAACAAAATAGAATGTATTAACAAAAATTTTATTCTGCAAACAAAAAACACAAAACAAATGTAATTATGTCTGTCTCCCCGTCTGTATATATATCTCTCTTTCCCTGTCTATCTATCTCTGTCACTTTCCCTGTCTGTCTCTTTCCCTCTCTTTTCCTGTCTGTCTCTTTCCCTCTCTTTCCCTGTCTGTCTCTTTCCCTCTTTCCCTCTGTCTCTTTCCCTGTGTCTGTCTCTTTGTCTGTCTCTTTACCTGTCTGTTTCTTACCCTGTCTGTCTCTTTCCCGGATTAATAACTGCTGTTAACAAAATAGAATGTATTAACATTCCCGGGATAGAATATATAAATAGAATATATATTAACGCCCGGGATAGTAACTGTCTCTCTGTTTCTCTCCCATTCTCTGTCTCCCCCTCTGTATATATCTCTCTGTCTCTCTCTCTATCTATGTCTGTCTGTCTCTTTCCCTGTCTGTGTCTTACTGTCTCTGTCTCTTTCTCCGTCTGTCTCAATCTCTTTCCCTGTCTGTCTGTCTGTCTATCTATCTCTTTCCTTGTCTGTCTATCTCTGTCACTTTCCCTGTCTGTCTCTTTCCCTCTCTTTCCCTGTCTGTTTCCCTGTGTCTGTCTCTGTCTCTTTGTCTGTGTATGTCTCTTTACCTGTCTGTGTCTGTCTGTTAACTTGTCTCTCTCTTTCCCTCTCTTTCCCTGTCTGTCTCTTTCCCTGTCAGTCTCTTTGTCTGTGTCTGTCTCTTTGTGTCTGTCTCTTACCCTGTCTATGTCTGTTTCTTACCCTGTCTGTGTCTGCTTCTTTCCCTGTCTGTGTCTGTCTCTTTCCCTGGCTGCATTGTGACACGCCAACATTCCATATAAGGGCATGGCTGTGCATTCTTCTGAAGTTCTGGCTGCACTGTGACTCCCAGCTCCATTCGCTTTAATGGAGGCAGGTTTTTTGGTGAATAACTGTAAAGAGCGGGGTTAAAATTTCCCCTCAAAACATAGCCTATGACGCTCTCGGGGTCCAGAAGTGTAAGTGTGCAAAAGTTTGTGGCTGTAGCTGCGACGGTGCGGATGCCAATCCCGGACATACACACACACATACATACATAGATACATACACACACAAACACATACACACATTTAAATTTGCCTCTTTCCCTGTCTGTGTCTGTCTCTTTCCCTGGCTGCATTGTGACACACCAACATTCCATGTAAGGGCGTGGCTGCGCATTCTTCTGAAGTTCTGGCTGCACTGTGGCTCCCAGCTCCATTCGCTTTAATGGAGGCAGGTTTTTTGGTGAATAACTGTAAAGAGCGGGGTTAAAGTTTCCCCTCAAAGCATAGCCTATGACGCTCTCGGGGGCCAGAAGTGTGAGTGTGCAAAATTTTGTGGCTGTAGCTGCGATGGTGCGGATGCCAATCCCGGACATACACACACACATACATACATACACACACATACACACATTCAGCTTTATATATTAGATGTCGTGACGCCACTCACAGCTTGCGGTCAGAGATGTGAATGACCGCCGCTGCTAGTTTTACGAGCGTCTGTGGCTAATGGGGTCTGCAGCCAGGTGATGTAGCCTCCCGTGAGTGAGGCAGGCCCCAGGGGCTTGGGTGAGTAGGATAGCGGGTCCCAGAATAACACAGGCTGAGTCCAAAAGTCTTTCAACTGGTTTTTACTCACTCAGATGTTGTTGTGAGCTGACCCCGTCGTTGCTGTGATTAACAAAGTGAGACCAGGGTTCCTTCGGGACAGTCTGAGGGTAATCTGTTAGCTCGCCTTCCTAGCACTCTATGTTCGGATAACCCCCTGACGTGAAGTACCATGGGGGTCTATCCAGGGAGTCGCTACTGCCTTTTCTCCCCTGTGTTCCGTCCCGTTTGCCGGCAGCATGGACCAAGTGAGATGGCTCCAGGCTCTGTCCCCTTATGGGTCCCTGCGTTGCTGCTGAGGCTTCGACTCTGTAAGGTTGGTGAGGTACCTGTAGTTCCCCTCACTGGCAGGTTTAGCGGGTCGTTAACCTGGAGTCTGCACTAGGGACCTGTACCCCGTACGTGCCTAGTCACCGGCAACTCCGTACTCTTACTGACCAAGTGATCGTTCTCCCCCGCCAACGGTTACTACCCCATGCAGGGTCTGACTAGTGGCCGCACGCGTATCCCTCTCGTGACCGCCACTCACCACCACAAGACTGGCTCCCCACTCTATCCTGACAACCTCTGCATTCTCTAGCTCCCAGCCCCTCCGCTTCACCCCTTGACAAGATTTGAAGGCCAGCCCGCTCTGGAGACTGCCCAAGGGTCCCATCTATTGGTGTGGGAGAACTGGTTGCTATGTGTCTGTGCGTACACACCTCATTCTGGCCCTTAGGATTACCTGGAAGTACCGTCCCAGCATGGGTGCAATACTCAGTGGTGCCTGACCGGGTCAGGGGCGCCACAAAAGCATATAATTATTATTTATTATACCCCCTTATCTAGTTCCATTAATTCCACATAGCTTTACACACATCAACATCACTGTCCCCTTTGAGGTTCACAATCTAGTCCCTTTAAATATGTCTTTGGACACAAATGCGGAGAGAACATACAAACTCCTTGTAGATGCTGTCCTTGGTGGGATTTTTACAAAGGTCTACTGGGGAAAAGTGCTAACCCATGAACCACCGTGCTGCCCAGTGCTAATCACAATTAATATAAGTAAGCTATTCCAAGTCGAATAACAGTTAAGACCTGATTCATCAGAGCTTTTATGACAGATTTCCTGCATGAAATGCTTTAAAACACAAAGCTGTGCTGAGATTTTGTGAAATTTGGCTTTCGCATGCCAGTTTAATCCATCTCTTACAAAGTGAGAGTCACTGCTGTGGAACGGCAACCCCAACATTCACAATGAGTGGCGGCATCTTTTAAGCTACAAATATTACTCCAGTCAGAGACTTGAGTAATATTTGTGGCGAGGCAGACACTGAGGTGCACTCTTTTTGTCTGACACACTTGATTCATCAATAGGTTGGGCGTATCTTACTGAATCAGGACTGTCTGACTCCTGCACACTTCCTCCTTGTTCCTGCTGGTCTTGATCAGTTGGGACCTTGGATTGGAATCACACATATACACTGACGAGCAAAAGGGTAACAATGTTTTGAACTTTTCACTTTCAGGCTCCATATCTCACCATCCACTACAGCTTCAAAAGCAAGACTACCATCATTTTATAGACAATCATCTTGGCTATCTCATACATAAATTTGACTTTCAACTATTTTGCATTTAATTAGTTATGCAGATTCTTGTCAAGCCACTGCATTGTTACTGTTTTACTCCTGGTTGTGGAAAAATAATTTTCTTCCTGTACACTCCAAATTACAACCTGTTCTCAAATTTCTTAATAGCTCACTGTTTTAACAAATTCACTGGCTTCACTGGCTCCTCAGGTCTTTAAAGCTCAGAAACTAATTATCCAGGGAAATTAATTACTAATCTGCATCTCTCCTAGTTTATACAATAGAGTGGATATTATGTTCGTTATATCTCTTTTACCCCTATTTCCTCTTATTAACCCCCTTCTTCCCTCTTTCTGGAGATGTTTAGTGGGTTATTGCAATTATTCCCTACCAAGGTGTCCTGTGCATTATCGGAGTAAAGTAGGATGACAATAACCATCTCCACTCATTTTATGGTATAAAAATTCATATACCCCCTTCTCCTCTCTCTCTGGAGATATATAGTAGATTATTGCACTTATTCCCTCCAAAGTGTCCCATGCATTATCAGGATGAGCTAGGGCAACAATAACCACCTCCACTTAATTTATGGTGGATAACTCTTTTTATATTTAATCCGATTTCACTTCTACTGGAAATAAACACATTTGCTCATGGTGGTACCTTGTCACCAACCTATCTAATGCTAATACAGTCACCACCATACAGAGGAGGAGTTAATCAATTGAGTCTTTAAATAATTCCATTAGCATATCTAGACTCATAAATGGATCCCTATTTAGCCTTAGTATACCGTAATTTAACAAAGGCCCATTATTGTATCCAGTAGTTGACCCCTCATAGGAGATGCTGCGATTACTATCCCTATAATTTTATTAATCCTACATATGTTCACTTATCAGCACATACTATATGCAGCAATGCTCATTTATGAGGTCATTTACTTTCCCCCTATTGTGACCACTAGATCTGGCTGCTATGCTTTCTCATTTATCTAATTCATTTACCAGATTGCTAATACCATTACCACTCTGGCTTATTCTACATTGCTATCTGTCTCTATGTGTTTCATCTCCTCCTTGTATGTAGGAGACACATCAGGAGGCTTATTTCAAAGGTTGGGTATCCCGTCAGAGGATCATCTTCCTATGCTGCAGAACTACAGTATATTGAAAAAAATAATGATGGACGCCAAAGTCTTATAGGTCTCCTACAGTGAAAATAGCTCATTGTTTCATTAGGTTGATTCCCAAGCATAAGGTTATTGGTTCGAATCGAGAATCAGTCATGAACATTTCCCATGAAAAGAGAAACAACATCATCCAGCTCATTGATAACAGTCTCTCTGCCAAGAAATTTGAGAAACTGCATCATGTCAAGACCATAACAGCTGGAGGAACATGAAATCAGTTCATCCATTCAAAAATAAAGTGGTGGACGTTCAGGCAAAATATTGGAGTCAACAAGTAAATTCATCACAAGATCTCTCAGTTCAGTTGCGAAAAAACATGGCAGTGGAGGTGGCTTTTATGCTTCATAATAGTGAGATTGCATAAGTCCATGCAAGCACTGTGCCACGTTCATCACAAAAGCCTGGAATAGTGGCCCAAAAAAAGTTGAAGAAGCCTCGACTTCAGCATCCTCATAAGAAGCATCAGTGCAAATTTGCTGAAAACTGGAGAGTAGAAGATTGGAAATGGGTGATTTGGAGTGATGAGACAAAAGTCAATAGACTAGGCTCTGATGGGTGCAAATGGATCTGAAATAAACAGGTGAAAAAGAGGCTAACGGATCGAGATATTACAGGAATTATCAAGTTTGGTGGAGATAGAAAGATGATATGGGGTTGTTTCACAGCCAATGGCGTTGAATACTTAACCAGTATCGATGGTGGTCTCAATGCTGAGCTATATGTGAGTATCCTACAAGATGAGTTACTTTATACACTCAAGTACTATGGGTATGAAAAGGACGACATAGTGTTCCAGATGGACAATGACCTTAAGCATACGTCAAAATTGTCAAAGAAATGGTTCAATGACAATGAAGTACAGGTGCTAGATTGACCCCCACATTTCCCAGAGCTCAACCCATTTTAAAATTTGTGGGTAGAGTTGAAGAAAAAGCAGAGATCATGCCCAGAAGGATGCAGGCAGTGTTGAAAGCCAAAGGAGGAGATACAAAATACTAACAAAATTATAGAAATTAAAATGTAGATGTTTAAGAGCAAAACACTGACAATGCAGTGACATGAGAAGAATCTTCGTAGCTAATAATATGCCAATTAGTTGCAAGTCAAATTTATGTATGAGATAGCCAAGATGATTGCCTGTCAGTGTAATTGTTATGGTACAGTTAGCGAAAACTCAAGGCTTAAGCTATATTGAGACTATATTATAATCACTTATAAGGTCGATTACATAGCTAGATGTAACTCTAACTCTAGAATTAGTTCTTCTTCTCTTAAACATTTAAGGCCCATAGAACACATATTCTACTAGTTTCCACTAATCTCATTGCATCCAAATGGAAAAGTGAGAAAGCTCCTAATGTTCAAGAAGTTAAGGAGAAACTAACTCTACATGAAACTTTAGAGTACTATTATGCCATAAAAAATAATACTCAAACCAAGTACCTCACCAAATGGGACCCATGGCTAGAGCCCAATGACCGACAAACTATATATCCCAACTGACGTTAAGGAAACACTAACTATATTCGAGAAATACAAGCTCACTAACAATTCCAGCCTTGAAGTTCTAGTCTTTGATATCTCCCTGATCTAAAACTCACTAGAATTATATTTTTCTGATCTCGCAAATTTGCTGGACTGTCTACGGAATCCATGTCAGGAAGTTGTTAATTTTATTTGTTGTTTAGTTATGTTTTGCAAAAGGTTAATTCATAAGCAATTGATTTGACCAACAAAATATACTGCTTGATGTATCCACACTAACAAACTGGGGGGTCAAAATATGTGAATTTTCTTAACCTTGATATTACTATCTATATGTCCTTAAATTTTCCAATGCATGATTTCAAGACTTGTTAACTACAAAACCTAATAAAAATCATTTGAACAAGGCTATATTGAGACATCCATAGTATCCCAAAAAGATAGTAAAAACCATGTCTGACATGAAATCAGGAAAAATATAAGAAAAGTGAATTGGAAAAAAATAAAATGGAAAATATAAATATATTGAAGAGATGCTAGCTTTTATACTCGATAACAGAAGTGGAGCTTTACTTTAATATGTGCCACCTGTTCAATAACATGTAAGAAGGAATGTGTTTCATTGCGTGTCAAGTGGCTTTGTGTTTCTGTGCTCCAAGACAAAACATGGGGATGTAGTTCACATCAGTGGACAGCTGTTTATTGCATGGTATATCTGTAATTAAGGTGTAGTTTCATATTGCTAACATAAACCAACTTCCCTTATTTATATTCGTTGTAAATAGACACATGATTTTCAATTTATAATTGATGAGAGTTTTAAAGAATTCTTGACATTTCACCTGAGTCAGATATAATTATAAAAGCAATTATCATTTTTTGTATTTTTTTAATTTAGAAATCCACATTTACTTATAAACTATGTATCTATCTATAAGTTCTGGATATCTGCTCTCCTAAAGAATCATAATATCTAAGCATATATGTACTTACAACTAAATTTGCTTTCCACATGTGTGCCTGATTTTAAGATGTGTATTCAATACTATTTGCTTAGAATGCTTTTAAATATAATGTATTTAAACAGTACAAACAGTAGTGATGAGCACGCATGCTTGGCACTTCTTGAAACTCGATCGGGTATGTTTGCAGATAAATCCCCGCCATGCATGTTTTGCATCTGTTAAACAACCAATGTGGTGATTGCTTGCTATACACGATAATGCCGTAGCCATGTTGGCTAGCTACTGCCATTACTGTGATTGGCTGGCAACGTTGCATCATCGGGACTTATATGAGAACCAGTAGCGCGATACTCAGCATACTCTCCTTCAGAAGCAGTTCAGGGAGAGATGATATAGGAAGGAGAGCTTAGATTAGAGCAGAGTTTATACACTTGCATCCTTTAGTGCCACATGAAAGGCATTAGAGGGTGTTTTTTGCCTTATTTAACCTATAAAATAAATAAATAAAAAAATAAAGTGGGGTACCCCCTGTTTTTGTTAACCAGCCAAGGTAAAGCTGAAAACTGTAAGATGATATCAGACTGGTAAGGTCCATGGGTATTTGGCCCTTCCCAGCCTAAACAAATCTGCCCACAGCCGCACCAGATTTTGTGTGTCACATTAGATGCACCAATTCTGATGCTTCACCAAGTTCTTTATTGCCCTGTACTTGCCGGGTATCATATAGCACAGCCTAATCAGGAGTGACCTATGAAGCGTTGTTCTCAGAATGAACTTCTATAAATTGTGCTACAAAATTGGTGGACGTTGTGGGAATGCAATGGAGTACGTTGGATACGTTCTTTACCTCTCTTTTTATGTCTTTCAGGTTCCTATTTGTGGACTTCGTCAGATTCTTTGGACTACTTCAGATCTTCATGGCTGTTTTTTTTCTAATAAACTGGAGAACTAGGGCAAGAGTCAGGTAATGCTTTTTAAAATAAAATATTTTTTGTGTGTGTTCTTTGCTATTTTTACGTACTGGGATACAGTAAGCACTTACTGACATCAACCCCCCAAAATATTACCCTTCTTGCCACCGCACCAGGGCAATTGGAAAGAGCCAGGCAAAGTGCCAAAATTGGCACATCTAATGTGAATGTGTCAATTCTGGGGTAGCTGCAAACTGCTATTTTTAGGCTGGGAAGGACCAAGTAACCATGGACCTTCCCAGCCTAATAATATAAGCCCCCAGCTCTCTGCTTTACCTTGGCTGGTTATTAAAAATGGGGCGACCACATGTCATTTTTTTTTAATGAAATATTTATTTATTTACTTCCCAGCAGTGACCTGGGACTCAATGATGCATCCAGGCGTCTTGCCCATACTATTCCCTTTCCATTTGAGAGTTGTTTCCATCCATTTCAGCAATTTTCCTGCCCCTTCATGCCTCTTTGGGGGTCTCCTGGAATAATGTTTGAGTTCCATATTGACTTACATTATACTCGTTACTAGAGTTGAGCGCGGTTCGTGGTTCGAGGTTCTCCAGTTCTAGGCTCGAGTGATTTTGGGGCCTGTTCTAGATCGAACTAGAACTCGAGCTTTTTGCAAAAGCTCGATAGTTCTAGAAACGTTCGAGAACGGTTCTAGCAGCAAAAAAACAGCTAATTCCTAGCTTGGTTTCCGCTGTAATAGTGTAAGTCACTCTGTGAATCACACTATTATGACATTTCAGTGTATAGTGTGTGGGAACAGCGCCTTCAGATCACTGCTGTTTCTATAATGGCGATCGCCATTTTTTTTTTTTTCCTTGTCTTCCTTCCCTAAGCGCGCGCGTGTAGTGGGGCGGGCCAGCATGTCAGCCAATCTCAGACACACACACAGCTAAGTGGACTTTTAGCCAGAGAAGCAACGGCATGTGTGATAGGATGTCCATGTCACATGTCCCTGCATTATAAAACCGGACATTTTCCTCCAGGACGCCATTATGTCTTCTGCGTCTTTGGTGTCAGACATCACTGTCGCAGCTCCGTCCTCCTGAGTCCTATCGCCGATACAGCTGTATGCGCTCCATACACAGCGCTGGACAGCTTAGGGATAGCACTTTCTAGCAGTCCTTTTAAGGGCTCAAACCGTTAGGGTCAGAGCCATAGGTGAAAACAGCGACAGTGAAAACAGCGACAGCGTCTGTGTAGCCAAGGTCAGGGATTTCCTCCCTGCATTTCCCTATTAGGAGGGAATAGAAAGGCAGGCTTCCATTCCTCTACCCAGAGCCCCACAATCCTGCCACTGTACCCTCCTGTCCTCTGCACACTCCAACTCATTATAACTAAGCCATTATACTGGCAAACACTCAGTGTACCTAGTGGCATCCTAAACGTGGCTATTGGACTTTGCTATAGTCACACTAGTGCAAAGACATTTGCAGAGCACGTCTGCCTGCATTGCACACTCCAACTCATTATAACTAAGCCATTATACTAGCAAACACTCAGTGTACCTAGTGGCATCCTAAACGTGGCTATTGGACTTTGCTATAGTCACACTAGTGCAAAGACATTTGCAGAGCACCTCTGCCTGCATTGCACACTCCAACTCATTATAACTAAGCCATTATACTAGCAAACACTCAGTGTACCTAGTGGCATCCTAAACGTGGCTATTGGACTGTTGTCTAGTCACACTAGTGCAAAGACATTTGCAGAGCACGTCTGCCTGCATTGCACACTCCAACTCATTATAACTAAGCCATTATACTAGCAAACACTCAGTGTACCTAGTGGCATCCTAAACGTGGCTATTGGACTTTGCTATAGTCACACTAGTGCAAAGACATTTGCAGAGCACGTCTGCCTGCATTGCACACTCCAACTCATTATAACTAAGCCATTATACTAGCAAACACTCAGTGTACCTAGTGGCATCCTAAACGTGGCTATTGGACTTTGCTATAGTCACACTAGTGCAAAGACATTTGCAGAGCACCTCTGCCTGCATTGCACACTCCAACTCATTATAACTAAGCCATTATACTAGCAAACACTCAGTGTACCTAGTGGCATCCTAAACGTGGCTATTGGACTTTGCTATAGTCACACTAGTGCAAAGACATTTGCAGAGCACCTCTGCCTGCATTGCACACTCCAACTCATTATAACTAAGCCATTATACTAGCAAACACTCAGTGTACCTAGTGGCATCCTAAACGTGGCTATTGGACTGTTGTCTAGTCACACTAGTGCAAAGACATTTGCAGAGCACGTCTGCCTGCATTGCACACTCCAACTCATTATAACTAAGCCATTATACTAGCAAACACTCAGTGTACCTAGTGGCATCCTAAACGTGGCTATTGGACTTTGCTATAGTCCCACTAGTGCAAAGACATTTGCAGAGCACGTCTGCCTGCATTGCACACTCCAACTCATTATAACTAAGCCATTATACTAGCAAACACTCAGTGTACCTAGTGGCATCCTAAACGTGGCTATTGGACTTTGCTATAGTCACACTAGTGCAAAGACATTTGCAGAGCACGTCTGCCTGCATTGCACACTTCAACTCATTATAACTAAGCCATTATACTAGCAAACACTCAGTGTACCTAGTGGCATCCTAAACGTGGCTATTGGACTTTGCTATAGTCACACTAGTGCAAAGACATTTGCAGAGCACGTCTGCCTGCATTGCACACTCCAACTCATTATAACTAAGCCATTATACTAGCAAACACTCAGTGTACCTAGTGGCATCCTAAACGTGGCTATTGGACTTTGCTATAGTCACACTAGTGCAAAGACATTTGCAGAGCACCTCTGCCTGCATTGCACACTCCAACTCATTATAACTAAGCCATTATACTAGCAAACACTCAGTGTACCTAGTGGCATCCTAAACGTGGCTATTGGACTGTTGTCTAGTCACACTAGTGCAAAGACATTTGCAGAGCACGTCTGCCTGCATTGCACACTCCAACTTATTATAACTAAGCCATTATACTAGCAAACACTCAGTGTACCTAGTGGCATCCTAAACGTGGCTATTGGACTTTGCTATAGTCCCACTAGTGCAAAGACATTTGCAGAGCACGTCTGCCTGCATTGCACACTCCAACTCATTATAACTAAGCCATTATACTAGCAAACACTCAGTGTACCTAGTGGCATCCTAAACGTGGCTATTGGACTTTGCTATAGTCACACTAGTGCAAAGACATTTGCAGAGCACGTCTGCCTGCATTGCACACTCCAACTCATTATAACTAAGCCATTATACTAGCAAACACTCAGTGTACCTAGTGGCATCCTAAACGTGGCTATTGGACTTTGCTATAGTCACACTAGTGCAAAGACATTTGCAGAGCACCTCTGCCTGCATTGCACACTCCAACTCATTATAACTAAGCCATTATACTAGCAAACACTCAGTGTACCTAGTGGCATCCTAAACGTGGCTATTGGACTGTTGTCTAGTCACACTAGTGCAAAGACATTTGCAGAGCACGTCTGCCTGCATTGCACACTCCAACTCATTATAACTAAGCCATTATACTAGCAAACACTCAGTGTACCTAGTGGCATCCTAAACGTGGCTATTGGACTTTGCTATAGTCACACTAGTGCAAAGACATTTGCAGAGCACGTCTGCCTGCATTGCACACTCCAACTCATTATAACTAAGCCATTATACTAGCAAACACTCAGTGTACCTAGTGGCATCCTAAACGTGGCTATTGGACTTTGCTATAGTCACACTAGTGCAAAGACATTTGCAGAGCACGTCTGCCTGCATTGCACACTCCAACTCATTATAACTAAGCCATTATACTAGCAAACACTCAGTGTACCTAGTGGCATCCTAAACGTGGCTATTGGACTTTGCTATAGTCACACTAGTGCAAAGACATTTGCAGAGCACGTCTGCCTGCATTGCACACTCCAACTCATTATAACTAAGCCATTATACTAGCAAACACTCAGTGTACCTAGTGGCATCCTAAACGTGGCTATTGGACTTTGCTATAGTCACACTAGTGCAAAGACATTTGCAGAGCACCTCTGCCTGCATTGCACACTCCAACTCATTATAACTAAGCCATTATACTAGCAAACACTCAGTGTACCTAGTGGCATCCTAAACGTGGCTATTGGACTGTTGTCTAGTCACACTAGTGCAAAGACATTTGCAGAGCATGTCTGCCTGCATTGCACACTCCAACTCATTATAACTAAGCCATTATACTAGCAAACACTCAGTGTACCTAGTGGCATCCTAAACGTGGCTATTGGACTTTGCTATAGTCACACTAGTGCAAAGACATTTGCAGAGCACCTCTGCCTGCATTGCACACTCCAACTCATTATAACTAAGCCATTATACTAGCAAACACTCAGTGTACCTAGTGGCATCCTAAACGTGGCTATTGGACTGTTGTCTAGTCACACTAGTGCAAAGACATTTGCAGAGCACGTCTGCCTGCATTGCACACTCCAACTCATTATAACTAAGCCATTATACTAGCAAACACTCAGTGTACCTAGTGGCATCCTAAACGTGGCTATTGGACTTTGCTATAGTCCCACTAGTGCAAAGACATTTGCAGAGCACGTCTGCCTGCATTGCACACTCCAACTCATTATAACTAAGCCATTATACTAGCAAACACTCAGTGTACCTAGTGGCATCCTAAACGTGGCTATTGGACTTTGCTATAGTCACACTAGTGCAAAGACATTTGCAGAGCACCTCTGCCTGCATTGCACACTCCAACTCATTATAACTAAGCCATTATACTAGCAAACACTCAGTGTACCTAGTGGCATCCTAAACGTGGCTATTGGACTTTGCTATAGTCACACTAGTGCAAAGACATTTGCAGAGCACGTCTGCCTGCATTGCACACTCCAACTCATTATAACTAAGCCATTATACTAGCAAACACTCAGTGTACCTAGTGGCATCCTAAACGTGGCTATTGGACTTTGCTATAGTCACACTAGTGCAAAGACATTTGCAGAGCACCTCTGCCTGCATTGCACACTCCAACTCATTATAACTAAGCCATTATACTAGCAAACACTCAGTGTACCTAGTGGCATCCTAAACGTGGCTATTGGACTGTTGTCTAGTCACACTAGTGCAAAGACATTTGCAGAGCACGTCTGCCTGCATTGCACACTCCAACTCATTATAACTAAGCCATTATACTAGCAAACACTCAGTGTACCTAGTGGCATCCTAAACGTGGCTATTGGACTTTGCTATAGTCCCACTAGTGCAAAGATATTTGCAGAGCACGTCTGCCTGCATTGCACACTCCAACTCATTATAACTAAGCCATTATACTAGCAAACACTCAGTGTACCTAGTGGCATCCTAAACGTGGCTATTGGACTTTGCTATAGTCACACTAGTGCAAAGACATTTGCAGAGCACGTCTGCCTGCATTGCACACTCCAACTCATTATAACTAAGCCATTATACTAGCAAACACTCAGTGTACCTAGTGGCATCCTAAACGTGGCTATTGGACTTTGCTATAGTCACACTAGTGCAAAGACATTTGCAGAGCACCTCTGCCTGCATTGCACACTCCAACTCATTATAACTAAGCCATTATACTGGCAAACACTCAGTGTACCTAGTGGCATCCTAAACGTGGCTATTGGACTGTTGTCTAGTCACACTAGTGCAAAGACATTTGCAGAGCACGTCTGCCTGCATTGCACACTCCAACTCATTATAACTAAGCCATTATACTAGCAAACACTCAGTGTACCTAGTGGCATCCTAAACGTGGCTATTGGACTTTGCTATAGTCCCACTAGTGCAAAGACATTTGCAGAGCACGTCTGCCTGCATTGCACACTCCAACTCATTATAACTAAGCCATTATACTAGCAAACACTCAGTGTACCTAGTGGCATCCTAAACGTGGCTATTGGACTTTGCTATAGTCACACTAGTGCAAAGACATTTGCAGAGCACCTCTGCCTGCATTGCACACTCCAACTCATTATAACTAAGCCATTATACTAGCAAACACTCAGTGTACCTAGTGGCATCCTAAACGTGGCTATTGGACTTTGCTATAGTCACACTAGTGCAAAGACATTTGCAGAGCACGTCTGCCTGCATTGCACACTCCAACTCATTATAACTAAGCCATTATACTAGCAAACACTCAGTGTACCTAGTGGCATCCTAAACGTGGCTATTGGACTTTGCTATAGTCACACTAGTGCAAAGACATTTGCAGAGCACGTCTGCCTGCATTGCACACTCCAACTCATTATAACTAAGCCATTATACTAGCAAACACTCAGTGTACCTAGTGGCATCCTAAACGTGGCTATTGGACTGTTGTCTAGTCACACTAGTGCAAAGACATTTGCAGAGCACGTCTGCCTGCATTGCACACTCCAACTCATTATAACTAAGCCATTATACTAGCAAACACTCAGTGTACCTAGTGGCATCCTAAACGTGGCTATTGAACTTTGCTATAGTCACACTAGTGCAAAGACATTTGCAGAGCACGTCTGCCTGCATTGCACACTCCAACTCATTATAACTAAGCCATTATACTAGCAAACACTCAGTGTACCTAGTGGCATCCTAAACGTGGCTATTGGACTGTTGTCTAGTCACACTAGTGCAAAGACATTTGCAGAGCACGTCTGCCTGCATTGCACACTCCAACTCATTATAACTAAGCCATTATACTAGCAAACACTCAGTGTACCTAGTGGCATCCTAAACGTGGCTATTGGACTTTGCTATAGTCCCACTAGTGCAAAGACATTTGCAGAGCACGTCTGCCTGCATTGCACACTCCAACTCATTATAACTAAGCCATTATACTAGCAAACACTCAGTGTACCTAGTGGCATCCTAAACGTGGCTATTGGACTTTGCTATAGTCACACTAGTGCAAAGACATTTGCAGAGCACGTCTGCCTGCATTGCACACTCCAACTCATTATAACTAAGCCATTATACTAGCAAACACTCAGTGTACCTAGTGGCATCCTAAACGTGGCTATTGGACTTTGCTATAGTCACACTAGTGCAAAGACATTTGCAGAGCACCTCTGCCTGCATTGCACACTCCAACTCATTATAACTAAGCCATTATACTAGCAAACACTCAGTGTACCTAGTGGCATCCTAAACGTGGCTATTGGACTTTGCTATAGTCACACTAGTGCAAAGACATTTGCAGAGCACGTCTGCCTGCATTGCACACTCCAACTCATTATAACTAAGCCATTATACTAGCAAACACTCAGTGTACCTAGTGGCATCCTAAACGTGGCTATTGGACTTTGCTATAGTCCCACTAGTGCAAAGACATTTGCAGAGCACGTCTGCCTGCATTGCACACTCCAACTCATTATAACTAAGCCATTATACTAGCAATTTTTGCTGCCAGTTTAAGGGCCGTAGTTGCATTGTCAGGGATATTTATTCTTTATTATTCTGCTGTTAATAAAGCTAGACCACCACTGCAATCTACACCACCTCTCAATTTTTACTACCACATTTTCAGTCCACAATCTTGTCGCAATCAACATGAGTGGCAAAATGACAGATGCTGGTGGAAAGGGGAAGAGGCGTGGTGGAAAAGGCAAAAAAGGTTTTGTCCGTGGAGAAGGTGGCAAAGCTCCATTATCATCTGCTGAAGATAGACCATCTACCAGCAAAAGTAAGATGTCTACTACTTACCGTGGACAATCCGATGTGCTCCCTTTTTTACGGACACGAACAACAGGAACAAAGGTAGATGATGGCCAAAAAAGGAAAATGCTTGAATGGATCTCAAGTGGTCCAACAAGTGCCCTCTCAGCCACTTCAAGTACCGCATCCAAAAAACACCAGTCCTCTGAGTTGTCATCCCAATCAAACTTGATTTCTCCCAGCTCTGAAGTCTCCATCCGCCCTGCACAGTATGGTGGAACTGAGATGGCTGAGTCTGCAGAGCTGTTCAGTCACACTATAGCCTGGGAATCAGAGGTCTGCTCCCAAGCTACAGTGAGTACAGAACAGGAAATGGTCTGCAGTGATGCCCAGAACCTTTGTGACTCTGATTCAGGCCGTGAGGACAAAGTTTCGGAGCATAATGTTGACCCTTTGTCACAAACTGTAACACCTGTGGTTATAGACAATGAGGAACATACTGATGAAGATGAGACTCAGATACCCGATTGGGATGACAACTTAAATATTCGCTCAGGGCAAGAAGAGGCTCGGTCAGAGGGGGAGGGGAGTGCAAACACAACAATTGATGATGAAGTTCTAGATCCCACCTACTGTCAACCCACAGTCAGGCACTCGAGGAGGTCAACAGAGGTGGTGGAGGAGGATGCAACTGATGACGAAGTTACCTTGCGCCTTCCTGGACAGAGTCGGAGTACTGGTAGCACGTCTACAACTGCATCCTCAGCCACCACTCTGCCTCTGAGCATTATTCGGGGTGGATCATCAGGTCGCATGGCCTCTAAGCCTTGCCTAGCCTGGTCCTTTTTTGACATAGAAAAAGATCGCCCAAATTATGTGATCTGTAAAATTTGTCATGGTTCTCTTAGTAGAGGTCAAAACCTCAGCAGTTTGACAACTTCTTCCATGAATCGTCACATGAATAAATATCATATGGCCCGGTGGGAAGCTCACCGTGCTGCAATGCGGCCTAGCTGAGCGAACCATCCACCGCCTGCCCCTTCCAGTGCATCCGCGCGCTCGTCATCTTCTAGGACTGTGGGGACAGCTGTCACACCTGTTTTTCCACGCACAACTTCCACCACTGTAACCGCAACAGGCAGTTTGCTTGGTAGGTCGTCAGTTGTTTTGGAAGGGGAAACAAGTGAGTGTGTACAGCTCTCTCAGACATCGATAGCACCAACTTTGGATGAAGGCAACATCATGTCTCCGCCTGCACTTTCCTCACAAACCTGCATTTTTCCAGGGACACCCTACTCAACACCGTCTACACACAGCAGCCAGATCTCTGTCACTCAGATGTGGACAAATAAAAGGCCATTTCCTGCGACCCATGACAAAGCTAAGAGGTTGACTCTATCCCTCTGTAAGCTGTTGGCTACAGAAATGCTGCCTTTCCGCCTAGTGGACACAGAGGATTTTAGAGACCTTATGTCTGTCGCTGTGCCCCAGTACCAGATGCCTAGTCGACACTACTTCTCTAAGAAAGGTGTGCCCGCGCTACACCAGCATGTCGCACACAACATCACCGCTTCCTTGAGAAACTCTGTGTGTCAACGGGTGCATTTCACCACCGATACTTGGACCAGTAAGCATGGACAGGGACATTACATGTCACTGACTGGGCACTGGGTAACTATGGTGATAGATGGTGAAGGGTCTGCTGCACAAGTCTTGCCGTCCCCACGACTTGTGTGTCAATCCTCTTTCTGTCCAAGTTCCGCCACTGCTTCTGCATCCTCCACCTCATCTGGGTCCTCCACCTCCGCCCCAAGCCTGCCTGGTCAGGCCACCAGCGTTCTCACTGCGCAGAAGGAATCACGCACCCCTCATTACTATGCTGGCAGCAGAGCGCAACGTCATCAGGCGGTCATAAGCTTGACATGTATTGGGAATAAGAGTCACACAGCTGAGGAGTTGTGGTCAGCTCTGCGGTCCGAGTTTAATAAATGGTTGTTTCCACTCAACCTGCAGCCTGGTAAGGCCGTGTGCGACAATGCTGCAAACCTTGGTGCGGCTCTTCGCCTGGGCAAGGTGACACACGTACCTTGTATGGCTCACGTGTTGAACCTTGTCGTGCAGCAATTTTTAACACAGTATCCCGGCCTAGATGGACTTCTGAACAGGGCACGAAAACTGTCTGCTCACTTTCGCCGTTCAAGCGCCGCAGCTGAGCGACTTGCATCGCTCCAGAAGTCTTTCGGCCTGCCGGTTCATCGCCTGAAATGCGATGTGCCGACACGCTGGAATTCAACTCTCCACATGTTACAGCGACTGTGGCAGCACCGCCGTGCCCTGGTGCAATACGTCATGACGTATAGCCTGGGCCAACGAGATGCAGAGGTGGGGCAGATCACCCTGATGGAGTGGTCTCAGATCAAGGACCTATGCACCCTTCTGCACAGTTTCGACATGGCGACGAATATGTTTAGCGCTGACAATGCCATTATCAGCATGACGATTCCAGTCATTTACATGCTGGAACACACGCTAAACACTATTCGGAGTCAGAGGGTGGGACAACAGGAAGGGGAGGAACCACAGGAGGATTCATATGCGCAAGACACAACAACATCACCAAGGTCCAGACGTTCATCATCACCAAGGCGCCAGGCATGGGAGCATGGGGGACAGGGATCAACAAGGGCGCATGGTAGCAGGCGAGATGTTGAGGAAGGTGCAGGAGGACATGAAGAAATGGAGGACGAACTGTCCATGGACATGGAAGACTCAGCAGATGAGGGAGACCTTGGTCAAATTTCAGTTGAAAGAGGTTGGGGGGAGATGTCAGAGGAAGAAAGAACGGTTAGCACCTCTATGCCACAAACACAGCGTGGACTTGGTCCGCATGGCTGCGCAAGACACATGAGTGCCTTCTTGTTGCACTACCTCCAACATGACCCTCGTATTTTCAAAATTAGAAGTGATGATGACTACTGGCTTGCCACACTATTAGATCCCCGGTACAAGTCCAAATTTTGTGACATAATTCCAGCCATAGAAAGGGACGCACGTATGCAGGAGTATCAGCAGAAGCTGTTACTCGATCTTAGATCCGCTTTTCCACCAAACAACCGTGCAGGTGCAGGGAGTGAATCTCTCAGTTGTAACTTGACAAACATGGGACGGTCTCGTCATCTTCAACAGTCTACACGTACCAGTAGGACCGTATCTGGTGCTGGTAACAGCAATTTTATGGAATCTTTTCATAATTTTTTTAGACCCTCCTTTGCAAGGCCACCAGAGACAACAAGTCTGACACATAGTCAACGGCTGGAGAGGATGATACAGGAGTATCTCCAAATGAACATCGATGCCATGACTGTGCAACTGGAGCCTTGCTCCTTTTGGGCTTCAAACCTAGAAAAATGGCCAGAGCTCGCAACTTACGCCTTGGAGATTTTGTCGTGTCCAGCTGCCAGCGTTGTCTCTGAACGTGTCTTCAGTGCTGCTGGGTGTGTGCTGACAGATAAGCGCACGCGTCTGTCCAGTGACAATGTGGACAGACTGACGTTCATCAAAATGAACAAGTCATTGATCCAGAAGGAATTTACAACCCCTGTGTCATCCTGGGGAGAGTAAATGCTTGTGGATTTGGAATGTGCTTGATGCAAATCTAGCTGTGAAGTGTACAACTAGGGCACAAGTGCTGCCACTGAATGGGTGGGTGTGTGTGGGGCACAATTTTTGGAAAAAAAGGGAGACTCCGCTTGGAGTAACCCTTGCTTACATTGTTTTTAAAAGAAGCCAAGATGAACAGAGCTGGGATCAGGAAAGACTTTGCTACCTACCCTGGTGTCATGCTGGGGATGGTTAATTATGGCGTATTTTTGAATGTGCTTGATGCAAATCTAGCTGTGAAGTGTACAACTAGGGCACAAGTGCTGCCACTGAATGGGTGGGTGTGTGTGAGGCACAATTTTTTGGAAAAAAAGGGAGACTCCGCTTGGAGTAACCCTTGCTTACATTGTTTTTAAAAGAAGCCAAGATGAACAAGTCATGGTTCAGCAAAGACTTTATCTACCTACCCCGGTGTCATGCTGGGGACGGTTAATTATGGCGTATTTTTGAATGTGCTTGATGCAAATCTAGCTGTGAAGTGTACAACTAGGGCACAAGTGCTGCCACTGAATGGGTGGGTGTGTGTGGGGCACAATTTTTGGAAAAAAAGGGAGACTCCGCTTGGAGTAACCCTTGCTTACATTGTTTTTAAAAGAAGCCAAGATGAACAAGTCATGGTTCAGCAAAGACTTTATCTACCTACCCCGGTGTCATGCTGGGGACGGTTAATTATGGCATATTTTTGAATGTGCTTGATGCAAATCTAACTGTGAAGTGTACAACTAGGGCACAAGTGCTGCCACTGAATGGGTGGGTGTGTGTGGGGCACAATTTTTGGAAAAAAAGGGAGACTCCGCTTGGAGTAACCCTTGCTTACATTGTTTTTAAAAGAAGCCAAGATGAACAAGTCATGGTTCAGCAAAGACTTTATCTACCTACCCCGGTGTCATGCTGGGGACGGTTAATTATGGCGTATTTTTGAATGTGCTTGATGCAAATCTAGCTGTGAAGTGTACAACTAGGGCACAAGTGCTGCCACTGAATGGGTGGGTGTGTGTGGGGCACAATTTTTGGAAAAAAAGGGAGACTCCGCTTGGAGTAACCCTTGCTTACATTGTTTTTAAAAGAAGCCAAGATGAACAAGTCATGGTTCAGCAAAGACTTTATCTACCTACCCCGGTGTCATTCTGGGGACGGTTAATTATGGCGTATTTTTGAATGTGCTTGATGCAAATCTAGCTGTGAAGTGTACAACTAGGGCACAAGTGCTGCCACTGAATGGGTGGGTGTGTGTGGGGCACAATTTTTGGAAAAAAAGGGAGACTCCGCTTGGAGTAACCCTTGCTTGCTGTGTTTTTAAAAGAAGCCAAGATGAACAGAGCTGGGATCAGGAAAGACTTTGCTACCTACCCCGGTGTCATCCTGGGGACGGTTAAGTATGGCGTATTTTTGAATGTGCTTAATGCAAATCTAGCTGTAAAGTGTACAACTGGGGCACAACTGCTGCCACTGAAGGGGTGGGTGTGTGTGGCCCAATTTTTGGAAAAAAAGGGAGACTCCGCTTGGAGTAACCCTTGATTGCTGTTTTTTTTTAAAAGGAGCCAAGATGAACATGTCATGGTTCAGCAAAGACTTTATCTACCTACCCCGGTGTCATGCTGGGGACGGTTAATTATGGCGTATTTTTGAATGTGCTTGATGCAAATCTAGCTGTGAAGTGTACAACTAGGGCACAAGTGCTGCCACTGAATGGGTGGGTGTGTGTGGGGCACAATTTTTGGAAAAAAAGGGAGACTCCGCTTGGAGTCACCTTGCGGTGTTTTGCATGATTTTAGAAGGGCGTGCCATGTCTATATCTGTGTGTCCTCCTCTTTTTCCTTGTCCAGCTGTTTTGTTTTCGCATGAGTATATGTCCTTGTCACTTTCCCATGTGTTTGTGCTGTGTTGTGAGTCATTTGTCACCTTTTGGACACCTTTGAGGGTGTTTTCTAGGTGTTTTTCTGTGTTTGTGATTGCCTGCCATTGTTTCCTATGCAGTTCGAGTTCGGTTCGTCGAACGTTCGACGAGCCGAACTCGAACGGGACCTCCGTTCGGCGAACCGACCTCGAGCCGAACCGGGACCGGTTCGCTCATCTCTACTCGTTACTCGTATCAAACCTGTCTGAGCGTCCGACCTGCTAGATTTGAGTAAGGTGCACTCTAACATTTTAGTGCAAATAAACAGTGTTTGATAATAAAGAACTGTCAGTGAACTTACACTTAATAATAATTATATTTTATTTCTATAGAGCAGACAAATTCCATGGCACTTTACAATTCAGAGAGAAAATAAAGGATATTTTAGAGTAACACATAATTCTACAATTCACAAGAGGAGTGAGGGCCCTGCTCACAAGCTTACAATCTATTTTTAACTTAAAAGGGTTGTCTAGTTAAAACAAGTTATACACGGGATTGGTGATGACTTGCTGGTTGTTGAATTCTCCACCGCTGGGACTTGCAGTGATTGGCAGGCAGGGGAATAGTTATCTCGAAAAGGATACTTTTTTCTCAGTTACAAAACTGTGCAGATGGTCAGACAACCGACCACTGTTCCATTCATTCTCTATGGTGCGGTTGGAAAAATCTGAATGAAGCACTTGGCAGCGCCATAGAAAATGAATGGATTGGTGGTCAAGCATGCGCATTACCACTTCATTCTAACTGGGATAAAAATGTTCTATTGATTGGTGCAGGTCTCCGCTGTTGGACCAGTATAAATCAAGAAGTCATCACCTTTCCTGTATTTTCACCAAACAACCCCTTTAAGCACAACCAGTTTTAGTAAATATATTCATTCCCCATTAAGTAACAAAAAAGTTTTTTGTGCTGTTATTTTTTGGTAATCTATATATATAATTGCCTTATTCTGTCTGTCTGTCTGTCTGTCTTGCTCCAAAATTGTGTCACCGTGACAGTGTCGTTAGAGTGACAACTGTCGGATTGGCCGCTGGGCTCGGCCTGGCCCCGCCCCCCACGGATTGGCCACTTGCCTCGGCCTGGCCCCGCCCCCCACATGGATTAGTTGCTTGCCCCGGCCCTCCGCACGCATCGCCCACTCCAGCGTACACCGGCTCCCGATACACATGTGCAGGGAGATGGCATACGCTGACGCCTCGCCCGCTCGCCCCCGCCACACGTTGGCACACTCGGCCCCGCCCCCGGCGAACATAACCTTGCGATGCTGGGATCGTGACGGAGCCGGTATACGCTGGTAACCATGATACACATCGCGTAACTATAGGAAGCGCTTCCCTTAGTTACCCGATGTGTATCATGGTTACCAGCGTACACCGGCTCCCGGTGCACATGTGCAGGGAGCCGGCATACGCTGACGCCTCGCCTGCTCAGCCCCGCCCCCGGCACACGTTGGCACACTCGGCCCCGCCCCCGGCGGATATAACCTTGCGATGCTGGGATCGTGACGGAGCCGGTGTACGCTGGTAACCATGATACACATCCCATAACTATAGGAAGCACTTCCCTTAGTTACCCGATGTGTATCATGGTTACCAGCGTACACCGGCTCCCGGTACACATGTGCAGGGAGCCGGCATACGCTGACGCCTCACCCACTCAGCCCCGCCCACGGCACACGTTGCCACGCTCGGACCCGCCCCTGGCGGCCCCTGCATGGGGGATGGAGCACGATGGGGGGTGTGCAGCATGGAGGATGGAGCACGATGGGGGGTGTGCAGCATGGAGGATGGAGCACGATGGGGGGTGTGCAGCATGGGAGATGTAGCACGATGGGGGGTGCGCAGCATGGGGGATGGAGCACGATGGGGGTGTGCAGCATGGGAGATGGAGCACGATGGGGGGTGCGCAGCATGGGGGATGGAGCACGATGAGGGGTGCATGTATGCATGTATTTTGGATGCATTTTGCATGCATTTTACATGCGTTTCGGATGCATTTTTGTTAGTGCGGTCCCCCGGCAATTTAGCTCTGCTACATGCCGCTGAAAGCAGACACAGACAGAGCCGGGTGATGAGAGTGAACTCGGATAAGCTTCACTCGACTTCATTGTCATACCACGACTCTGTCTCTGTGTGCTGTCATGAACTCAGATGAACATCCGAGGTCACAGTGCCAGGACACAGGAGTCCGCAGCAGTGACATCAGAGCTTCACCCGAGTTCACTGACATCGCGCGTCTCTCTCTCTCTGTGTTACAGCCTGATTTGCGGTCACACGTGAAGGACTCACCTGTGATCGCAAATCCCCTGAGTGACTGAAATGAGCCGTGCGATCAGCGGTGCCATCACTCAGGTTACCCGCTGCCACAGCTGCAGGCTCCACCTGAGAGTGGTGGCCACGGGTAACCTCAGTGACAGCACAGCTGATCATGCGACTCACTTCAGTTGCTGCATGGAGCTCAAAGCTAGCAGTCTTCTCTATGGCCACTCGCTGTCAGCTTCCGATGTAGCAGATCTGAAAGCATCGTGGGACCTTGTGTGGATTACGTTGGACCTGGAGGTGTTTTTAAGGGGTTAATAAAGTAGTGAGAGAGGGTGTTTACTTTCTCTACAGTTTAGTGATGGTGGGTGTCTCCGTGATGCCTGCCATCACTAAGCTAGGACTTAGTGGCAGCTATAGGCTGCCATTAACTCCTTATTACCCCAATTGCCACCACACCAGGGCAATGGGAAGAACCGGGTAGAGTCCCGAAACTGTCGCATCTAATGGATGCGGCTATTCTGGGCAGCTGCTGGCTGATATTTTTAGGATGGGGGGCTCCCCATAACGTGGTGCTCCCCATCCTGAGAATAACAGCCCACAGCTGTATGCCTTTATCTTGGCTGGGTGTCATTTGGGGGGGGAACCGCACGTTGTTTTTCTTAATTATTTATTTATTTTACTGCACGATACACCGGCGGCTGTGATTAGTTGCAGTGAGACAGCTGTCACTCAGCAGGGGGGCGTGTATGACTGCAACCAATCATAGGCGCCGGTGGGCGGGGGAAGCAGGGGATACGAGATGGAATAATGAGCGGCCGGCATTTACAAAAGAGGAGAGGCCGCCACAGTGTGAACGCTGTGCAGCGCCGCGCCGGTGATCGAGGATCGATGAGTATGAGAGAGGGGGTGGGAGGGAAAGACCGATATCAACAGAGAGAGAGAGAGACACCGAAAGATCTGCATTTGTTATGTCAAATAAACATGCGTATCGCAACAAAAATGCAGTGCAAATGCACTGCTTAGCATTTTGGTAGCGTTTTTCAACAACTCATTGATTTCAATGGGTGTAGAACGCTGCCAAAACGCTCAAAAGAAGTTACATGCTACATTTTTAAACGCAGAGATTTTGTCAGATTTTTGACTTTCAAAACGCTGCGTTTGCAAAAATGCCAAAAAAACACAACGTGTGCACGTGGCCTTACTTTGACAAGGAGCTGCCAGAGGAACAAGCAGGATTTAGAAAAGACAGAGGAATAAGAGATATAATTGCTAACAAGAGATGGTAATGAAAAAGGCCAAAGAATTAAACAAGGAGCTCTATTTTTGCTTCATCAACTACAGCAAAGCCTTTGACTGTGTTGACCACCAGAAACTTTAGAATACCATGAAGGATATGGGTGTACCACACCATCTGATCAGTCTCATGAGGAAACTACATCGACCAAGAAAAAACAGTCTAAGGCCTGTTTCACACGTCAGTGATTCTGGTACGTTTGTGCTTTTTTTTTAAACATACCAGAATCACTGACATACGCAGACCCATTATAATGAATGGGTCTGCTCACACATCAGTAATTTTTCACTGCACGTGTCTCCGTGCGGCATACCCGCGTGTCCGTGATTGCCGCACGGAGACATGTCCATTTTTTTCTGGCATCACTGATGTCCCACGGACCACGCAGTGGTGTGGTCCGTGAAACACGTGCCAGAAAAAAACGTGCTTTTAAAATAAAAATCATTTTTACTCACCCGGCTCCAGCGATGTCCTCTGCAGCCCGTGCAGTTTGCTGCTTCTGAGCCGGCTCATTACTGTCGCGCATATTCATGATGCACGACACAGCCGACCCGGAAGCAGCTGCTGCAGGAGTCAGCGCCTGCCGGATGCTGCACCGCGGGAGCGATCAGCTCCATGGAGAGCGGGAGCGTGCACAGGTGAGTTAATCTCTAAGTGCAATCACGGGCCACGGAGAACGGAGCCCGGATTGCACTTAGACAATTCACGGCACACGGAGGGACATGTGCGTGCTTTACACGCCAGTGAAAAACGTCAGTGTTTTTCACTGACGTGTGAAACGGACCTAAACAGAAAATGGTGAAACGGAATGGTTAAAAGTAGAACAAAACATCAGACAAGGCTGCATGCTGTAATCTCTTCAATTTATATGCAGAAGCTATTATGAGGAAGGCTGGACTTGCAGACAAAAAAGAAGGAATCAAAATTGCTGGACGAATTAACAACAATTTTAAATATGCAGATGATGCAAGCATTGGTAGCAACAAGCATAGATGGAATAAAGGACATATTATGGTCTGGAGTGTCACGATGGAAAGCTCTCATATGGGAATCTTACTCAACACAAAAAAGACAAAGATCTGGACTACTGCCATGTATGACCGGGACACATTTCAGATGGATAGCAAAGAACTGTAATTCGTAAAGGACTTCAACCTTCTCAAATCAATGATCACTCAAGTTGCAGTGATGACACCGGAAGTCAGTGGAAGAATAGCTATGGGCAAATCAACAATAAAGTCACTGGACAAGGTCCTCAAATTGAGAATCATTTTACTTCTCTGTATTAACATATAGATGCGAAGCCTGGATGATAAAAAAAAAAACAAGACAGAAGAATAATTAACACTTTGAAGATGTGGTGCTGGGAAGAATGTTATCAATACCATGGATGTCAAGGAGAACAAACTAATCAATTTTGGAACAAATCAAGCCAGACATGTCACTTGAAGCAAGGATCATCAAGCTTCTACTTGTCCACTTTGGGCACATCATACGAAGAGAGCAGTCACTGGAGAAGGACATCTTGGTTGGAAGAATAGAAGGAACAAGCTGAAGAGGAAGACCAGTAACCCGATGGTTTGATACTATCAAGATAGAAGACCCTGGTGGACCTATCTAGGCTTGCAAAAGATCAAGCTTCCTACAGAGCATTCATCGATCAAGTCGCAATGGCTCAAGATCGTGATGAGGCCACTAAAGAATAGACAATTGAAGAAAAATAAACTATTAACACTTCTATATTTTAAAACGTTCTTACATTGCTGCATATTTTCCACATCTGCCTAAAACCTTTGCGCTGTACGGAATTTTTAATGAACTGATACAGTAGGTGTTCTAATTCCGAAATATTACTATGCAATGTTACAGCTTTGTCATTGTCTAATTTTCAAGTTGATTGTTGTTATTCTGCTCATATGTATTTTTATGTGCTTAGAATTTTTTTTTTGCCTTTTTTCCTTTTCCCAAGTATAGTGGAGATTTTATAGTTATATATAATGTTATTTTTTGTTATTGACTTGTGATATATTTTTATTGCATGTTTCTTTCACATTTCTAAAGGTAAAATGGAAAAATAACTGAAAGTTGACTGATGCTATGGAGACATGTATGTAGGGTTATATTTAAATAAGGCATTATTAATTTTTATGCTGGGATGTTTTTTATGTTTTTTGTACCTTAAACTTAAAGCATGATTTGCTTTGCATTTTAATTACCCTAAATAATTCTGTAGACTGAAAAAAACTTGAATTATGTACCACACCGAATAGATTAAATGCAATAATCTATCACTGGTATTATATTTCTCTCATCAAACCACACTCAGTGTAATATTCAGGAGATTTCTTAATGTTATCCCTCTGGAAGATATTTTTCTAGAGAGTCATGTAAGTCCAAAAGTAGTTGTTTGCCAAAAGTTGGGTATGTGAGCATGTGTTATAAAACTTGGTGGCTTTAGTGTGGGAAAGGCTTAATCTACCATATATCTCTGCCTCTAGTTACATCATCTTAAAAGTTTGAGGAAAGTCAACCTGAAATATGATATAGAGAGCATGTTATCTACACCATAGCGTGTATTTATACATTCCAAAAGGAAGTAGTATAACTAAGAAAAGAGAATAAGTGATAAGTAAATGAGCAGAAAGATGAATAGGGCTGCTGTTGAAAATAATATCCTTAAAGGGGTTTTCTGAACTTTAACAATTTTGTGCAAATAAGTTAAAAGTAGTGTCTGTAGCTAAGGCTGCTTTCACACTACGCTTTTTTAACATGCCTCATGAACGTTTTTTTGCTGCAAAAGCAGATCCTGTTTTTGCAAAGATAAACGCATGCAAACGCATGTGTTATTTTACAGGATCCTGTCACTTGAAGTTTATGGGCAGGCATTGGAGTCATGTGATCGGGAGAGAGGGAAACTGAGGAGAGGGGAGAGAGGCAGAGAAGAGAGAAAAGAGGAGAGAGAAAAGAGATGAGAGGGTGAGAAGAGAGAGAAGAGAAGAAAGGAGAGGAGAGAGGAGAGAGAAGAGAGGAAAGAGGAGAAGAGAGGAGACGAGAGGAGAGAGAAGAGAGCAGAGAGGAGAGAGGAGAAGAGAGGAGAGAGAAGAGAGGAGAGAGAGGAGAGAGGAGAGAGAGAGACTGTGATCACGCCAGGCTGGTTTCTGGCCAAACAGGATCTTGTTTATCAGCATACCACCATTTACATGCGTTTGCGTGATGTTTAGTCAGGATCCAGCGACTTGCAGTATTTGGATGCAGTTCAAAAATGCTACAAGTAGCGTTTTGAAAAAAGTTAGAAAACTGCAAGTCGCTGGATTCTGACAAAACTGCACACAAACGCATGTGAACGCATGTTGACGCGAGTCCATTGTAAATGCATTGAAATGAAAATGCATTTGCACTGGATCCGTTTTTGAGTTAAAAAAAGTTCAGGATGCATGTTAAAAAAACGTTGTGTGAAAGCAGCCTAATCAGATGTTTCTGTTGGCCAGTTTCTTGACCATGCTCCTAGTATTATTCTCCTGATTATGTCACGTCCTTACACTGAACCCATGGATACCCCCTTTTTTTATTCCCTGTTGAACAGAAAGCCACATATCACATGCCTCTTATCTGTACTGCTGATTGGATCCACACCCTACCTCCTGTCTCAGGAGGGTTCAATATTTCACATGCTTGGAAGCAGATAAGGTGAACAACCTAATGGTAAAACAATAGCAGAACAGTCAAGAAGTAAAAACAGCAGAACTACCACCTTGTCATAGAGGGGCTTAGGGAGATAAATAAGTGGCTTAGAATATTATTCAGAAAAGAAGGGTTTGGGTTCATGGAGAACTGGGACTTCTCTGGTGGCTACAGGCTTTACATAGAAAGGGGCTGCATCTCAATGGGGAGGGTGTAGTTGTGCTGGGATAAAGAATGCTTAGATAGATGGAGGAATTTTTAAACTAGGATCTAAGGGAAGTGAGGGTGGTTGTGCAAAACATGGGATCAATAGAAAAGACAGAAAGAGAGAGAGGAGTGTACGAAGTCTTACAAACAAAATTAATGAATTGGAGACTCTTATGTCGGCCACAGATTACAATGTGGTGTGCATTATAGAAATCTGGCTGGATCAGAGCCATGACTGGGTGACAAACGTAGAGGGTTACACTATATTCATAAAGGACAGGAAAGACAAAAAAGGTGGAGTGGTGTGTATATTTATCAAATCTAATGTAAGACCTGTGCTCAATTATGCCATTGGGAGAGTTGCAACAATGTAGAGTCAATATGGGTAAATGTACACGGTGAGGGCAATAATGGAAAGCTGCTAATTGGGGCTTGCTAGAAGCCTCCTAACATAGCTGAACAGGTAGAGGATGAAATGCTGCAACAAATGGAAAAGGCAACAAATGATATTCAGGTCCTTATTCTACAAGATTTCAACTTTCCAGATATTCAGTGGGACATAGAGTCTTCTAGTTGTGCTAAAACCTGTAAGTCCTTATCCACAATTCAAGACAATTACTTCCCTTAGGGGTACTTTGCACACTACGACATCGCAAGCCGATGCTTGCGATACCGAGCGCGATAGTCCCCGCCCCTGTCGCAGCAGCGATATCTTGTGATAGCTGCCGAAGCGAACATTATCGCCACGGCAGCTTCACATTCACTCACCTGCCCTGCGACATCGCTCTGGCCGGCGACCCGCCTCCTTCCTAAGGGGGCGGGTCGTGCGGCATCACAGCGACGTCACACGGCAGGCGGCCAATAGAAGCGGAGGGGCGGAGATGAGCGGGACGTAAACATCCCACCCACCTCCGTCCTTCCGCATAGCCGGCGTGAGCCGCGGTAACGCAGGTAGGAGATGTTCCTCGCTCCTGCGGCTTCTCACACAGCGATGTGTGCTGCCACAGGAGAACGAGGAACAACATCGTACTGTCGCTGCCGCGCAATTATGAAAATGTCGAACACTACACCGATGATATGATTACGACGCTTTTGCGCTCGTTAATCGTATCAAAAACGCTTTACACACTACGATATCGACAGCGACGCTGGATGTGCGTCACTTTCGATTTGACCCCACCGACATCGCAGCTGCGATGTCGCAGTATTCAAAGTACCCCTTAGTCAGTTGCTGAACTGAGTAGGGGATATCATTTTCTGGATATGGTCCTGTCGAAATGACCAAATACAATTTCAGATCATTTGGGTAACAGTGGCCATAATATGGTAAGTTTCACTGTGATACTGTATACAACATTTCAAGTGGGAAAAACATTGTACATTTCACTGGAAATTTAGGAATGTTTAAATCATTTGAATATGGGAAGAGATTTATGTGGTTATCTGGATTCAGGGTGAGAGTCTGCAGTCACTGAGTGCTATGAGCATTCTCCGATACCAGCGGTAGAAGCAATTTGCATACAAGCTTTCACATGCTGATTAGACATGTGCAGCCTTGCTCATTACAAGTAAATTGAGCAAGGAGAATTTTGTGTAGTTGGAATGTGGTGGGAAGTATGTGGTTGCATGACCATACCGAACATAAATTGGGTGTGTTCAAAGATATATTACTAGACTCTAATATAAAGGTTATACCTTCTGCTAATAAAAAGTCCAGAAATAAAAAGAAACCATTATGGATAAACAGGACATTACAAAGTATAATAACACAAAAACAAAACACATTTAAAACTTTGAAGGCCAAGAAGTCCTAAATAGCATTCAAGTAGTATACAGATTTCCATAGTAAATGTTAAAAAAATGAAGTTGGCAACGTAAGCTGCAGAAAATCAAATCGCTATCAATATTAAAATAAATCTCATAATATTTTACAAACAAATGAATGCAAAAAAGAAAAAAAAAATTGACAGCACCGGCCCCTTAAAAGATGATCAGATGATCATAACAATTTAATTACAGAGGACAAAGAAAATCTGAGATATTAATCATGCACTTTTCATCTGTGTTCAACTATGAATTGATTGTGCTAGGGTCATTCAGCAAGGCACAAATCAAAGTTCACCACCCAATATAACTAAATTAAAGGGAACCAATCATCAGGATTTCTGTATATAACCTAAAGCCAATGCTATATTGGTAGTATCAGACTGAGTCTATACATACTTTTAGTGGTCAGATCGGATGTATAGGTTTTGAAATCCAAGAAAGTAAAGATTATAAAATCATCAGCTTCTTGAGTGACAGCATCTGAGGATCATATAATAGCTGGGGGGTATTCATAGTTATCCCCTTCCCCTGTTAGAATTAGCATAAGTATTATATAATCTATTTAATTTCTTACTTGCAGGACCTGTGCTGAGGTCATACCCATGTGACCAGAAGAGGTGGGGCCTCAGCCAACAAAGCTGATACCAGGAAGCAACATTTTTTTGTTGGTTGAGGCCCCGCCCCTTCTGGTCACATGTGTATGATCTCAGCACAGGTCCTGCAAGTCAAAAATTAAATTGATTGTATAATACTTATGCTAATTCTAATAGGGGGAGGCGATAACTATGAATACCCCCAGCTATTATCTGATCCTCAGTTGCTGTCACTCAAGAAGCTGATGATTTTATAAAATTTACTTTCTTGGATTTCAAAACGTATGAGTGCCCGTATAGCATTGGCTTTAGGCTATATACAAAAATCCTGATGATTGGTTCCCTTTAACATAAGAAGTACAACTGCAACAGAATATTGAAAATGTTCCAGGGCCAGATGGTATACATCCACAGATATTGAGGTAGTTGAGCTCAATAATTGACAAAACACTGTATCTCATCTTCTCAAACTCTTTTGTAACAGGGATGGTGCCACAAGATTGGAGGATTGCTGATGAGTACCAATATTTTAGAAAGGAAAGAAGGTGGATCCAGGCAACTATCATCGAGTAAGTTTTACATCAGTGCTCTACAAAATAATTTAGGGCATTATAAGAGATGACTGGCAATAATATATTACAGAGAATCATATAATTAACAACCAGCATTGGTTCATGAAAAAAGTCATGTCTAACTAATGGGCCTGGACTGACCATCAGGCAAATCTGGCAAATGTTAGATGGGATAGTCTGACTGTGTGCTAAATTATTTGCAACACTGTTAACAGGTATTGTTAACAGCTTCAATGAAGCACAGGGCCAGTGCCTCTATGCTCTATCACTTAATCCAGCAGTTCACAAGCTATTCCCTGCCTGGAGCTTGCTAGAGGGTGCCAGGTGGCGAGATAATGTCACTTGTTGTGAATGTCATCTGTGTGGGTGCTGTTTTGAAGCTCCCTCTGGTGGCCAGGAATAGTAGTGGAGCTGAATCTGAGCCTGTGATTCAGACAGGTGTCGGCGTTAATTGGGAATTAGGGAAGTCCTATTGCAGACAAGTCTGGTCTGTATAGAAGAGCACTTTTTGCCTTGCTGGCGCCGGTTATAATTGTATATTCATCAGTCTCTGTTCCTGGTTTGGAGTTCTGTCCATCCCTGTTTAAGACTTCTGCAGATAAGTTCCCAGTTATTCCTTGCTTCCTGGTTTACACCTTAGGGTGTTGTTTTTCCTTGTTTTGCTTTGTATCTGTTTTATTGCAGGTGAAGTTTGGTTTCTCTTGTGTTGTGAGCATGGGGGTTTCCCCTTTGCTGGCAGAAGACCAAACAATCAAGTCAAACAAGGAGAAGGGATTTTCTCCCTGTTTGACTTAATTGTTTGCTCTATTGTATTTTTGTGGGTTTTTTTGTATTTTGTTCTCCCATTGTTTACAGGAGTGCCTGATATAGTGGGGGTGAGGTCGTTTGACCAGCAGGGCAATTTTTACTATCAGGAGTTTGGTATTTTTCTATACGGATTTTGCACTGACCACAATCAGTTTCCTTTCCTTTTCTTGTATCAAGTTAGTTGGGCCTCACCTTTGCTAAATCTATTTTTCCTATCTGTGTATTGTGTTTTCCTACATCACCATAATCTTTATATGTGGGGGGCTATCTACTTCTTTGGGGACTTCTGTGAGGCAAGGTAGATTTCCTCATTTCTTTCTCTGAGGCGTAGCTAGTTTCTTAGGCTGTGACGAGGCGTCTAGGTTTTTAGTAACGCTCCACGGCTACTTCTAGTGTGGTCTGATAGTTAGGGGATTGCGGTCAGCCCAGGTTCCGACTACTCCTGTTTTCTTGGTGTTTTTTCACCACTGGGAGCTTTTTGGAATCTTCCATGGTTACCGGATCATAACAGTCACTGCATCACTCTGGCTGCATCCACTGTGAGACAAGATAAAAAAGGAGTTGATGGCTGTGGTAGAAACCAGAATAAGTGAGTATAATTTTTTAAATTGTTTTGGGGGATTGTGGGGACCATCATTCTGAATCGGAACGGTGTCCTCTGTTAACTGGAGTGATTTTTGTCTCATCAGGTCATGTGGCTCCCATGGATGGCACTGGATGAAGATTCAGACTTCCTCTCCCTTGAAGCTCTCACTCTCAACTCCCAAGATGGCTGTTCACATACTTCCTGTCAAACTCTTCCTCCTAGGTGCTGGAACCTCCTCCTGCAGGGCTTCGTCTGATGTTGTCAAAATGCAGTATAAATCAGCAGAACAGAGTCCATTTACTATAACACAAGTTTCTGTCAACAAAGGATACGGTTTTGTCTCTCCTATCCATAAGTTCAAAATAAGACTTTATATGAGGGTAAAAAGAAAGACAGTGACCTCTTGTGCCCGGTGGTTAGTATTACAGGCCACAATGTTCTCCACGTCCAAGCAGTACACTATCATATACATTGGTATGAAAACTCAACAGTAGCTGTAAAACGATTAACAAAAATGGTGTGGCATATTTCCCATCACCTCACATGATTATACTCTATGAAGGGCTGCGTGACAGAGGATAATAATAATATTGTGGGAGGGGGCTGAGTTGGGACCACATACTCTGGGGGGCTGTATGGGGACTATCATACACTGCGGTCACATGTCTAATAACTAATGCCTTGTAATGGAATGGGACATTGTAAAAATGTGTAAATAAACTAAAATACATTGGAATAAATTATGTAAATCAATTTTGCCTACTTAAAAATTGCAACAACATTTACCATACAACTAGTGCTAGGCAATGAAGACACCTCCCAATGGGCCACGAAAAACTCATTTTGATGGAAATCAACAGAAAGGAATATTGGGAGACTTCAGAGATGAGGTCTACTGAACTGGAAGAGCAGCTCTGTACTGTAAAGAGTTTGTAACTCAGGATTAGTACAAGATTAAAAATTATATATTTGAAAGGTACTCAACTTTATTAGCTCTAGTACCCGGCATTGCCCGGGATAGTAAGTAAGTCTTTCTCTCTCCCACTCTTCCACTCTCTCTTTCTCTGTCTGTCTCTGACTCTCTTTCTCTGTCTGTCTCCATCTTTCTGTCTGTTTCTCTCTCTGCCTCTCTTTCCCTTACTCTGTCTCTCTATGTTTCCCTCTCTCCACAGAAATCATATTGCCTGACACACAAGCTGTCTTATACGAAGAATGTCCTTCATTGCCTAAAGCAACCAATCAGAGCTCCTATTAATGACTTGTAGCAAAATAGAAGCATACATGTGATTGGTCGATATAGGCCACCTGATAAATTTCCAGCCAATACATTACGTCACACAACCAAACAGTAAGTGTTTTTTGGCGTATAACTGTAAAGTGCGGGGTTAAAATTTCCCCTCAAAATATAGTTCATGACGTTCCCTGAGTTACATGAGTTGTCTGTGCAAAATTTCATGATTGTAAATGGATATACATAAATACACACATACATACACTCAGCTTTATATATTAGGTTAATCCTAAATGTATACTCACAAGGAAGTTATCAATGCTCAAAAAGGCTTATTTATAGTGGTCTTTAGAGCGTCACTAAATATATCCCTACAAACACTTCAAAAGACCATATTATAGTACAAAATATTCCATCTTTATTAACATGATTAAAAAACATGTACACAAAAGACACAAGGACATGATAAAAAAATGTATGAACAAAGGTGTAGAAAGAGGAGTCTATCAAGAAGGCATGATTTTGACAATTTCATTCATAATATCATTTTGAAACCATCATCTATCATCCCCTATATACTGGGATGAGTTTGTGCAAACATATAAAGGGTTTTCATACAATTCTCCTTGCATATAATCTGTAGATAATAGTAATGAACCTTTTTACTGAAAAGAGCAAGACGAAGATACGTGAAACGATCGTTGGAGTGGTGTGAGGGAGGCTCTATCCATTAGGTAACTATACCATCTCTCTGCATGTTTATTCCACATGGACTTTGAAATACTGGCTTGTGAAATGCTATCGGGTCTCCTTCTTTGTGAGATCTGAAACCTCTGCAATATGCTTTATTGTTGTGTCCATTATATAGAACTCTTTTGCATAATATAAACAATAGACTTATATGTAACGGGACAAATGCATTTTGCTTATAAATCAGAGCACCTTGAATTGTATTTACATGCAGATTTGTTATTTACCATGTGAGGGTTATCTCTCTTGCTCTTTTCAGTAAAAAGGTTCATTACTATTATCTACAGATTATATGCAAGGAGAATTGTATGAAAACCCTTTATATGTTTGCACAAACTCATCCCAGTATATAGGGGATGATAGATGATGGTTTCAAAATGATATTATGAATGAAATTGTCAAAATCATGCCTTCTTGATAGACTCCTCTTTCTACACCTTTGTTCATACATTTTTTTATCATGTCCTTGTGTCTTTTGTGTACATGTTTTTTAATAATGTTAATAAAGATGGAATATTTTGTACTATAATATGGTCTTTTGAAGTGTTTGTAGGGATATAATCCTAAATGTAAATTAATAGTTAAAGCTTTAACAAGTAGTAATTTCCTTTAAAGGGACTGTCAGCACAGAATGACTGTTCAAACCAAGTACAGATGCTTGTGCATCATAGCAGAGTAATCGTTTAAATACGCCTTCTCAACTGCTTATTTTCTATCTTCTCCCTTCTCAGGCTCTATGAAGTCAGAGCTGTCAATCAAAGAAGAGAAGAGGGTAGAGAATGAGGGAATACAAGCAGGTGGAAAGGTGTATTTAAATATTTGGCCCCGCCATGATGCACGAGCGCCTGTGCTTGGTTTGAACAGTCATTGTGTGCTGACACAATCCCTATGAGATGATATAGAAAGTTGATCAATAGTACCCATGAATCTGCTACTGTCTGTAGTTCTAGCACTGTGTTACAGTAGTCCTATTCAGATTGACCTATAAATATATAGGATTCCTATAGAGTTTGCCATTGTATAAGAAGATGAATTGTTTCCACTTACAGTACAGACCAAAATTTTGGACACACCTTCTCATGCAAAGAGTTTCCTTTATTTTCATGACTCGGAAACTTGTAGATTCACATTGAAGGCATCAAAACTATGAATTAACACATGAGGAATGAAATACTTAACAAAAAAGTGTGAAACAACTGAAAATATGTCTTATATTCTAGGTTCTTCAAAGTAGCCACCTTTTGCTTTGATTACTACTTTGCACACTATTGGCATTCTCTTGATGAGCTTCAAGAGGTAGTCACCGGAAATGATTTTCACTTCACAGGTGTCCCCTGTCAGGTTTAATAAGTGGGATTTCTTGCCTTATAAATGGGGTTGGGCCCATCAGTTGTGTTGTGCAGAAGTCTGGTGGATACACAGCTGATAGTCCTACTGAATAGACTGTTAGAATTTGTATTATGGCAAGAAAAAAGCAGCTAAGTAAAGAAAAACGAGTGGCCATCATTATTTAAGAAATGAAGGTCAGTCAGTCCGAAAAATTGGGAAAACTTTGAAAGTGTCCCCAAGTGCAGTGACAAAAAGCATCAAACACTACAAAGAAACTGGCTCACATGAGGACCGCCCCAGGAAAGGAAGACCAAGAGTCACCTCTGCTGTGGAGGATAAGTTTATCTGAGTCACCAGCCTCAGAAATTGCTGGTTAACAGCAGCTCAGATTAGAGACCAGGTCAATGTCACACAGAGTTCTAGCAGCAGGCACATCTCTAGAACAACTAAGAGGAGACTTTGTGCAGCAGGCCTTCATGGTATAATAGCTGCTAGGAAACCACTGCTAAGGACAGGCAACAACCAGAAGAGACTTGTTTGGGCTAAAGAACACAAGAAATGAACATTAGACCAGTAGAAATCTGTGCTTTGGTCTGATGAGTCCAAATTTGAGATCTTTTGATCCAACCACCATGTCTTTGTGCAACGCAGGAAAGGTGAACAAATGAACTCTACATGCCTGGTTCCCACCGTGAAGCATGGAGGAGGCGGTGTGATGGTGTGGGGGTGCTTTGCTGGTGACACTGTTGGGAATTTATTCAAAATTGAAGGTATACTGAACCAGCATGGCTAACAGCATCTTGCAGCATCATGCTATTCCATCCGGTTTGCGTTTAGTTGGATCATTATTTATTTTTCAACAGGGCAATGACCCTAAACACACCTCCAGACAGTGTAAGGGCTATTTGACTAAGAAGGAGCGTGATGGGGTGAGCTCGTTTGGGGTGAGCTGGACCGCAGAGTGAAGGTAAAAGGGCCAACAAGTGCTAAGCATCTCTGGGAACTCCTTCAAGACTGTTGGAAGACCATTTCCGGTGACTACCTGTTGAAGCTCATCAAAAGAATGCCAAGAGTGTGCAAAGCAGTAATCAAAGCAAAAGGTGGCTACTTTGAAAACCTAGAATATAAGACATATTTTCAGTTGTTTCATACTTTTTTGTTAAGTATTTCATTCCGCATGTGTTAATTCATAGTTTTGATGCCTTCAATGTGAATCTACAATTTTCAGAGTCATGAAAATAAAGAAAACTCTTTAAATGAGAAGGTGTGTCCAAACGTTTGGTCTGTACTGTATGTTTCTCTGTTTTTTTAAGAACATATAATCTTGGCAGCAACATAATATGCAATTTTATGAACAAGATAAAAGTTATATAGAAATATAATATAAATGTCAGACTTTTATTCTTCAAAACATAATTGGTGACTATTATTAACATTTTGCCACAGGTAAAGACTAGGTTTCAAATTTTTTTTTTTTTAAAGAATAATAATTTATTTTTTAAAAAGTTGATTTGAAGCCATCAAGCTAAGAACGGGAGAAGGCTTATGTGAAGAGGTGTCATTAAAAGTTTATCCCAAACTGTAAATGGTTTTACAAGGTGTTTCTATTTCATTTTCCTTAGCACTTTTATTATCTTCACTTTTCATCTGCATGATTCTAGTTAAATATAAGAAGGGATTCCCTTGGGAAAGTAAGGTCACATGTCTACCATTTGACATTTTTTCCTCCTGCAGTGTAGATTTCAAGTTCCGCCTGATTAATCTGTCGTTTATGTATCTCCCATCTGCATACTATGTGAACTCTTAGATTTTTTTGCTAAGGCTGAAATTAATCATCACAAAGATCCGTATGATGCAGAAAAAATATGTGCAACCGCAAAATCTAAAATAAAGCTTTACCCTATCACCAGTATTATTGTCTGTATCAATCAAAGCAAAACGAGCTGATTGCCTCACAACAGTAGGACAGATAGTGATGTAGGCATTAAAGATAATAGAAACTTTTAATATTGAAAGTCGCCAGGTTCAACACATTTTAAATAAAATTTCATTCCCAGCATATTTATTCTCAGAAGATGCTTGTGCAGCAGTCTCACGTCTTCTACGACTAATTCAATCCTTTTCACTTCTTTACTGCAAACAAAGCCTTAATAATGGTCTAAGTGATCCCAAAATATCTGGCCATAGCTAAATGGTTAGTAACCAACACTCTATTTAATAACACAGATAACAGATGGAGATTCATAATTTAAAACAAAAAATAAATAAAAAAAAAATGTCCAAAAATTATCCCTCTTGAGGCATGTCCATACAACCTTTTTTTCAGGCAAATTCTAGCCGAACAAGCACTGCAAAACCATAGCAAAAAATTTGCATAATGAACATCAATGTAAAATGAGGTTGTTATGCACATGTTCAGTTTTTTTGTTACTTTTTTAAATGCTTTAGAGTTTGGGATAGAAATAACATGTTCATGCTTTGTTTGGAAGCCACCCACTCTTTGTAATTGAAAGTCTGGGCAACAAGAACTACAGCAAAACCGCCAGTGAAGCTGCTCCAGGAAAAAAGTCTCCGACTGTTGCCTGAAGTGGTTTCACCTAGGAAAATGTCAGCCAGTGTCTTGAAGTTGTCACATCCTTATGGTATGTTCACACTGAGATTTTTTTTTTAAGAGTTTTTGGAAAAGAAATTGAGCACAAACTGTCCAAATTCTCCTCATCAACTAAAAACTCCACATAATCTTGGAGTTTCCACTCCAGAAACTAACTCATTGTGCACATAGCAACAATTTTTGTATAACAATATGTTTGTCCTTTGACACCATCATAGAGCAGGCCTGCACAGAGTCCTTCCTGGAGAATTGACCCAAAATGCTGCCCTTGTACTGAAAATTTGGGTCACAGAAGCCAAAACGTTTTGTACCATTTTACTCTTTCAAAGGATTAAGCATGTAGAAAGCTGCCCTCATCAACGACTAATGTCAGATTTCAAAGTATCATAAGCTCCAATTTCGAAAGGATTACTGCGGACTTGGATTAGGGTTTTGAAAGGTAATAAACTGGTGAATGAGGATGTCTCTTGTCTTTTTTTTAATATTTCTCTCTTTTATGTCTTTGAGGTTCGCTTTGAGGGAACGTTGTGGGACCTTGCTATGGATTATGGCGGACCTGAAAGGATTTTTTTCTTTTCTAAAAAATTGATGAATAAGTTATTGTATCGGGGAGTTTTATTATAAATTAAATACAATTGGTGGGTTTTTTTAAATTTAGAAATACTGGATTAGTAATGGGGGTGTCTGATAGATGCCCACCCATTACTAATTCTACAGCTTGATGCCAGCTGACAATTCACAGCTGGATCAACCCCATATATTACCCCGTTTGCAACTGTACCAGAGCAACGGGATGAGCCGAGGGAAAGAGCCAGGATTGGTGCATCGAATGCATGTGCCACTTCTGGGGCTGCTGAGGTCTGCTATTTTTAACCATGGGCATCCTCAATATGAGAATACCAGATCCTAGCTGTCCACTTTACCTTGGCTCGTGATCCAATTTAGGGGAAACCCCATGTTTTTGTTTTTTTCATTATTATATGTTTAACTTTAAATAAATAATTTAAAGGAACAACGTAAAGTGACCTCTGTTTTAGGATATGAGCCAAGGTAAAGCCTCCAGCTGCAGTCTGCAGGCTACAGCTATCAGCTTTACCTTAGCTGTCTACAAAAAATAAGGGGGACTCCACATAGTTTTGTTTTTTTTTAAATGATTGCATTTGAGGCTAAAAACAAGGCTAAACACCCTTTAGTGGCACATGAAAGGCACTAAAGAGTGCAAGCTTAAAATATCTGGGGGGTAGGATATTATATTGGTTGCACATCTATCTATCTATCTATCTATCTATCTATCTATCTATCTATATAACAATACAAGAGAAGACCGGCAGCATTCCCAATAGTGTGAACAGGTGCGAATCTGTACATCATACATAATATAACTAACAGAAAAACAGTCACACACTGTAATGGCAATCTATTAAAAAACTAATATAAAAACATTTCGGGGTGTTTGGCATATTAGAATGGCCATTGTAACCATGGATGATTAAAAGACATGAGGCTATTGGGTAAGGTGGAGAGTGATGTTCTTTAGACAGGCCTAGCACCCCATCCCCCACCATACTCAATAACTTCATGTGTTTTTACCTTCCATGGTTACTCGCTGATCTTATATGTAGGTTTTTAGGAGTCCAGACAGATGCAGTATAGAGTAAGACCCAGCAAGGGAGATTGCTGTGACATGGCGCTGGACTGGTATTACAATGGCCATTCTAATATGACAAATACCTCTAAATATTTTTATATTAGGTTTTTATTAGTTTGCGATTACAGTGTGCAACTGTTTTTCTCTTAGTTATTTTATGCATTATGAACAGATTCGCACCTGTTCATGTTATTGGGAGTGCTGCCATTTTTTTATGTTATATATTTAGAAAGGAGTGATGTCCTTTTGACAGGCTTTCCATCCCATCCCCCACCTTACCCAATAGCCTCATGTGTTTTTACCTTCCATGGTTACTCGCTGATCTTATATGTAGGTTTTTAGGAGCCCAGACAGATGCTGTATAGAGTAGGACCCAGCAAGAGAGGTTGACTTGACGTGGCTGCTGGGCAGGTATTACAATGGCCATTCTAATATGCCAAACATCTCTAAATGTTTTTATATGAGTGTTTATTAGTTTGTCATTACAGTGTGTGACTGTTTTTCTCTTAAGGCTGCTTTACATGTTACAATGTATCGTGCGATCGCATTTGCGATCGCACCCACCCCCATCGTTTGTGCGGCATGGGCAATTTCTTGCCCATGTCGCACAATGCTGTAACCCCCGTCACACATACTTCCCTCACGAACGACCTCGCTGTGGGCGGCGAACATCCACTTCCTGAAGGGGGAGGGACGTTTGGTATCATAGCGACGTCACACAGCGGCCGGCCAATAGAAGCGGAGGGGCGGAGATGAGCGAGATGTAAACCTCCTTCCTTCAGCATTGCCGGCGGCCGCAGGTAAGCTGCAGTTCATCGTTCCTGGGGTTTCACACGGAGTGATGTGTGCTGCCCTGGGTACGATGAACAACAGGACGTTCGATTTTTAGAAAATGAGAGACGTGTCAGCGATGAACGAGAAGGTGAGTATTTCTGCACGTTCATAGCTGTCACACGCTACGATATCACTAATGATGCCGGATTTGCGTCACTTACGACGTGACCCCGCCGACATCTTGTTAGATATATCGTAGCGTGTAAAGCCCGCTTTAGTTATATCTATCTATCAATCTATGTACCATACTTTTAGTTTTATAAGATGCACCGGATTATAAGACGCACCCCAAATATTGAGATAAAAAAGCTAAAAAAAAATGAGGTCCATTTTATACTCCAGTGGTGTCTTACTGTAGGGGGGTCACAGGAGGCAGGGGAGGTGCTGGAGTAGGGCAATGCTGGCTGAAGTGTGGCTGGCTGTGCTGACTGCTGTGTGGATGGCTGTGCTGGCTGCTGTGTGGCTAGCCGTGCTGGCTGCTGTGTAGCCAGCCGTGCCGGCTGCTGTGTGACCGGCCGTGCTGGCTGCGGCAGGGGCCATGCTGGCTGCGGTAGGGGCCGTGCTGGCTGTGTGGAACAAGGCAGTGTGGGGGGGAGATGGTCTGTCGGCAGTGCGATCTTCAAATAATGCCCGGAATTGGCACCTGTGGAGATTGAGCTCTCGGCTGAATGACAATCCAAGAGCTCCATCTGTCCACGTGCTGACTCCTATGCCATGAAAAATGGGGCGTTTTTCCTGAGAAAGCTGCCATTAGGGTGGCGACACGCATTGGGGGGGTTCAGGTTCCTTCCTTATCATGGTCATTTCACCTTGCACCTAGGACTTAGTTCTTATGGATACCACTTTTTTTTACGTTAATTGGTATGTGTCACGCTCTCCGGGTCCCCTGCCTCGCTCCCCGGCTCCCCTGCCCATCACCTGCGATCCCCAGGAGGCCCGGTCCCCGCTCCCGGCGTCCGTCGACAGATTCGCTCCAGCCCGGCTCTCCTGCCTCCTGTTCACCGCTCCCTGCCCTGGCTTCTGGCACCCGAGCCTCGCGCATGCGCATTAGGGCGCGCGCGCGGTCATTAACCCTTTCTTAAAGGGCCAGTGTCCTCCAACAGGATATTGAAGGATCAGGTACTGGGTATATAGGGGGATCTTTTCCAAGTAGGCGGGGCCTGTTCTTCGTGTTTGCTAAGCTAGGAGTCAGGTCTCCTTGGGTCTTGTGATATACTCACCTATCTCTCTCGTAGAGCCGCTCCTGCCTCGCCAACCGGTCCTGACGATACCCGAACCCCGAACGGTGACGGCCTGCCATCCCGTCAGTTCCTACCATCTCCGATCCCTGTGGTGATCCGCCTCCTCTCTCCATTGGTTCCGGACCCTGCCTGACGTCATCTCGGCGTCCGAACCTGAGCTCCGTCACCCGGACTACCATCAGTGACTCCGTGGTCCCAGGGACTTCAACACTCCTCTGAACGGACTGTCCTGCTACCTGTAGTGCTCCGGCTACCGGGCACCTTGCCCTCGGTGAGGTGTTCAGCCCAGTGGATCCACCTCCTGGGTCTGCCCGTCCACCTGGCCCTAACAGTATGGCATTCATGGTTTTTCAATTTGTATCAGTAAATGATTTTTCATGCTTATTTCTTAGTGCTTGTGTTCCACCTCAGTGTGGGTGATGTTACACTGCAGTGTTGTTTCTATGCCTTTTCTTATCAGTTACATTGTAAGTAAAAAAAAAAAAGTTATATATATTTGCTAAACCATTTCCCTGTGGGGTCTGTAACACATGTTCCATGGTGCAATACATCTGAAATAAGGGCGATTTTCCTGGGGATTTATCATGCTTTATTATATTCAAGCCCCATTGTGTGTGTATGTTTCTTTTTGGAGTGTTTTAAATGTTTTTAATAGAATTTGGTGTTTTTTGTCAATAAAGATTTTTTGCAATTTCTGAATTATGTTTGGTGATCTCATTTGTCGCACACCATCTTTCTCTGTTTTTTGAATCATAAGTCCTAGATTAGTGATAAGGCTATGTGCGCACTTTGCATCGAGGTAGTTGTAGTTCTAAATGGATCCTTTGGCAGAAATGGTTTTTGCCAAAGTTGCTTTTGACTACAAAAACGCTATAAATACGCGTGCATTTTTACCGCGTTTTACATGCTTTTTCATTGCTTAAAGTCAGATGCGTTTTGAATACAAATACACTTCTAAATAAAGTTTTAACATTCAAACACTATGAAAAAATGTGAAAAAATTGATAACAAATATCAAGATTAAAATCATAAACAAAACAGATCATTTTATTGAAATTATAACTGTGTATTAATATTTATGTATAAAATAACATTAAATGAATGTTTTTCTTAGTTTTAATTGTCGGACTATGTGTGTGTGTAAAGGGATATATCATGCCTTTAATATAATGTCAAAAACGCATGCAATTAAATTGTCAAAAAAGCATGTATTCTGCATCCAAAAAGCATGTAAAATGCTAGGATTTTGATGTTAAATGCGCTTTGCAACTTCTCATTGACTCTAATGTTACCAAAACGCAGCCAAAGGGGCAAAAACAATTGACATGCTGCTTCTTTAAATGCTGAGTTTTGGCCCAAAAATATGCAAATTAAACGCTGCATTTTGTACTACATAGTGCGCACAAGAAAACCCTATTTACCATAGACATTGCTGGAAAATCAAAACGCATGCATTTTGGCACTAAAACGCTGCAGTTGAAAACGCTGCGGAAAAGCAGGTAAAAACGCAAAGTGCGCACATAGCCTAAAGGCCCCGTCACACTAAGCAACATCACTAGCAACATCGCTGCTAACAAACAACTTTTGTGACGTTGCTAGCAATGTTGCTGTGTGTGACATCCAGCAACAACCTGGCCCCTGCTGTGAGGTCGTTGGTTGTTGCTGAATGTCCTGGGCCATTTTTTAGTTGTTGCTGTCCCGCTGTGAAGCACAGATCGCTGTGTGTGACAGCGAGACAGCAACAACTAAATGTGCAGGCAGCAGGAGCCGGCTTCTGCGGAGGCTGGTAACCACAGTAAACATCGGGTAACCAAGAAGCCATGTCTTTGGTTACCCGATATTTACCTTTGTTACCAGCCTCCGCCGCTCTCACTGTCAGTGCCGGCTCCTGCTCTGTGCACGCGTAGCTGCAGGACACATCGGGTTAATTAACCCGATGTGTGCTGTAGCTAGGAGAGCAGGGAGCCAGCGCTAAGCATTGTGCGCTGGTCCCTGCTCTGTGCACATTTAGTTGCAGCACACATCGGGTAATTAACCCGATGTGTGCTGTAACTAGGAGAGCAGGGAGCCAGCGCTCAGTGTGCGCTGCTCCCTGCTCTCTGCACGTGTAGCTCCGTGCGCTGGTAACCAAGGTAAATATCGGGTTGGTTACCCGATATTTACCTTAGTTACCAAGCGCAGCATCTTCCACGCGGCGCTGGGGGCTGGTCACTGGTTGCTGGTGAGCTCACCAGCAACTCGTGTAGCGACGCTCCAGCGATCCCTGCCAGGTCAGGTTGCTGGTGGGATCGCTGGAGCGTCGCAGTGTGACATCTCACCAGCAACCTCCTAGCAACTTACCAGCGATCCCTATCGTTGTTGGGATCGCTGGTAAGTTGCTTAGTGTGACTGGACCTTTAGACACCTACCATCACTAATCTGTAAGTGAAAGTAAATAAACAAAAACACCCCAAAAATCCTTTATGTGAAATAAAAGACAAAAACCACCCTCGTTCACCACTTAATTAATCCCCAAAACACCCCTGCAAGTCCGACGTAATTCACATGAGGTCCCACGACACTTCCAATACTGCTACATCTGACAATCACAGCGAGCGCCATAGAACATGACTGCCAGCTGTGAGCTGCACACAGTAATTGAAGTGAGTTGTACTATCAGTTAGGTTAGCCACAGGCCACAGCTGGAGTCCTCCAACTGTGACAGCAAATCACCCGAGTGACTGAAGTGAGCCGAGCAATCAGCGGTGACATCACTCAGGTTAGTCGCAGCCAAAGGGTGTCAAAATGAACTCGGGTGAACAACTGACGAGCTGTGCGCCCGCACTACCGTGGGTGTTGCAGCAGTGATGTCATGGGTTCACTTGAGTTCATTAACTGCGACTAACCTGAGAGTTGTTGCACTGATCACGCAGCTCACTTCAGTCCCTCTCGTGATTTGCTGTCATAGCTGGAGTCCTCCACCTGTGACCGCAAATCAGGCCGCGATTGAAGTTAGCCACAGGTGCACGACTCGCTTGAGTGAGTCACCACACAGCTGGCAGTTATGCTCTATGGCCGCTCGCTGTGATTGTAAGTGCTGGAAGCATTGTGGGACCTCGTGTGGATTGACGTAATCTGGACCTGCAGGGGTGTTAATGGGGTAATAAAGTGGTGAAAGAGGGTGCTTTTTTGTCTTTTATTTCAAAAAAAGAAGTTTTGGGGTGTTTCTGTTAATTTAGCACTGATCACAGAGGTCATAGAAGTTATCAGGCAGTGTGCTAGAATCTGTATTTTCCATAGATGTTCACGCTGGCATGACAGTTGGCGATGTCTGCAAAAAAATCTCCTTATAACAGCACCCTTGAAATTGTTCGAGAAAATGAAGAATTTTTCCCAGAAAATTAGTGCAATTAAACGTTGCACTCATAATATGTCCTAGTGCTCACTTCAGTTATCCTATTTAGTAATGTGAAGTTTTTTTCTGAATGTGAACACAGCTCCGCCCCTTTCGGCCATGTTTTTTCCATCTCCTATGTAAGCAAGTCCTTAGTTACCCCTCTCCACACACAGCAGTTTTTAATTGCAATGAGATGACACAAAGTTAGGGTCATAGAGCTAGGGACCCCAATATAGAGATATACCTTGACGAGGTTTTGGGGATCAGCTACATTGATCAATGCGATTGCTAAATATCTCCTTTTTCCTAATATTCATGGCAGGTATGCAATTCATTATTCACATGTTCAAGTTAGCAACTGGCATTTTTCATTGTATGCTTCAATACTTTTCGGTATGCTTATGGCATTATACTATTATCTAAGTTTGATGTGCAGCCTTATTCTTATGTATTATGGGCAAAAAAAACTCTGTTTCAGGCATGTGACACTCAATCAAACTCACCTGTGACAAGTAACAGGTGTGAACAATATGAAAATCACACCTGAAACCAGTATAAAAAGTCAATATTGACATTGTGTGTATGTGTGTGTGTAATTTGCCGCACCGCCTTGTGAGAAGCCAGGCCTACTACCTCAGAGGATGTTCAGTTCACGGTGTCTCCGATGGCTCCAGCGAATCCCTAGGTTAGGTGGCAAATTATAAAGAGAAAAATAACAGAGATAGGAGACTGAGTTGTGGTGATATCTGCCAGGTATAAGGCCGCTGAAGGAAGACAGACACCAAGGATTCTGTGAAAACGTAAATGAGGAACTTTACTTAAATCTTGTAATCAATCTTTAGTCAATCAAAGCTGTTTTTCCATTTCCAATAGACAGTCATTTCATAGCAATAAATAAAGAGATCTCTTACACAGTGGACTAGTTCAAGCGTTTTTCCTATCCCGGCCTTGGGAGGATGGATGTCACTATCAATTGGATTAACTGCGTTTTTCAGTACTCTGTTGTTGCAGAAACGGGGAGCTCTGAATAGGGTGATAATTACACTCCCCGCATATCTCCATGGAGGTCTCTTTTTTTTCTGCTGCATCACAGCAACTCAACCGCATCTAACCGTTTTTTCTTTTTAACTGCCTCCTCAAGCTCCGCCCCCAACAGCCACTTCCTTGCTTTCAAATCAATTGCAATACCAAAGCAAGGCAGTAGAAGGCAGCACAACGCTAAATAATTTACCTCCTCCCAAGGTGGGGAATAGGTGTCATAAATGTAATCACATAGATAATACAGAACACACATTAGTAGTGGCTTTTCTGGTCACAACATATACCCCCTAGTTTAAACAGAGCCGTCCCCGGCGTTTGCCACCATAAATATCTGTTATACCATAACACGGGTCACCTTCAAATTTGAGCCAAAGTGCTACTTTAGTCACAATTCTCAACAGCGGGTTGTGACACCAGCGTCTACACCTCCCAATTGTGGGGTGTAGACTTAGTAACTAAGCAACATGTGAGTTGCAGTGGGGCGCTAAGTTAGGGCAGAACCCTATGTCTATAGCAAATCTATGGGGTCCATTCAATACTTCTCCCCATAGGTTACATCGGAATTCCTAGAAAGGATTCTGTCTCAGGTTGGCAAACCCGTTAAGATACAGGAGGAAACCCGAAAAAAACTGCAAAATATGTACCATGGTTGATGTTGAGGAACTAGGAATAGAGTAATGTTCTTCCTACTCTCTGTAAAAACTTTGAGGGCACTTAATAATCATGAAAATACCGTAACATCAGATAAACATGCATTTCAGTGCAACAATAAACTTTGTAGCATTTTCAATAACTCAAAAAATTAACAAAATAAACACAAACACCAGAGTCTCTTTGGAGGTAGCATAGCTTGTTCTTATGAACAAATCTTCCTGTCTAAAAACTTGAATAACAGCCTTAAAGCCATGTGTAAAAATGTGTAAGTGTTTTGGTCCCCGGGTGCAGAGTCGGGGCACACAGTCCATTAACGTGGCTGCACCGGCTGTGTTTTTTGTTTTTATTTGTTTGTTTTTTTAGTCCCTGTGTTTCAATGAGGATGGATGCAGCAAAGTGTTAAAACCAACAAAACAAAAATTAAATTAAGTAAAAATTAACTAACAAACTGAAAAAAAATAGTCTTTTTCAGAAGAAAACAGGAAAAATGTAAAAATCATTCTACAAGTTTTAGTCTAAATATCTCGCTGGCAACTGACCTTTGTTGATCCTTTGAGAGCGTCGGACAAGGGTAGTTTCCTCCATAGGATCAGGATATACAGTGCCTACAAGTAGTATTCAACCCCCTGCAGATTTAGCAGGTTTACACATTCGGAATTAACTTGGCATTGTGACATTTGGACTGTAGATCAGCCTGGAAGTGTGAAATGCACTGCAGCAAAAAAGAATGTTATTTCTTTTTTTATTTTTTTTTTAAAATTGTGAAAAGTTTATTCAGAGGGTCATTTATTATTCAACCCCTCAAACCACAAGAATTCTGCTTGGTTCCCCTAAAGTATTAAGAAGTATTTCAGGCACAAAGAACAATGAGCTTCACATGTTTGGATTAATTATCTCTTTTTCCAGCCTTTTCTGACTAATTAAGACCCTCCCCAAACTTGTGAACAGCACTCATACTTGGTCAACATGGAAAAGACAAAGGAGCATTCCAAGGCCATCAGAGACAAGATCGTGGAGGGTCACAAGACTGGCAAGGGGTACAAAACCCTTTCCAAGGAGTTGGGCCTACCTGTCCCCATTGTTGGGAGCATCATCCGGAAGTGGAAGGCTTATGGAACTACTGTTAGCCTTCCACGGCCAGGACAGCCTTTGAAAGTTTCCACCCGTGCCGAGGCCAGGCTTGTCCGAAGAGTCAAGGCTAACCCAAGGACAACAAGGAAGGAGCTCCAGGAAGATCTCATGGCAGTGGGGACATTGGTTTCAGTCAATACCATAAGTAACGTACTCCACCGCAATGGTCTCCGTTCCAGACGAGCCCGTAAGGTACCTTTACTTTCAAAGCGTCATGTTAAGGCTCGTCTACAGTTTGCTCAGGATCACTTGGAGGACTCTGAGACAGACTGGTTTAAGGTTCTCTGGTCTGATGAGACCAAGATCGAGATCTTTGCTGCCAACCACACACGTGACGTTTGGAGACTGGATGGCACTGCATACGACCCCAAGAATACCATCCCTACAGTCAAGCATGGTGGTGGCAGCATCATGCTGTGGGGCTGTTTCTCAGCCAAGGGGCCTGGCCATCTGGTCCGCATCCATGGGAAGATGGATAGCACGGCCTACCTGGAGATTTTGGCCAAGAACCTCCGCTCCTCCATCAAGGATCTTAAGATGGGTCGTCATTTCATCTTCCAACAAGACAACGACCCAAAGCACACAGCCAAGAAAACCAAGGCCTGGTTCAAGAGGGAAAAAATCAAGACGTTGCAGTGGCCTAGTCAGTCTCCTGACCTTAACCCAATTGAAAACTTGTGGAAGGAGCTCAAGATTAAAGTCCACATGAGACACCCAAAGAACCTAGATAACTTGGAGAAGATCTGCATGGAGGAATGGGCCAAGATAACTCCAGAGACCTGTGCCGGCCTGATCAGGTCTTATAAAAGACGATTATTAGCTGTAATTGCAAACAAGGGTTATTCCACAAAATATTAAACCTAGGGGTTGAATAATAATTGACCCACACTTTTATGTTGAAAATTTATTAAAATTTAACTGAGCAACATAACTTGTTGGTTTGTAAGATTTATGCATCTGTTAATAAATCCTGCTCTTGTTTGAAGTTTGCAGGCTCTAACTTATTTGCATCTTATCAAACCTGCTAAATCTGCAGGGGGTTGAATACTACTTGTAGGCACTGTATCTCTGCAGGGTCAGTTCTGGGATTAGTTCTTCTTGCAGGGAGCGACTCTTGATCAGGAGTTGTCTGTCTTTGTCCACGGGTAGACATCATAGGACAAAAACACCAAGATAACGGGTCATTTATATCAAGTTCCGGAAAAGATGAACTTTGGGATCTTCTGGACTTAGGGAAGGGTTCATACTCAAACAACTTGTCTGCAGGTGGTGAATCAGGATAGAGGTATTCAGACTTACAGAGTTTCAGTCTATTCCTATGAACAACCTTGGGTTCTTGGGTATCTTTCTGGATACAATAAATGTCATTCCCTGGGTATGGAATTCCTTGGATGATGTAAGGCTGTCTCTCCCATTGTGTATCTAGTTTTCCTGTACGATGATCGTTTCTCAACCAGATCTTATCACCAACATGCAAAGGTGTAGCTTTTGCTTGTTTATCAAAATTATGTTGCTGTCTGTTGCGAATTTGTTCCATACGGACATCTATGATTTCTTGTGCTTCCACCAGGCGTCTTTGATGGTCACTCACCCAATCAGTAGCAGGCAGAGGATTAATTTCATCTGAGATGGTCACATCTAGAGCAAGGTCAGCTGGTAGTTTTCCTTGGCGTCCAAACATCAGATAATATGGGGTATAACCCGTAGAACATTGTGTGGTGTTGTTATATATATAGATGAGCTCTGGGAGTAATGTTGGCCAGTCAGATTTTCTGTGAGCTGGAATAGTTCTTAGCAAATTCAGGATGGTTTGATTCATCTTCTCGCAAAGCCCGTTACACTGCGGGTGGTATGCTGTAGTTCTGAGCTTCTGACAATTGTAGAAAGTGCACATTTCTTGGAAAAGTTGTGATTCAAAGGCTGAGCCTCGATCGGTCAAAATCTTCTCTGGGCACCCATAAGGTAGCAAGAAGGATTTCCAGAGGATAGCAGCGGTAGTTTTAGCAGTTAGATCTTTCACAGGGACGGCCACTACAAATTTGGTGAAGTGATCAATGATGGTTAGGACATAGCTATGGCCGGTTCTGCTGGGCTCTACTTTCAGATGATCAATGGCTACCATTTCTAATGGACGTCGATTCACAATTGGATGCAGTGGTGCTTTCTGATCAGCTTTCATTTTTTTCCTAGTTACACAAGTGTGACATTTCTGGCACCATTTTTCAATGTCTCCCCTCATGCCAATCCAATAGAATCGACGACGGACTGTGGCCTCTGTCTTCTGCACTCCAAAGTGATGAGACTGATCATGATAGGCAGTGAGAACCATGTCTACATCTCTCCTTGGGATCACAATTTGATGAAGATGACTACCTGTGATGGGATCCATGCTACTACAGTACAGCAATCCTTTCTTCACAAAGAACCGTTTTCGTTGTCTCCACAGACGAATAAGTTCAGGGTCAGCATCACCTCTGCGAATTCTCCTGGGAGGTTTTCCTGTTATCAGGAATTCTGAAATTTCAGCAATAACTCTACTTTCAGTCTGTACTTGTATCCATCTAGTTTCATCTAGTAGGGGTTCTGAACTAGCTCCTTGTGAGTAGGAGTCAGTCGTTTCCTGCAAAAAGGCACTGGCCACCTTTTGTTGAGCAAATCGAGCATAGAAGTTCGGCATTTCCACTTCTTCCCAGTGATCTTCATCTGGCAAGGGATCTGAAGTGTCTGGTAATCGGGATAAAGCATCGGCATTTTCATTGGACTTCCCAGCACGATACTTGATGACAAAGTCGTAGTTAGCAAGTCTTGATGCCCATCTCTGTTCCAAAGCCCCCAGTCTAGCTGTGCTTCAATAAGCAAGAGGATTGTTGTCAGTGTAGGCAATAAATGGAGAAGCAGCTAGATAGTCCTTGAACCGCTCTGTAACGGCCCACACGAGAGCGAGAAACTCTAGTTTAAAAGAACTGTAATTTTGATCATTACGTTCTGCTCCTTTAAGAGATCTGCTAGCAAAAGCGATTACCCGTTCTTTTCCTCCTTGCTTCTGGCTTAGGACTGCTCCTAGCCCCTTTAGGCTGGCGTCGGTATAAAGACGGAAAGGCTTGCTGTAATCTGGATAAGCTAAAATAGGTGGAGTGGTAAGCTTCTTTTTGAGCTGTTGAAAGGCAACTTCTTGCTCTTCTGTCCAGTGGTTAACAATGGATTTCTTTCCTTCCTTTTGTGGATGACCACGTAAAAGCTCTTGCAGTGGTGCAGCAATTTGGGCATAGTTAGGTATAAAGCGTCTATAGTAGCCTGTAAAACCTAAGAAACTTCGGACTTCTTTCAGGGTAGTGGGTGTAGGCCAATCCCTAACCACGGCGGTTTTGTCTGGATCAGGTCTTACTCCTTCAGCACTCACGACTTGTCCTAAGTAGCGTACTTGGGTCTGTAATAAGTGACACTTTGAGGGTTTGACTTTGAGGCCGTGTTTAATGAGAATCTGGAGAACTTTTGCCAGGTGCAGTAAGTGGTCATCATAAGATTTGGAGTAGACAATGACATTGTCCAGATAAAGCAAAACAGTCTCAAAATTTTTGTGGCCCAAACAACGTTCCATTAGCCTTTGAAAAGTTCCTGGGGCATTACAGAGTCCAAAAGGCATGTCATTAAACTCAAAGAGGCCCATTGGGGAGGTAAACGCTGTTTTCTCACGATCTTCCTCCGACATAGGCACTTGCCAGTATCCACATGTTAAATCTAAGGTGGAGAAATATGCAGCAGACCCTAGAGCTGTCAGTGATTCTTCAATGCGCGGTAATGGGTATGCATCTTTATGGGTAATGCTATTTATTGTGCGATAGTCCACGCAGAATCGGATACTGCCGTCTTTTTTCTTCACCAAAACTACAGGTGCAGCCCACGGGCTGTGGCTTTCTCGGATTACTCCAGCATCTTTCATTTCTTGGATCATTTTTTTTACACGCTGATACAAGGCCGGTGGAATAGGTCTGTACCGCTCTTTAATGGGAGGATGAGAACTAGTGGGGATGGTATGCGTTATCTCTCGTACTTTACCATAATCCATAGGATATTTACTAAAGGCTTGGTGGAATTCTTGAACAAGCTTCAGTACTTCTTCAATTTGTTTAGGTGGGGTGGTCACCTCTCCTACATGTATGTCAGACCACCACAGAGTTTCCAGAGCTTCATTGTTTTCTTCCAATACTTGAGTCGCCTGTCGGACTTCTTTTCGAGTGGGGCTCACTACATCCTGATAGGAAATTATGGATAATTGAGCTACAGGATAGTACCTTCTCAGTTCCACTGCAGTGTCACCTAGGTTTAGCATACGAATTGGTACCCTTCCTGCAGATACAGTAACGAGACTCCTTGCGGTCATAAGCGTAGGATGTTCTGCCATGGGTAAGGATTCTACTAGGGCATGATAGTCTTGTCCTTGGATCCCTGGTCGAGCACGACACCACAGCATAGTTTCAGTGTTGGGTTGCAAAATGACAGGATGTACATCGCAGATGCGGGTACGGCAGATTTCACCTCGAGGATTACTGAACTGCTGCTGTGCTGACAACACTTTGATAGTTCTCTGCAATACTCTTTGCTGTGCTTGTGATGCCGTAGGTACAGATTTATGAAGAGCCTCTAACATTTCACCATAGCAGTTGCGCAGGACATTCATACCTAGGATTACAGAGGTATCTGGTCTTTCTGGGACATTTATAACCAGAACTCCCTGTTGTGAAAGCTGGGTTTCTCCTGCACAAATAGTGGGTTCCCAATACCCTGTTATTGGTACAGACTGTCCATTAGTGGCTATGACATCTAACCACTGATCTGGAGGCTGCATAAGGAGGTTAGGGTCCCAATGTCTTTCAAAGGTGTTCTTGGCTATTGTGGTGACCTGAGAGCCAGTGTCGAACAGTGCTGTAAATGGGACTCCATTGATGCGAATGGTCACTTTTGGACAAGGTCCTACATATTTGGAAAACCAAGTAACATTTTCGGGACCTATTGCCTTTCCTCCCGAGGGGCGGTCCTCTGCCTCGGGGATTGCGCTTTTAAACGCCAACATTGACATTCCAAATGTCCAGCGTGATGACAATGTCTGCAGATTGGCTTACCCTGCTTGTCAAAACGGTCAGTAGATCGTCTCCCAGATGGGGTCTGATATTCTTGGCTAAGGCGGTTAGTAGGCAGTCCCATTTGGGTTCTAGGAGCAGATTCTAGTAGTGCAACCTCTAGTCTTTCTATTTTCTTGCAGACCTCAGCTAGTCCGCTAGCTAACTCGGCCATTTGTTTCTGTAATTCCATCATAGTATTGGCATTTGGAGCCTGCGTTTGGGCGGCTTGCGATAGCGGAGCGCTACCACTTGGACAATTAGGCAAAGATTGAACTGATGTATCACTAGCAAAGGTGGATAGCTCAAGTTTTTTAGTCAATGGGCGAAATTCTCTTCCTAAAATCTGAATAGCTAGTTCTTTGAATTCCTGGAAGGAACTATCTGCATGCTGGAGAGCTAACATTTTTAGTTGACTGCGTAGGGTTTCTGTGGCAGACCCTTCAATAAACTGCTCTTTCAGTACTTCATCTGCAATCCTAGCTTCCTGGGGCTCTATGTGTACGATGGCCCTCCAAGCTTCTTGCAAGGATAAAGCATAGTCTCGTAAAGACTCATTTTTTGTTCATTTGTCATGGGGTACAGGCGAAAAAAAGCAGTCATTTTTTCTTCAAAGTCTCGTAATGTATTTGCTTCCCTATTATAATGTGGCATCCAGGGAGCTCCCAAATAATAAGGCATGGTGAAAGGCATAAATGCAGTGGAGGCTTTATCAGAACTGCTGTTGCAAAGGGTCTCATTCTCATTCTCGTCTGCCATTGTGAGTTTCACTTGTTCACTGTCAATATACAGGTGTGTATAGTTTTTTTTTAACTCACCGTTGAGGCGTATTTTCACATATGATGACAGTAGTGAATCCTCATCTGGTGTACAGCACTACATGCAGGCACATAAGATTCATCCTGTTCGTGACGCCACTTGTAATTTGCCGCACCGGCTTGTGAGAAGCCGGGCCTACTACCTCAGAGGATGTTCAGGTCACAGTGGCTCCGATGGCTCCAGCAAATCCCTAGGTTAGGTGGCAAATTATAAAGAGAAAAATAACAGAGATAGGAGACTGAGTTGTGGTAATATCTGCCAGGTATAAGGCCGCTGAAGGAAGACAGACACCAAGGATTCTGTGAAAACGTAAATGAGGAACTTTACTTAAATCTTGTAATCAATCTTTAGTCAATCAAAGCTGTTTTTCCATTTCCAATAGACAGTCATTTCATAGCAATAAATAAAGAGATCTCTTACACAGTGGACTAGTTCAAGCGTTTTTCCTATCCCGGCCTTGGGAGGATGGATGTCACTATCAATTGGATTAACTGCGTTTTTCAGTACTCTGTTGTTGCAGAAACGGGGCGCTCTGAATAGGGTGATAATTACACTCCCCGCATATCTCCATGGAGGTCTCTTTTTTTTCTGCTGCATCACAGCAACTCAACCACATCTAACCGTTTTTTTCTTTTTAACTGCCTCCTCAAGCTCCGCCCCCAACAGCCACTTCCTTGCTTTCAAATCAATTGCAATACCAAAGCAAGGCAGTAGAGGGCAGCACAACGCCAAATAATTTACCTCCTCCCAAGGTGGGGAATAGGTGTCATAAATGTAATCACATAGATAATACAGAACACACATTAGTAGTGGCTTTTCTGGTCACTACATGTGCCACACTAAGCATGGAGAACTAAAAGATGAAAAGGAAAACGGTCTGATGAAAAATATCAACAATCTTAAGGTTACAAGACCATCTCCATCTTGATGTTCCCTTGTCTATGGTGCGTAACATAATTAAGAAGTTTACAATCCATGGCACAGTAGCGAATCTCCCTGGACTCGGAGCGCAGAGTAAGGGTACCTTCACACTTAGCGATGCAGCAGCGATCCGACCAGTGATCTGACCTGGTCAGGATCGCTGCTGCATCGCTACATGGTCGCTGGTGAGCTGTCAAACAGGCAGATCTCACCAGCGACCAGTGAACAGCCCCCAGCCAGCAGCGACGTGCAAGCGACGCTGCGCTTGCACGGAGCCGCCGTCTGGAAGCTGCGGAGACTGGTAACTAAGGTAAACATCGGGTATGGTTACCCGATGTTTACATTAGTTACCAGCGCACACCGCTTAGCTGTGTGTGCAGGGAGCAGGGAGCCCGGCACACTGAGCGCTGGCTCCTTGCTCTCCTAGCTGCTGTACACATCGGGTTAATTAACCCGATGTGTACAGCAGCTACATGTGCAGAGAGCCGGAGCCGGCAGCACAGGCAGCGTGAAAGCTGCAGAGGCTGGTAACTAAGGTAAATATCGGGTAACCACCTTGGTTACCCGATGTTTATCTTGGTTACAAGCTTACCTCAGCTGCCAGACGCCGGCTCCTGCTCGCTTCATTTGTCGCTCTCTCGCTGTCACACACAGCGATCTGTGTGTCACAGTGGGAGAGCGCCTTTGAAGAAAACGAACCAGGGCTGTGTGTAACGAGCAGCGATCTCGCAGCAGGGGCCAGATCGCTGCTCAGTGTCACACACAGCGAGATCGCTAATGAGGTCACTGCTGTGTCACAAAAAGCGTGACTCAGCAGCGATCTCGGCAGTGAGCTCGCTGTGTGTGAAGCACCCCTAAAATTGATGAAAGGTTGCAACGAAGGATAGTTAGGATATGGATAAGCAGCCCTAATCAAGTTCCAAAGAATTTCAAGCTGTCCTGCAGGCTCAGGGTCCATCAGTGTCAGCGCAAACTATTCGTCGACATATGAATGAAATGAAACGCTATGGCAGGAGACCCACTGCTGACACAGAGACATAAAAAAGCTAGACTGTAGTTTGCTAAAATGTATGTGAGAAAGCCAAAATCCTTCTGACAAAGTATATTATGGACAGCTAAGAACAAGATAGAGATTTTTTATAAAGCACATGATTCTACTGTTTACTGATTAACAGAATGAGGGCTACAAAGAAAACAACACTGTACCTATAGTCAAATATGGTGGTGGATCAAAGATGTTTTGGGTTGTTTTACTGCCTCTGGCACTGAATGCTTTGATTGTGTGCAACGCATCATGAAATCCGATGATTACCAAAGGATTTTGAGTTTCAATGTAGTACCAGAAAGCTGGGTTTGTGTCGTAGTCCATGGGTTTTCGAGCAGGACAATGACCCCAAACATACTTCAAGAAGCACTGAGATATGGATGGAAACAAAGTGCTGGAGAGTTGTGAAGTGGGAGCAATGAGTCCATATCTAAATCCCATTGAACACCTATGGAGAGATCTTAAAATTGCTGTTTTGTTTCACCGATATTTGGAGTTTTGTGTGACATTATGACTAATTTGCCGTTTTTTGTTTGTTTTTTTGTTTTGTGTTGTTCCAACACAGACAAAGTAAATAAACATGTATATAAAAACTGTGTAGTTGCAATCATTTTCTGGGAGAAACACTTAATTTTCTATAATAATTTCAAAGGTGCCAACACTTTCGGTACTGACTGTAACAGAAATGTTAGGAGTGGCCAAATCAACAATTTGGAAGAGAAAGGGACACCAAGCTCAATAGGGTCTTATCGGGTAGAGAGATTGATCTTGGTAAGGTCACATCTGAGGACTCAAGGTATGACAGCTGCTGCAGTACCCTCAGTTCGGGAGATCCTACTGTGTATAATAAGTGGTAGGACGATAGAAGTAGTAGCCTGTGCTCCTGGTATTGGATTCAAGAAATCCAGCGGACTTAGTACAGGATAGGAATATGCAGTTTATTCTCAATCTCTTTTGAAGTACTTCTTCATAAGGAGAACCACAGGATGTACAGGACTTATCCTGTACTATGTCCTCTGGATTTCTTTAATCCAATTGCAGCGGCCGAGACTACTCCTCCTATCCTCTTACCACTTGCAAATCAACAGTTTGGTACATTCTGCTCAAAAAACAAGGGTGTACTGGTGAGTTTAGGCGCTCAAAAAGTCCTGGATGACCATGGGAGACAACAGTGCTGAATGATCACAGAATCCTTTCCATAGTGAAGAAAAACTCCTTCACAACATCCACCCAAGATAAAAACACTCTCCAGGAGTTAGGGGCACTTTGCACACTACGACATCGCAGGTGTGATGTCGGTGGGGTCAAATCAAAAGTGACGCACATCTGGCGTCGCTGTCGACATCATAATGTGTAAATCCTTTATGATACGATTAACGAGCGCAAAAGCGTCGTAATCGTATCATCGGTGTAGCGTCGGTCATTTCCATGAATTGGGAAAGACCGATTGTGAGGCAAATCCCGGGATATGAAGATGAATTATGACTCCAGTCATAATCCCTCATCACTCCCTGGCAGTGCCCCCTCCCTTCTTGTTCTCAGTGTTCCACTTACACCTCCATGGCCATGTCCTGTGATATGGAAATTAGGTGGTGTGGGAACAATGGACACAGGATGACTCCCTGCCGTCACCCTGTAGTAGGAGCTGCTAGCTAGTTAGCAAGGCTATGGAAATAGCCAGACAGAACGACTCCAGTAAAAAATGGTTCATATCTCGCAAGCCATATTTCCGATAAATATGGCAACCATAAAAATGGTGTCTCTGCATGCGGACGATGCCGGCACACCCTTTTTATGGGAGCAGGACATTGGGAAATGCCCCAGGCGTGATATCAGCCAATGGGGAACTGGCAGACAGGTCATGAGTCCCCTCGTTCTGTAGCTAAATTCATAACTGTCACAATGAGAGCATTGGCGTCCGCCTACGACGCTCCCAGACAAAGTTATGGCCCATATTCCATGTTGGGATATTGTCCATAACTCAAGCCAGGGGTGGAGCAGTGCTCCCTGTGAGGTCACGAAGGTAGGAGGGGACCTGGATTTGGCCAGGTTGATAACCCTACTTCGGCCATTTTCCAGCGTTCTTTCGCTGGGGGTCACGTGTAGGAAACATCTGTGGGAGTTCCTGGAAACCTGGTCTACAGCGCCCCCCTGTGGCCAGACGCACAAGGTAACTGATTGAATTGCATACCTGTTGTAAACCATGCTTTATCTGTAACTGTACTCTGACATATGTATATTCTGTAGATTCCCTATTGTATATATTGTAGTTCTAGTGTGCTTTAGGCTGATTAAATTATATAATTAATCTTGGGCTGTTCTGTTATCTCGATCTTGAATCCCACGTCTGTGTGTTCGGCTAATAGTTACCGTGAAGCGGTTGGTGGCAGCGAGTTGTGCCAAGGATTATTGTGGGGAGGCCAGTGAGATTCGGGAAGATATTATATATTCCGCCCGCGGAGGTCGGGGGAATATATACCCTACTCTCACCGGGGACCCTTCAATAATCGGCATAAGTAGTATAGCGGCCTCCTTGCTTATTGTCGGGCAATTCCATAATTGGCCTGACTATAAGAGGGGCGCTAGAGAGCGCGTCACGTGCTCTGTCTGTCGGTCGGGAGGTATAAAGGAGGGGTGACCCCCACTTGTTACCCCCCGATTGTGACGTACTGGTAGCCAGCGCGGGGGATTTCTGAGTGACCCCCCGGTGGTTTGTGACATATTGGTGGCAGCGGTGGGATTTCTGAGTGACCCCCCCGGTGGTTTGTGACATATTGGTGGCATAGCGGTGGGATCGAGATAATAGTGTGTGTGAGTGTGAGACCCATACTCCCAGACACTAAAGACTGCCTGCAGCAGCTGTGGCTGCTGGGGTCTTCAGACTAGCTCAACACTAGAGTGTCAGAGTGCAGATACTGTAAGGTGTGTGGAGGCATCAGGTGTCAGTTCTGTGTCAGTGACCAAAAGTCTGCAAGAATGGCTGATGGCACCAGGAGCAGAGCTATGCAACTGGCCAATGCTAAGGCAGGAGCCGAAGAGAGGGAGGACGGTGCTGTGGACAGCAATGAGGAGGTTGCCCACGAGTCCTCCAGGAGCTCGACGCCAGAAAACCGTTCTGCCGAGGACATTGCGCAACCTGGCACTGCTGGACAAGATGAGGAGGAGCTCACCCAAGGTTCCTCAACGAGCCAGATGCCAGCCCTCCGCTCTGAAAGGGACAGTGAATCGCCTAGCTCTGCAGCGTGCCGCAGATCGCCACGTGCCATTCCACCGAGCCTGGGAGGCTCGGATAGCCTTCTTCAAATGGCTATGGCCCTTCTCCAGGCTGGAGACCAGAAGGGCTACAAGGAACTCCTGGCAGAGCGCAGGGCAGAGCGGCTGGCAGCGCGTGACGCTGAGGCTGCGGAGCGGCACGCAGAGCGTGAGGCTGCGGAGCGAGAGCGGCGGGCAGCGCGTGAAGAGCGAGAGCGAGAGCGACAGGCAGACCGTGACTACCAGCTGCAGCTAGCTCAGCTCCGGCCCTCATCAGCCACACGTGACCTTCGAGACACCAAACTTCCAAAGGTCCGTGTTGAGGACTTCCCAGTGCTGGAGAAGGATGGAGACTTGGACTCTTTCTTGACTGCTTTTGAACGGACTTGCTTGCAGCACCATCTGGACAAGGACCAGTGGGCCAAATACCTGACCCCCCGTTTAAGGGGTAAGGCCCTGGATATCCTTGGGGACTTGCCTGCTGAGGCAGATCAGGGCTACGACACCATCAAGCGGGCCCTGATCCAACAGTACAACCTCACTCCAGAGTCCTACCGCAAGAAGTTCCGGAGCCTACAGAAGGGACCAAAGGACTCCTGGGCTGACCACCGGCGGGCACTTGCCCGAGCTGCCGACCACTGGACCCAAGGCCTGCAGCTTTCCACCGGACCGGAGATCCTGGACTTGTTCATCACGGAGCAACTCTTGTGGAACTGCCCTGAGGATCTCCGCCAGTTCATCCGAGACCAGAAGCCAAAGGGGTCCACGGCTACAGCTGCCCTGGCCGATGACTACACCAACAATCGGGCGCCTGAAGCCAGGAGAGCAGCCACCAGCAGCACCTGGAGAGGGGGTAAGATGAATTCTGCGACTGCCCCACCTGCCCCTAGACTGCAGGGGGTGTCCCCCTCAACTCCCCTCTCCAGGCCCGTGGCAGAACCAAGACGGTGCCACCAGTGCAACCTACCTGGACACTTCAAGGCCATGTGCCCTCAGCGTCCCAAGGCCCCGGCTCCTTCCCCGTCCCAAGGGCCGCCCAAGGTGTATTGTGTGGGTGGGGGTGGTGGTAGGTCCCTGGACAGCTTCCAACCTGTCACCGTCGGCCGGTCTGTGACCATAGGACTGCGAGACAGCGCCTCGGAGGTGACTCTGGTGCGGCCTGAGATGGTGTCCCCCCAAGACTTGATCCCTGGAAAAACCCTCGCTGTCTCCGGGATTGGAGGCATTGACCCGGCGCTGCCTGTTGCTGACATTTATGTGGACTGGGGCGCAGGGCGAGGGGTGAGGGAGGTGGGGGTAACTGATCGGATCCCCGCAAACGTGCTACTTGGGACAGATTTGGGGCAGATAACCTCCCAGTTTGGGCCCCAACCAAGGGCTGAACCTTCAGCCAGTACTGACGTGCCTCCGGACAATGTTAATGTGTTATCTATGAATGATGTAAGGGAGGAGGGAGTGAACTCTGATATTTCTGCTTGCATAGACACCATAGACACACACACAGCTGCAGCTGTGACAGGGGAGGGGGTCAGAGAAAGGTGTGACAATGCCTCTACAAGTAACCAGCCTGTGAGCTGGGATCTGTTGCCCTCTGCAGGGATAAGCAGAGAGCAGGGTGCTGCAGGGGGAGGACCAGTGTGTGGGGTGGGGGCTACCACAGCAAATGTGGGGTCCCCAGAGATTTCACAGCGGGGTTCTGTTGCTGCAGGAGGGGAACAGGCAGGTGAGATTGGGGCCGGTCCAGGAGCGGAAGTGCTCCCAGGTAAGATCTCGGTGCATGGTTCCCCCACAACCGGGGTGTCAGGAAGCCAGGTAGGTCTGCCTGAACCGGCGACTTGGTCAGGAACGGAGGAGGAGCAGGCACGACCCACGGTCGCAGCGGCTGTGGCCGCTGTCACCCGCAGTGGGAGTGCTGGAAGCCAAGGGGCCTCCTGGAGGTCCGATAGCTCTTCCCCTTCTGACCAAGTGGCAGCCGAGTCAGGTGGAGGCCAGGACACAGGTCCCGGGGTACTGACTGAAGATGTGACAGTCTCGTCGATTCTGGCCACATCTAGTCAGGGGTTTCAGGCAGCGTTAGAGGCTGACGACAGCCTGAAAGCTCTTAAGGAGCAGGCGGCACAGCCTCCCTCGGACTCGGACCCGGAGCGAGTGGTCTGGGACCAAGGACGGCTGTACCGGGCCACGGTCCAGCAGGGTTCACCGGAGGCGTGGCCCAGGGACCGACAGTTAGTGGTACCATATCCGTTCCGGACGGAGTTGTTGCGGATCGCACATGAGATTCCGATGGCCGGACACCTAGGGATCGCTAAGACCAAGGCCAGGTTAAACCAGCATTTCTACTGGCCAAAAATGGGGGCCGATGTGGCTGCCTACTGCCGTTCGTGTGAAACCTGTCAGAGAGTGGGGAAGGCGGGGCCACACCCCAAAGCCCCACTAGTATCTCTGCCAATCATCGATGAGCCTTTCAGGAGGGTGGCTGTGGATCTGGTCGGCCCGCTGGCCATCCCCAGCAGCTCCGGGAAACGCTTCATACTGACGGTAGTGGACTATGCCACCCGGTACCCAGAAGCAGTGGCCTTGTCGTCCATTCGGGCTGACAAGGTGGCCACCGCATTGCTGGAGATTTTCTCCCGAGTGGGTTTTCCCCAGGAAATGCTCACTGACCGGGGGACCCAATTCATGTCCCAGCTGATGGAGGCCCTCTGTAAGCAAGTCCAGGTGCGACATCTGGTGGCCAGCCCGTACCATCCACAGACTAATGGCCTGTGCGAGCGGTTCAATGGCACCTTAAAGCAGATGCTTAAGATGTTGGTCGACTCCCATGGGCGTGACTGGGAGCGGTATCTCCCACACCTGTTATTTGCTTACCGGGAGGTTCCACAGGCCTCAACAGGATTCTCACCGTTTGAGCTCCTGTACGGGCGACGTGTGCGGGGCCCCCTGGCTCTGGTGAAAGAGGCTTGGGAAGGGGATTTGGCCACCCCTGGAGTGTCGGTTATCGAGTATGTCATGCGCTTCCGGGACAAAATGCAGGCCTTGACGCAACTGGTACACGACAATATGGCTCAAGCCCAGGCCGATCAGAAGCGTTGGTACGACCAGAACGCTTGTGAGAGGACCTACCAAGTGGGTCAAAAGGTGTGGGTACTGGTCCCCGTACCACAGGACAAGCTTCAGGCAGCCTGGGAAGGCCCATACCTCGTGTACCAGCAGCTCAACCCTGTGACGTACCTGGTCACCCTGGACCCTGCCCGTGGAAGGCGGAAGCCCTTCCATGTGAACATGATGAAGGCACATCATGAGCGGGAGGCATGTGCGCTCCCCGTGTGCAACCTGCCCGAGGAGGGAGAAGCGGAAACCCTCTTGGATATGCTAGCCCAGGTTAGGGCAGGCGGATCCATTGAGGATGTGGAGGTTGGCCACCAGCTCTTGGAGGACCAACGGTCCCAGCTGTGGGCCACCCTACATCCCTTCCGGGGGTTGTTTACCAACCAGCCCGGAAGGACTGACTTGGCTGTCCATCACGTGGACACTGGGGATCATCCCCCGATCCGGCGTTCAGCATATCGGGTCTCCCTGGAGGTGCAGCAACACATGCGCCAGGAGATTGACGAGATGCTGAAGCTGGGGGTGATCCAGGCATCCAACAGCGCTTGGGCCTCGCCTGTAGTCCTCGTCCCTAAGAAGGACCGAACCACTCGGTTCTGCGTGGACTACAGGGGGCTCAATGCGGTCACGGTCGCCGATGCGTACCCAATGCCACGCATCGATGACCTGCTCGATCAGTTGGCCGGGGCTCAGTACCTGACCATCATGGATCTGAGCCGGGGATATTGGCAGATCCCCCTGACTCGCAAGGCCAGGGAACGCTCTGCCTTTATTACCCCATTTGGACTGTACGAGTCCACGGTGATGCCATTCGGGATGAGGAATGCCCCTGCCACTTTCCAGCGGATGGTCAACACCCTGCTCAAGGGACTTGAAGGGTACGCGGCCGCGTACCTGGATGACATTGCCGTCTTCAGTCCCACCTGGGAGGACCACCTAGAGCATCTAGCACAGGTGCTCAGGCGGATCCACCGGGCAGGTTTGACCATCAAGCCGGGAAAGTGTCAGCTGGCCATGAGCGAGGTCCAGTACCTCGGTCACCGGGTAGGTGGGAGAACACTGAAGCCCGAGCCTGAGAAAGTGGAAGCCATCGCATCCTGGCCCACCCCCAGGACCAAGAAGCAGGTGATGTCCTTCTTGGGGACCGCTGGGTACTATAGGAGGTTTGTTCCATGCTATAGTAGCCTGGCAAAGCCCTTGACGGACCTCACCAAGAAGAAGCTGCCCTCTGCAGTCGATGGGACAATGGACTGCGAGACAGCCTTCCGGGCCCTAAAGGACGCCCTGTCCAGCCCGCCCGTGCTACAGGCAGCCGACTTCACGCGGCCGTTTGTAGTACAGACCGACGCCAGTGACTTCGGCCTCGGTGCGGTGCTCAGCCAGGTGGACTCTGCGAGCCAAGAGCACCCAGTCTTGTACCTGAGCAGGAAGCTGTTACCAAGGGAAGTTGCCTATTCCACGATGGAGAAGGAGTGCCTGGCCATAGTGTGGGCCCTGCAGCGTCTGCAACCCTATCTATACGGGCGCCACTTCATCGTGGAGACGGACCACGATCCCCTCAGCTGGTTGCACACCGTCTCTGGGACGAATGGGCGATTGTTGCGATGGAGCCTTGCGCTCCAGCAATACAACTTCACCATTCGCCACAAAAGGGGCCGTGACCACGGTAACGCAGACGGGCTGTCCCGACAAGGAGAGGTCGCGGACGGGCGCACGGGGGAACACCGGAGTGTGCTGCCCCCTAGCGCCCTCAAAAGGGGGGAGGTGTGAGGCAAATCCCGGGATATGAAGATGAATTATGACTCCAGTCATAATCCCTCATCACTCCCTGGCAGTGCCCCCTCCCTTCTTGTTCTCAGTGTTCCACTTACACCTCCATGGCCATGTCCTGTGATATGGAAATTAGGTGGTGTGGGAACAATGGACACAGGATGACTCCCTGCCGTCACCCTGTAGTAGGAGCTGCTAGCTAGTTAGCAAGGCTATGGAAATAGCCAGACAGAACGACTCCAGTAAAAAATGGTTCATATCTCGCAAGCCATATTTCCGATAAATATGGCAACCATAAAAATGGTGTCTCTGCATGCGGACGATGCCGGCACACCCTTTTTATGGGAGCAGGACATTGGGAAATGCCCCAGGCGTGATATCAGCCAATGGGGAACTGGCAGACAGGTCATGAGTCCCCTCGTTCTGTAGCTAAATTCATAACTGTCACAATGAGAGCATTGGCGTCCGCCTACGACGCTCCCAGGCAAAGTTATGGCCCATATTCCATGTTGGGATATTGTCCATAACTCAAGCCAGGGGTGGAGCAGTGCTCCCTGTGAGGTCACGAAGGTAGGAGGGGACCTGGATTTGGCCAGGTTGATAACCCTACTTCGGCCATTTTCCAGCGTTCTTTCGCTGGGGGTCACGTGTAGGAAACATCTGTGGGAGTTCCTGGAAACCTGGTCTACAGCGCCCCCCTGTGGCCAGACGCACAAGGTAACTGATTGAATTGCATACCTGTTGTAAACCATGCTTTATCTGTAACTGTACTCTGACATATGTATATTCTGTAGATTCCCTATTGTATATATTGTAGTTCTAGTGTGCTTTAGGCTGATTAAATTATATAATTAATCTTGGGCTGTTCTGTTATCTCGATCTTGAATCCCACGTCTGTGTGTTCGGCTAATAGTTACCGTGAAGCGGTTGGTGGCAGCGAGTTGTGCCAAGGATTATTGTGGGGAGGCCAGTGAGATTCGGGAAGATATTATATATTCCGCCCGCGGAGGTCGGGGGAATATATACCCTACTCTCACCGGGGACCCTTCAATAATCGGCATAAGTAGTATAGCGGCCTCCTTGCTTATTGTCGGGCAATTCCATAATTGGCCTGACTATAAGAGGGGCGCTAGAGAGCGCGTCACGTGCTCTGTCTGTCGGTCGGGAGGTATAAAGGAGGGGTGACCCCCACTTGTTACCCCCCGATTGTGACGTACTGGTAGCCAGCGCGGGGGATTTCTGAGTGACCCCCCGGTGGTTTGTGACATATTGGTGGCAGCGGTGGGATTTCTGAGTGACCCCCCCGGTGGTTTGTGACACCGATGTTACGATGTTGTTCCTCGTTCCTGCAGCAGCACACATCACTGTGTGCGAAGCCGCAGGAGCGAGGAACATCTCCTTACCTGCGTCCTGGCTGGCTATGCGGAAGGAAGGAGGTGGGCGGGATGTTTACGTCCTGCTCATCTCCGCCACTCCGCTTCTATTGGCCGCCTGCCGTGTGACGTCGCTATGACGCCACACGACCTGCCCCCTTAATAAGGAGGTGGTTCGCCGGCCAGGGCGACGTCGCAGGGCAGGTGAGTGCATGTGAAGCTGCCGTAGCGATAATGTTCGCTACGGCAGCTATCACCATGATATCGCAGCTGCGACGGGGACTATCGCGCACGGCATCGCAGCATCGGCTTGCAATGTCGTAGTGTGCAAAGTGCCCCTTAGTTGTTCCAGTATCACAAGTCTTCCATCAAAGAGAAGACTTTATAAGAGCAAATACAGAGGGTTCACTACAAGGTGCAAACCATAAATCAGCTTTAAAAATAGAAATCCCACATTAGACTTTGCAAAAAAAAACAAAACTTCTAAACAAGATGGCCAATTCTGGATAATCATTCTTTGGACATATGAAACTAAGAACAACCTGCACCAGAATGATGGGAAGAAAAAAGTAGGGAGAAGGCTTGGAAAGACTCTTGATCCAAAGCACATCACATCCTCTGTTTAACATGGTGGAGGTAGTGTGATGGCATCAGCATGCATGGCTCCTAATACTAGTGTTTATTGATGATGTGAGAGATGAGCGAACCGGAGGTTCGATGTTCGGAGTTCGGATTCAAAATCCGACTACCAAAAAACAAAGTTTGGGTTCGAAGTTCGAGTTAGTTACAAGTGCAAACCAATCAAGTGAGTAGCGCTGTGCTTGGGTATGAGTGATACCCTAACCAAGCCTGCTTCAACTTTGTTCTCCATTTCTGGCCAGCGGAAAAGAACATCAAGGTGGACTCACTCTCTAGGTCCTTTTCATCTGCCGACTAAGAAGTAGAGCCTCAACTCATCATCAAGCCCTCTAAAATGGTCATGGTAGCTCCGTTAATCCTGTCTCGGATATCACCCGGAAAGACCTTTGTCACAGAAACCAACAGAAAGCTATTTTACAGAGTGGTTACTTGTCTAAGTTGTCCGACCATGCTGGGCAGAAGACTACTCTTTTCATCTCATGACATTACTGGTGGCCATCACTGTAAAAATGCATTGTGGACTGTGTTTCTGCCTGCCACTTCCTGTGCCATCAGCTCCATTGCAGCACATTGTTATGGACTTTATTTTCCGATCTTCTCGGGGGGTGTTTCATCATATGGGTGGTAGTGGACCGATTCTCCGAAATGGTCCACTTCACTCCTTTGTCTTGCCCTCTTTCTGGTCCTATGCTCACCAAGCAGTTTGTTTAGCATGTCTTCCACCTTTAAGGTCTACCCCTCCGCATAGTTTTTGATAGAGGCATTCAGTTCATGTCCAGATTCTGAGGGCCACCTGCAAGCTTATGAGTGCATCACTTCACCTATCATTTTCAGTCCAACGGCCAAGTGGATCAGGTCAATCAAATTTTGATAAATTTCCTGCTGCACTTTGTCAATGCACACCACAACGATTAAGTCATACTTTTAATTTGGGCTGAATTCTCCTTCAACATTCATGTGAGTGATTCCTCCATAAATTCTACATTTTACATTGTATGTGAACAGCAGCCTAATATTCCTTTCCCTGTGGCTACTGCCTCCAGCAATCCTGCAGCTGATGCTCTCACCAAGAGTTTCTCCAACATCTGGGCAGATCGCAAAGCCACTCTTGGAAGGGCCACCTAGTGATGGTTGTAATTTATTCACATTATGGTAGATTAATGAATCATCCTATTTTTGCTGGCTGTACATCATGTTGTGAAGAATATATTCTCTTATTCCCTGATGAATTGTGGGCATATAGTCTAGATCCTTAGCCTCTGCATTTGTTATATATTTATCTATCCACCTGGTTGTGTTTGTTACATGGTTAATAAATCATGTTACATTAATATCATTATGGATGACTGATCGTTTTTTCTTTCTTGTTCTCCGTCAGTTTTCATAATGCAATTTGCCACTCCACATTGGCTTTTATATATATAAACTCGTGTGTATATATATATAACTATATACATATATATATCTTATATATTATATATATAATACTTTAAGTATTGTCGAATTACTTCCCCAAACCTTGCATACTCTCGCCGCCATTCTTGGAAAACGTGTATATATATATATATATATATATATATATATATTACAAAGCAAGAAGGCCTGCGGAGACACCATCACATGTTTCTCAACGCTGGCAGGAATCTAGCCAGGTCTTTCACTGGGAAGGAACAACCACGGGAAGGGCAGTCTCCAGTCAAGGAGACCACCTATGCCAAACATGGTATCCATCCACAGACAGCCGTTTCGGGGTATTTGCCCCTCATCAGTGTGGAGTAGGAATCTGGCTAGTGGGACATTGCCTAGTAAAAGACTCTCGCCGCCATTCTTGGAAAACGTGTATGTATATATATATATATATATATATATATATATATATTACACACACAGTCATGGCCAACACTGTTAGCACCCTTGAAGTTGTTCCAGAGAATGAAGTATTTCGTTCAGAAAATTTAATAATACACACCCTACACCGACCCCTCCTTAGAACACCCCCTACACACTGCCCCTCTGTTTAATATCTCTCCCACACACTGCTCCTCTGTATAATATCCCCCCACACACACTACCCCTCTGTATACTATTCCCCCCACACACACTTTGCTTCTCTGAATAATATCCTCCTGGTAGATAATGGGGAAAATGGCAGGGTCTTTTAGGGCAAGGACATGTGGCATGAACATTATTACATAGAACTCAAGGCTATAATTTTATGATTTTTATACATCTATGATTAGGCAGTCCATATAAAATGTACAATGTGGGACTGTTGTCTGTCCACTCCACGATTATTGTACACTGATATAATTTGACACTGAAAATTTTATTTAGCACTCAGTGCTGATCTCGAGCAAGTGCTCATGTCAAATACAGTGTTTTAAACAAATATCTTTTAGAGTCAAATCCAAAGTTAAGGAAACATAATGCCATATTTTAGCACGTATTTCTATTTTCTTTACCCTCTTTGGGTTTAAATTCAGGTCAAGGGAAACCACAAGTAAGAAATACATAAACATTTTAAGCCACAGTAACTATATACTAAAGTAGAGTAGAAAGGAAATCATGGCGGATCACTTTTGCTTTTGTTCAAGGTTAATTCAGGATAGATACATTACATATAAGAAATGTATTTCAATATAGGTAATGAACAGAACAAACTCAATTGGGAGCTAATTATGTTTGTTCACTTCACTATACATTGTAAAATACAGGGTCAAGTTTTATTTTCTATAGTTACCTCAATCTAACAATACATACAGGTATCTTAAAGTCTAAAGCGGGCTTTACACGCTACGATATATCTAACGAGATGTCGGCGGGGTCACGACGTAAGTGACGCACATCCGGCATTGTTAGTGATATCGTAGCGTGTGACAGCTATGAACGAGCAGAAATACTCACCTTCTCGTTCATCGTTGACACGTCGCTCATTTTCTAAAAATCGAACGTCCTGTTGTTCATCGTACCCGAGGCAGCACACATCACTCCGTGTGACACCCCGGGAATGATGAACTGCAGCTTACCTGCGTCCTGCCGGCAATGCGGAAGGAAGGAGGTGGGCGGGATATTTACGTCCCGCTCATCTTCGCCTCTCCACTTCTATTGGCCGGCCGCTGTGTGACGTCGCTGTGACGCCGAACATCCCTCCACCTTCAGGAAGTGGATGTTCGCCACCCACAGCGAGGTCGTTTGGTAGGTAAGTACGTGTGACAGAGGGGTTACAACATTGTGCGACACGGGCAAGGAATTTTCTGTGCCGCACAAACGATGGGGGCGGTTGCGATCGCAAATGCGATCGCACGAGAAATCGACACATGTAAAGCAGCCTTTATTTCTAACTTTCAATCTTCATTGTCTAGTAACAACTAAATTTTTCTACTTTCTGGTAACAGGCATTGTTTTTATATCAGTTTTCCATTCTATGCAAATCTACAGGCCCCAATCCACTTTAGATAGCTATTGGCTGAGAACTATCTTCCCTGCCTTCCCAATACACAGGAGTGTTAAGTTTAGCCCTGCACTCTTGTATTCTCAATGTAAGAATCACTGCCAGACTCCCAGAGAACAATAATAGTCCATTAGAAATTCAACAATCTGGATGCTTCTTTCTCCCCAACATTATTTGGCAGGGAAGAGTCGAGAAACCCCACACAAACATTAGACAGAGGGCTGATGTCACTATGAGTGGGATTGGCTGATTTTAGTCTAATATACGAGTACAGAGGAAAATCTAGGTTTTCCAGCATCCAGGTCAAAAATTCAGTTTGGCACCCTCTCCTCTTCACGAATTAAGCAGTTTGAGTAGTTGTCATATACGTTAAAGCCACGTGCCAACTAGCTGCTTCTTGTAATTTGCAGTGAAAAACTACAGTCCATGCTTGAGAGAGGCAGGAGCAAAAGCTGATCAGCATGTGACTAAGTATGAAAATTGCATATAAGTGCTGAAACAGGCAAACAAAGCTGAATTCTGACAGTGAGTATACTACACACTGTTAGGATTTGGCATGCTAAAGTACTTCATTTTATAATTAATGCTCTTAACATAAATATAGATGTAGAAATCATAAACTCATTAAACAGCATAATTCTTTTTATAACATAGCCATGTATAATATTATTTGACAAGTTACAGGATCAGAACCAATAATTGTATAGAAATGCATCACCAGAACAACCAACAGTACAGAAATACATTACCAGATCCAACAACAGTACAGAAATACAGCATCACAGCCACAATCAGTAAAGCAATACATCACCAGAACCACTATCAGTACAAGAATACTTCACTAGAACCAATGACAGAATATAAATACATCAAACGAACATCATCATCTATCAGTACATAAATACAGATCCAAAACTAACATAAGTACAGGAATACATCAGCAGAACCATCAATAGTACAGGAATACATCACAGTTAATGCAGTGATCAATTATAATGTCAGGTCACCCACATAGGAAGGTTGAACTAGATGGACCTAGGTCTTTTTTCAACCTAAGTAACTATGTAACATATACAATTGTATCACATGAACCTACAATCCCCAGTATATCCTTATCAATAGTAAGTAATTACTGTGAGTTGTTGTTAACAGACTGCAGGGGGCCCCTGTGCAAGAAATCTTTCTGAGCCCCCCTCCTTCATACCGCAACAAAATTATGGAAACATATAGATTGTACTGTTTATTACTAGTTATGGACACAACTACCAAATCTAAACAATAAATAAGTTCCATATTTACCATCTGCATATAACACAGAACAGTCATGCATCCTTCTAGCTTGCTGCAGCTTCAGCACTGTCTCTAATGCTTCTATTTACATTGGCTGGAGATGGCACAGCCTGGATACCCTGTGTGTGTTGCAGCTTGTCAGTGGTATACAGCTCAAGAGTCTGAAGCCAGTGATTGTCTGCAGCAGTCACATGAGGTACCTGGGCTGTGATGTCTGCAGCCATTGTGAACAGATGTATCAGGGAATAGAACACTAGAGCTGTCAGGTGCAAGAATGATGACGATTTATAGTTTATTAAAGGAATTGTCCAGACAAAGGTCATTACCTGGAGGCCAGATTCTGTAAAAATAACAAAATAACTTGTACTCATCTGCTGTCACCCTCCTGGATCCAGTGCCGTCCTGTGGTCGGTGCCAGAATTAATTATGTCAACATTCTACTAGACACAGGATGACTGCAATGCAGTTCAAGTCGCCTGACCACTGCAATCTGTTATAAGCTGCAGCGGTCCTGTGTCTGGTAGAACAGTGACATAATTAATGCTGCACAGACCACAGGATGGCCTGCACTGGATCCCGGAGGGTGACAGCAGGTGTGAATAATTTATTTTTTTATTTTTACAAAATTTAACCCCCATTAGATCCTTTTGCCAGGCAATTTCTTTACAGTACATGTATTATTTGAGACAACTCGTTTTAAAGGAATCTGACATCTGAGATCCCTGAGCGGTGGGCAGCATGTACCAGGTAGTGGCTGTATGATCTCAGCCAGGTATGTATCAGACAGTGGCTGTATAATCATAGCCAGGCATGTTTGACTTTAAAAAGTTGCAGAGATTCAGCGAAAAACATTAATAGCTATTGGGGACTGAGCCGCATGAAATACCAGTCAGGCATACGTGACCTGGTGGCTTCTCTCTCCTCACCGCCAGTGACTGACAGGTGTAAAGTAGTCCTGTGTGCGTGTACAGAAAGAGACCTGTCAATCCTGTGAGCAGGGAGAAGCCACCAGGCCACGGCTGTACAATTATTATTTCATGCGGCTCAGTCCCCGACAGTTATTGATGTTTCTTTTTCTCTGAATCTCCGCAGGGTTTTAGAGTCACACAAACCTGGCAGAGATCATACCGCCACTGCCTGATACAGGCTGCTCGATCCACAGGTGACATGTATCTGGTCTCAGTTACCTTGTAAGCAGCGTTCTATACCATGGGTGGGTACAGAAGAAAAACAGAGGAAATACAACAAAAAAACAACCGCACCATAGAGATAAAGAAACCCCCTCTAACTTTATTGATATAATGTGTGTATGGAGTGTACTGTGATGTGATAATATAGTCATCCACCACAAATCTCTCCCGTGTCCAACGCTGTTCTGCTCCTTTTCCCAGTGAAGTCACTGCCATTCTCTTTGGTGTCCAGTGCTGTTCTGCTCCTCTTCTCAGTGACGTCACCACTGCTCTCTCTGGTGTCCAGCGCTGTTCTGCTCTTCTTCTCAGTGACATCACCACCGTGCTCTCTGGTGTCCAGCGCTATTCTGCTCCTCGGCTCAGTGACATCACCGCAATCCAGTATCTCTGGGTCACACTGCTCTGCAGGATTTCAGATTTGCTGTGCACACGTTTTTTTTTTGTTTTTCTTTTTTTGGTGCATTTTATTGTGGTGACCACAAAGCTACAGTATGTCATTTATTTTTGTGTTTTTCACACATTGGTGATAAAAAAAACGCATCCAAAACGCATGCCTTTTTTATGCATTTTTTTTTAGTTACAGGGTGCATTTTTTGTGCTTACCACAAGAATGCAGCATGCGGACATAGCCTAAAAGAGACTTCTGGCTCAAACAGAGTGTAGTGTGACCCAAGATACTGGAAAGCGGTGACGTCACTCAGAAGCGTAGAATAGCAGCAGTATGTGAGTATATAAATGCACTCACACTACATTACATGCACATACACACTCCATCAATAAAAAACAGTGAGTAGGAGGCGTCTGTATATGTATTCACCTACAGTGGGGAAAAAACTATTTAGTCAGCCACCAATTGCGCAAGTTCTCCCACTTAAAAAGATGAGAGCGGCCTGTAATTGACATCATAGGTAGACCACAACTATAAGAGACAAAATGAGAAAACAAATCCAAAAAAAATCACCTTGTCTGATTTGGCAAGATTTTTTTTCCAAATTATGGTTGAAAATAAGTACTTGGTCAATAACAAAAGTTCATCTCGATATTTTGTTATATATCCTTTGTTGGCAATGACAAAGGTCAAGGTTTTCTGTAAATCTTCATAAGGTTGGCACATACTGTTGGTGGTATGTTGGCCCATTCCTCCATGCAGATCTCCTCTAAAGCAGTGATGTTTTGGGCCTATTGCTGGGCCACACGGACTTTCAACTCCGTCCAAAGGTTTTCAATGGTGTTGAGATTCGGAGACTTTCTAAACCACTCCAGGACTAGAGATGAGCCACCCCCTTAGTGTTCAAGTTCGGTTCGTCGAACGGCAGATGTGTTCGGCGAACGTACGACGAACGTTCGACGAACACCTTTGAACCCCATTGAAAACAATGGCAGGCAAACACATACAAACACATTATACATGTACACATACAGTTAATAAACATTGCCATTATACTTACAGGTCCCCGCGATGCGTCCTGCAGACTCTGTCTCCCGACGCTTTTCCTTCCGATCATCGCTGCGCCCTCCCGGTAACCAGCACTGATGATAGGACCTTCCATGATGTCGTCATTGCATGTGACCAGTCACGTGTCTATTATCTCATTGGCTACAGACTTGTCACATGGCTAGACATCATGCTAGGGCCTGTCAGTGCATCTCTCTGGTACGCGGTGCTCGATTGAGCATCTCCGTGTACCAGCGTAATGCTTGGGCACATGCTTGGCTCCCCGTTCCTGCATGTCGGCGCTCTTTACCGAGCCAGCGCAGAGCAGGGACTGGATGCCACAGCCGGTGAATAGTGGCACCGGGAATCAGGTGATCGGAGATCACCGTTGCCATAGTAACCCGCCTGTCAGATTACTATTGCAACGGTGGCAGCGGTGACGTCACAGCTTACAACCCGCAGCCTCTGCTCACTCACTGAGTTAATCACTTAGATTAGACTGTACGGGAGCAGCAGCGTCTTCCTCCCCTGTAGTGCTGTCTGATGTAGCAGAGCTGCATGAGTTGAAGGAGGCAGAAGACAGAAGACCAGGATCGTGGAGAGGTGAGAGGGAGTAATAAACATGGAGTCTCTAAGTGTGTTTGTGTATTTATTTCTATTAAAGTATTTTTTCTCTGTGTGGTGTCTTTTTTGGACATTCTTAATGACCAGGTCAAACTTGCCTGACATTAAGAATCTCTGGCTTAACACTAGCTAGTAAAACAAAGCTAGTATTAACCCTTTATTACCCAGCAAGCCACCTGCCATCAGGGCTGCTGAAAGAGTTGGATACAGCACCAGATGAAGGCGCTTCTATGAAAGTGCCATTTTCTGGGATGGCTGCGGACTGCAATTCGCAGCAGAGGGGCCCAGAAAGCTCGGGCCAACCTGTGCTGCAGATTCCAATCCCCAGCTGCCTAGTTGTACCTGGCTGGACACAAAAATGGGGCAAAGCCCATGTCGTTTTTTTTTGTTTTTTTTTTAATTATTTCATGACATTCATGAAATAATTAAAAAAAAGGGCTTCCCTATATTTTTAGTTCCCAGCCCGGTACAAATAGGCAGCTGGGGGTTGGGGGCAGCTGTACCTACCTGCTGTACCTGGCTAGCATATAAAAATATGGCGAAGCCCACGTAAATTTTTTGGTGGGATAAAAAAAGCTCCTGCATACAATCCTGGATGGAGTATGCTGAGCCTTGTAGTTCTGCAGCTGCTGTCTGTTCTCCTGCATACACTAGTGAATGGAGCATGCTAAGCCTTGTAGTTATGCTTCCCCTGTCTCTCCCTCCAGCATACAGTCCTGGATGCAGCATGCTGAGCCTTGTAGTTCTGCAGCTGCTGTCTGCTCTCCTGCATACACTAGTGGATGAAGTATGCTGAGCCTTGCAGTTCTGCTACCCCTGCCTCTCCCTCCAGCATACAGTCCTGGATGGAGAATGCTGAGCCTTGTAGTTCTGCAGCTGCTGTCTGCTCTCCTCCATACAGACAGACAGCAGACAGCAGCTGCAGAACTACAAGACTCAGCATGCTCCATCCAGGACTGTATGCAGGAGTTTTTTGCCCCCTAAAAAAATTACATAGGCTTCGCCATGTTTTTGTATGCTAGCCAGGTACAGCAGGCACCTACGGGCTGCCCCAAACCCCAGCTGCCTATTTGTATTCGGCTGGCAACCAAAAAAAATATAGGGAAGTCCTTTTTTTTTTAATTATTTCATGAATTTTATGAAATAATAAAGAAAAAAAATGACGTGGGCTTCGCCCAATTATTGTGTCCAGCCAGGTACAACTAGGCAGCTGGGGATTGGAATCCGCAGCGCAGGGTGCCCAAGCTTTCTGGGCACCCCTGCTGTGAATTACACTCCGCAGCTACCCCAGAAAATGGCGCTTTCATAGAAGCGCCATCTTCTGGCGCTGTATCCAATTCTTCCACCTGCCCTGGTGACGGGTGGCTCGCTGGGTAATAATGGGGTTAGGGATAGCTGTATATTATCAACTGGCCCTAAGCCCGAAATTCATGGTGTCATGGCAATATTAGACATGGCCACCATGAATTTCTAGTACAGATTAAAAAAAACACAACACACAGAAAAATATTTTTATTAGAAATAAAACACAACACAATTAGTGACTCCATCTTTATTGAAATAAAGAACCCCCCCTGCAGTAATCCTGGGTCAAGGGTCCCGCGCTGTCCAATCCGGATCCAATATCATCTGATCGGTTTGCTGGAAGGCAAAGCGATCAGATGATGTGCCAGGTTCAAGGACCTGAATCACATGACACAGCAGCTGATTGTATAAATGGCTTTTATACAATCAGCTGATGCATCAGTGAAGAAAAAAACCCAAAAAACTACACACTTCTGTGCAGACTCTTGTCCGACAGCATCAGCTGATAGTTTAGCCGGCCAGGCGGTAAAAAGCCGGCCTCACTGCTCGACTTATAGTGTCAGCTGATTCCATCAGGTGACCACATCAGCTGATCATCGCCAGGTGTGAGAGAGAGAAAAGAGAGAGAGAACAGAGAGAGAAGAGAAAGAGAGAGAAGCGAGAGAGAAGAGAGAGAGGAGAGAGAAGAGAGAGAGAGGAGGAGAGAAGAGGAGAGAAGAGAGAGAGAGGAGAGAGAGATAGAAGAGAGAGAGAGAAGAGAGAGAGGAGAGAGCAATGCAGCCTCATTCCGTGAACTGCTCCGATTTTATAGGTGTGTCAGGCTCACAGCTGATGTCCTGCTTCTCCCCTCAGTGCATAATTAAATTAAATTAAAGAGAGAGAGAGATCCCTAACCAAGGAGGGTGGATACTGTGCAGAAGGGCAGATTGCACAATACCCTGTGACGACCTGATAGGCCAGGGCGTCATATATGTACTGTTTTTTTCTATACGATCCACAGTGCTATCACTATTTTCTTCTGTGTCTTCAGCAAAATAAGGACTTTTTTATTTCTCAGATATAATTAGTTAATAGTTACTGTTAATCATTTTATTACGGTCTTCCATGAATTTTAATTAGGTGGCACAAGTTATTTAACACTTTTTTTATTATCCATTTGAAAAAGCATATTATGTTAACTCTGATGATACCTCCTATACTTAAGAGGAAACACTTGTTTCAATAATCAACGAGAGATAATTTATGTTTGAATACTCAGAAATACATTTGCAAGTGTCATTGAAAGAAAAATGTTTTATGGAAATTTCTATATATTGGGAATAGTCCAAGTATAACAAATACATTTAGGTAAACATTTGATTTGGATAATTATATTCAGTATTTTTACACCTGCATAGGTCATTCATAATCAAAGCATTATACAGTCCCTGATAGAAGTTCTGTCGCTTATCCATGTTATGTAAATAAAAGCTTGTAACCTGACTTTAAATTCATCCATTGGTTTCATAAATTACTCTTTTGAAAGCTGAAACCCTCACAAATTTGGTTTAGATTATGAAAATAAAGTTGCTGCAAAGCTGAAATATTGATCATTTAATGAACACAGAAAGCTCAGATTTTGGCAAGACAAAAGTCTTGTCTCCTTGTCATATAATGCAACCAATCCTAGTTCACATCCTCACCTGTGCTCACTAAATAATTGGTTAATTAGTGGGTGTGTATAAAAAGAAACTCAGCACCCCAGACCTTCAGTTGAACTGCAACTTGACCTCTGACAACATGCCAAAAATCCACCCTGCGACCAAAGCCTTGATTATTAAGAGGCTGAAGACCAGATCCACTGCAGAGGTGGTTGGCACCTTTAATGTGTCTCAGCGTCAAGTACAAAGAATTAAAAAAGATTTGACAAGACTGGAGATGTTTTTGACAAGCCAGGTCCGGCAGACCCCTCAAAACAACTGCTCAAGAGGAACGTTTGTTGGTTAGAAAATCCAAAGCCAGCCCCTGTTCCACTGCAGCAGAGCTCCAACAGGCCTGGTCACCTCAAGTCCCTGTGTCAACTAGAACAGTTTGTAGGATTCTGTCTCAAAATGGCCTCCATGGTCGAATCAGTGCCCAGAAGCCAGCATTAAAAAAAAGGCAATTAAGAAACCGTGTGGCATTTGCCAAGTCCCACAGCCTGCTAAACAGATGGATGCTGGAAAAGTGTCAGAAGGTGGATTTCTCTGATGAATCTTCAGTTGAATTATACCACAGCCACTACAAATACTGCAGGAGACTTTCTGGAGCCTGTATGGATCCAGAAAACAGTTAAGTTTGGTGGTGGAAAGATCATAGTCTGGGGTTACATTCAGTATGGGGGTGTGCAAAACATTTGCAAGGTGGAAGGCAATATCAATAGCCTAAAATATCAAAACGTATTAGCTACCTCTTACATTCCCAAACGTAAAAGGGGTCAAATTCTGCAGCAGGATGGTGCTCTATCTTATACATCCATCTCTACAACAAAGTTCCTCCTGGCAAAGAAAATCAAGGTGCTCAAGGATTGCCCAGTCATCAGACATGAACATCATTGAGCATGTTTGGGGTAGGATGAAAGAGGAAGCTGGGAAGACAAAACCAAAAAATCTAGATGAACTCTGGCATGTAAGACTGCATTCTTTGCTATACCCGACGACTTCATCAATACATTGTATGAATCATTGTTGAACCGCATGGATGCAGTCCTGCAAGCTCATGGAAGTCACACAAAATATTAAATATGGCTCTAATAGTACCACAACTTCATTCACCATGTTATGCAACATATCTTTGTATTAGAAATTAATTATTTGTTTGAATTTCACATTACTTTCTGTGGGCGACAAAACCTTGGTCTTACCAAAATCTGACCTTTCTGTGTTCATTAAATGATCAATATTTCAGCTTTGCAGCAACTTTATTTTCATAACCTAAACCAAATTTGGGAGGGTTTCAGCTTTTAAAAGAGTAATTTCTAAAACCAATGGATGAATTTAAAGTCAGGTTATAAGCTTTTATTTATATAACATGGGTAAGCGAGAGAACGTCTGTCAGGGACTGTAGGTGCAGCAAAAAGGAAAGGGTTAAATACCGTTCTACTGTAGAAGTAAAATCAAGTCCACATTGAAAGTTAGAATTGTGATTTTATTTGTCTACTCGTTTTTGAGGTTAATCTCCTTCTTCAAAACAAAAATCTCCTTCTTCGGACAAAAATTAACGTCGCGCCTATGCTGATAAAGTATACAGATTCTTCTTAGACAGACTACAGTAAAAGACTTATTTTTGAGGGTGCGCTCACACATGTGAGAAAACATCGCATTGTACTCTGACCAATGTTAATCAATGATGCAGAGCAGATCTGTGATTTATTCTCATGTCGACTTACATGCTGCAGTTTGCAGTGTGTCACGGATCATGCGCACCGATACAAGTCTATGGGTGCATGTGAAACATGACTGCTCTCAGATGTCATCTGTCTGATAAACACAGAGACAGGCAATGTCTTTTCCTCACCTGTGATCCGATTCTTGCATGCAACAGAATCGAATTACAGTGAATGGCCCTCACAGTAGAATGTCATTAGCATATCACATCTTATGCTTTTGCATTGTATTCTTATGTGACCCCGCCGTTACTAAAATACTCACTCCTATTGTAGAATGGACTTCAGCATTTTAAACTTTCTGCATGAGCCACATCTCTAAAATTAGAACACACAATAAAACTGTTTAGAAAAGCTTAAAATAAAAAGCGATGTGAGTGTTTCACAGGCATCTTGCCAGTGGACTTTAAATCACCTGCTGTCATTTTGCCAATAAACAGTCGTTTAAATAGATTTTTAGTAGGGTATAATTATTAGAAGGATTTTACCAGTTAACAAATCCACATGAAGTGGATTTTCATTTGTATTGTGATCGCACAAAGATTCATGAAGAAATCATTTTGCAACGAGTCATTCACTATTTGCTGATCACTGTTTACACATAATTGATTGTATTATGGTCTTCTACGTATACACAGTGTTTCCACCCATATCCTGTCCACCACCATTAACTTGAGAACGGCGGCAGCTATAGGCATAGAAGTGGTGTCTGGGTATAGTAAAGTAGCCATGCGCTATGCAACGAAACTACCTATAGTGCCCCCTGGTGGAAAACAATGGAGTTATCATTTTTATCTCGAAAACGGAATGAGATAGAGAAAAAAAGTGAACTAAAAAATTGTAGGGCATCATCAATTCAATACGAATCAACACCTTGCATAAAGAAATGCTATGATATGAAACCCATGACCCCCCCAAAAATTGAATGCTGGTCACGCATATGGCGCTCATTTAACTTTCATGCTCAAAGTGGCCACCTTCAGCTGCAGTGCACATCTGGACTCTGGACAGCATACTGTATCTTGCTGCATGTTATGCAATATGGTAGGTGACACGTTTGCACAAGCATCTGTGATACGTCGTCATAGGTCCTGCAATGTTGGTGGAGGGTCACATACACCTGTTGTTTGATGTGACCTCACAGAAAGAAGTCCAATGGGGTCAGGTCAGGTGAGCGTGGAGGCCACTCACTTAGCCACCATACCCAATGACTTGTAGGAAGGTCTTCATGAGGTATCGCTTCACGTCCACAGCCTTGTGATTTTTACACGTTCTAATCATAGAATTTCTGTATGTAAGGTGTCGATTCGTATTGAATTGATGATGCCCTACAACTTTGTAACTTACTTTTTTTCTCTATCTCGTTCTGTTTTCGAGATAAAAATGCTAACTCCATTGTTTTCCACCAGGTAACACTATAGGTGGTTTCATTGCGTAGTGCATGGATACTTTACTATACCTAGACACCACTTCTATGCCTACAGCTGCCGCTGTTCTCAAGTTAATGGCAGTGGACAGGATATGGGTGGACACACTGTATGTAGAATGCTTTGAGCAGTTTTAATACTTTTATTCCCAATCAATTGCAGAATTGGTTCTGGTGATAGATAAAATGTTGTATCGATTTTGCAATAATTACAGAAGTGATAAATTCAATTATGTATACCCCAAGATGCTTTCCTGCCTTTCCGTGATATTGCTATTTTAGTTCTGTCTTTTTTTATCATACTTTTTTCATGCTGAATGTTGACTGAGATGTTGGGGTTCTACGTTCAAAACTAATTAAAGAGGTTGTTCCACGAACAAAGTTAATTTTAATCAATAGATCCATGACACTAATCACTAATGACAAGTCATGATGTAGAGTAGTAAAGCGTTCCTGGGTCAGATACCTGGAGAGCACATCAAGGATTAAGGGAATAAACAAAGGCGTAGTCAGGTCGTGATCCAGAGTTTATTATTTTTATATATACAGTATATATATATATATATATATATATATATATATATCTCAAATAAATGTCAATGATAAATATATTTGTCTAATAACAGAGCATACGACAAAATAGGAATGGTAGATGGCTATTTATCAACAGTGAACCTCGTCAAATATTGATAGCGGCTATGATAGAGAAGAATGCATTGCAGGATACCAACAAAAAGACAACAAAGACAGTTTAAAGATGTCAAATCATGAAATCAGTATATTGGATATACCACAATAGACACACCACAACCCCTTCACACCAATCCAATGCCATTTTGCTACTGCTTCATCAAGGAGTGTAGTGGAGGGGGAACTGATGAGTATATAAAGCATGTTTGCAGCTACAAATGATTAAAATGAGGAATGTCATTATATCAGGTTTTACCTTGTGAGCGTGTGCATGACAAACACATCCGGACCAGCAGGCAGGTCTCACTGAAGGGCAGAACGCTATTCATAAAGTGAAGCCGAGCCAGCCAATCCAGAGGCAAGCAGGGCACATGCGGGGGGCGGCGCACAACGCTCCCCGCAGCCATCTTTAAAAAGGGAATAAAAGAAAAACATGTTAATACAGTATATGCAGTTTGCCAGCAAATGATTATGACATTTTGAGGGTTGTACTGTAATTAAGATATGCTGATATATAGGACAGTGTGTTTGATTATGACAATATGAAGATTAAAGAATATAATAATATGAAGCTAAATGTGCACATTATAAGGTAAACTTTTGACCAAAACATAATTGTGGCAATGCAAGAGTTGAGAAAAAGATGGTGCAGTGACCATGTGCATACAGGAAAAAAAATATATTGTATGGTGGAAAAAATATTTGAAATAAAAGCAGACACATAACCAAAAAATGACAGTGTAAGGAATATGAAATGCGATCATACAAAGAAAAAAGGTGCACTGAGTAAAATGAAGGAAAATATCTGAGACGTATGCATATAAACAAGGGGAGTAAAATATGAAGTGTCAAAAAAACCTTGAGCAATGAAAGGACTGCCTGCCTCCACTATGCCCTAGTTCAATGGATCCATGGACACTGCCCTTTGCGCCTACCCAGAGTTCTGGGCCAAGTTTTACAACAGTGGACTGGTAACTGTAAAGAGGAAAGGAGGAGGAAGGAAACAGTGGACCCTGGAGAGTGGGTCCCAGACTGTCACACACCCTGCCAGGAATAGGTGGGTACATGTATGATGATGCCAATGGCAGAGAGAGAGACTGGCACCTGCAGGCAGCTGTGGGTTTTAAGGTAGCATCCTCATTCAGTACCCAGATGAATGAAATGAACACTGGCCTCTGGCTCTAACGTACAGTACAGACCAAAAGTTTGAACACATCTCATTCAAAGAGTTTTCTTTATATTCACGACTCTGAAAATTGTAGATTCACATTGAAGTCATCAAAACTATGAATTAACACATGGGGAATGAAATACTTAACAAAAAAGTGTGAAACAACTGAAAATATGTCTTTTATTCTACCGTGTTTCCCCGAAAGTAAGACCCTGTCTTACATTAATTTTACCCCAAAAAGTCCCACCCTGTCTTACTTTCAGGGGAGGTCTTACATTAGCCGAAAAAAATTGACAATTTCTTTTTAACCAATAAATTAACATTTATTAACATGCTGAAGAGTCGGTCATCACCAAACAGTAGAATAAAACAAATGTAGCGTATCAAGAATATCTTGTTACTACCGTATTACTGTATGACGGTATTTCCATGTATAACATGTAAAACAACGAACTAACAACAACAAACAGTCTGAATGAGTTATACTGGAAGATAAAACAAGATTTATTCCATCACAACCAGGTCATCATCTTCAGGAACATCATCATAAACATCAACACTCTGAGGTTCCTCTGGATTTTCTTGGGGCTCTTGGGGCTCCATTTCCGCCTGGATCATTGGCCCATACCTGTCATGTGTTGCAACGGCACTGTCCTGAAATGAGCAGGTCTTGTCCAGGTAGCCAGCTCGCAGTGCATTAGCAACGCAAGTGTCAGTTATCTTTCCCCATGAATTCTTCACCCAGTTAACAATCTCAGGCAGTTTTGGCTTAACAAAGTTCCCACGGACGTTCCTCTCCATACGGTTTTCAATGTAATCATTGATTTCTGCACGGAGATTGTCCTTGAAGGGCTTGTTAATGGCGATATCCAGAGTCTGGAGATAAGCCGTCATCCCTGCCGGAATCATGATCTGGTCGATTCTTCGCTCATGAAGGAAGTTCTTCATGTCCTTGGCACGGTGTGTGCTGGCTGCATCCCAGATCAGCATCGCTCTTTTGTTCCCGCGCATAACAAGCGGCAGCATTAAATCAAGCCACTTCCTTATAACCGCTTGTGTGGCCCAAGCTTTTTCAGTTTCCAGCACATAAATGCCAGACACCCTCTCAATCTTGCCCTTCTTGCCCTTCGCAATGAGTAAAGGTGGGACTTTACTGCCATCCAAACGAATCACCAAAATGCAGGTGACACGTGCACTTTCATAAGCGGTAGAGGGAACGTACACAGAGGAGGCACCTCGTTGGTCAATGGTGGTTTGAGCTGCTTGGCCCATGAACACGGCAGTTTCATCCATGGCAATCATGTTGGAGAGACCGTACTTTGAGAAGTCAGTGTCATCCACAAACTTCTTGTATGCAAATGCACGCTTAACAATCTCCGCATCTTCCAGCCTAAAGAGGGTTGTGGATCTTCTCAACGACAGGTCATTGCGCTCAAGAAAGTTATCCACCCAGTGCTGTGATGCCTTGAATTCCTCTGGGGAAATTTCAAACTGGGGTGCCACAGCAAGGGCATATTCCTGAATCTGAGCCCTGGTCACCACCAATGTCTTCGCTCTCCTGTCAACAACCCACTTGATGTGCAGCCTTATTCTTATATATAGTATGTATTTTTGGCTTGCACTCATATATATATATTAGTGCTCACTTCAGTTATCCTATTCAGTTATATGTAGTTTTTTTTCTGAATGTGAACACAGCTCCGCCCCTTTCGGCCATGTTTTTTCCATCTCCTATATAAGAAAGTCCTTAGTTACCCCTCTCCACCCATAGCAGTTTTTAATTGCAATGAGATGACACACAGTTAGGGTCACAGAGCTAGGGACCCCAATATAGAGATGTACCTTGACGAGGTTTTGGGGCTCAGTTACATTGATCAATGCAATTGCTAAATATCTCCTTTTTCCTAATATTCATAGCAGGTATGCAATTCATTATTCACATGTTCAAATTAGCAAGTAGCATTTTTCATTGTATATTCCAATATTTTTCCATATGCTTGAGGCATTATACCATTATCTAAGTTTGATGTGCAGCCTTATTCTTATATATAGTATGTATTTTTGGCTTGCACTCATATATATATATTAGTGCTCACTTCAGTTATCCTATTCAGTTATATGTAGTTTTTTTTCTGAATGTGAACACAGCTCCGCCCCTTTCGGCCATGTTTTTTCCATCTCCTATATAAGAAAGTCCTTAGTTACCCCTCTCCACCCATAGCAGTTTTTAATTGCAATGAGATGACACACAGTTAGGGTCACAGAGCTAGGGACCCCAATATAGAGATGTACCTTGACGAGGTTTTGGGGCTCAGTTACATTGATCAATGCAATTGCTAAATATCTCCTTTTTCCTAATATTCATAGCAGGTATGCAATTCATTATTCACATGTTCAAATTAGCAAGTAGCATTTTTCATTGTATATTCCAATATTTTTCCATATGCTTGAGGCATTATACCATTATCTAAGTTTGATGTGCAGCCTTATTCTTATATATAGTATGTATTTTTGGCTTGCACTCATATATATATATTAGTGCTCACTTCAGTTATCCTATTCAGTTATATGTAGTTTTTTTTCTGAATGTGAACACAGCTCCGCCCCTTTCGGCCATGTTTTTTCCATCTCCTATATAAGAAAGTCCTTAGTTACCCCTCTCCACCCATAGCAGTTTTTAATTGCAATGAGATGACACACAGTTAGGGTCACAGAGCTAGGGACCCCAATATAGAGATGTACCTTGACGAGGTTTTGGGGCTCAGTTACATTGATCAATGCAATTGCTAAATATCTCCTTTTTCCTAATATTCATAGCAGGTATGCAATTCATTATTCACATGTTCAAATTAGCAAGTAGCATTTTTCATTGTATATTCCAATATTTTTCCATATGCTTGAGGCATTATACCATTATCTAAGTTTGATGTGCAGCCTTATTCTTATATATAGTATGTATTTTTGGCTTGCACTCATATATATATATTAGTGCTCACTTCAGTTATCCTATTCAGTTATATGTAGTTTTTTTTCTGAATGTGAACACAGCTCCGCCCCTTTCGGCCATGTTTTTTCCATCTCCTATATAAGAAAGTCCTTAGTTACCCCTCTCCACCCATAGCAGTTTTTAATTGCAATGAGATGACACACAGTTAGGGTCACAGAGCTAGGGACCCCAATATAGAGATGTACCTTGACGAGGTTTTGGGGCTCAGTTACATTGATCAATGCAATTGCTAAATATCTCCTTTTTCCTAATATTCATAGCAGGTATGCAATTCATTATTCACATGTTCAAATTAGCAAGTAGCATTTTTCATTGTATATTCCAATATTTTTCCATATGCTTGAGGCATTATACCATTATCTAAGTTTGATGTGCAGCCTTATTCTTATATATAGTATGTATTTTTGGCTTGCACTCATATATATATATTAGTGCTCACTTCAGTTATCCTATTCAGTTATATGTAGTTTTTTTTCTGAATGTGAACACAGCTCCGCCCCTTTCGGCCATGTTTTTTCCATCTCCTATATAAGAAAGTCCTTAGTTACCCCTCTCCACCCATAGCAGTTTTTAATTGCAATGAGATGACACACAGTTAGGGTCACAGAGCTAGGGACCCCAATATAGAGATGTACCTTGACGAGGTTTTGGGGCTCAGTTACATTGATCAATGCAATTGCTAAATATCTCCTTTTTCCTAATATTCATAGCAGGTATGCAATTCATTATTCACATGTTCAAATTAGCAAGTAGCATTTTTCATTGTATATTCCAATATTTTTCCATATGCTTGAGGCATTATACCATTATCTAAGTTTGATGTGCAGCCTTATTCTTATATATAGTATGTATTTTTGGCTTGCACTCATATATATATATTAGTGCTCACTTCAGTTATCCTATTCAGTTATATGTAGTTTTTTTTTTCTGAATGTGAACACAGCTCCGCCCCTTTCGGCCATGTTTTTTCCATCTCCTATATAAGAAAGTCCTTAGTTACCCCTCTCCACCCATAGCAGTTTTTAATTGCAATGAGATGACACACAGTTAGGGTCACAGAGCTAGGGACCCCAATATAGAGATGTACCTTGACGAGGTTTTGGGGCTCAGTTACATTGATCAATGCAATTGCTAAATATCTCCTTTTTCCTAATATTCATAGCAGGTATGCAATTCATTATTCACATGTTCAAATTAGCAAGTAGCATTTTTCATTGTATATTCCAATTTTTTTCCATATGCTTGAGGCATTATACCATTATCTAAGTTTGATGTGCAGCCTTATTCTTATATATAGTATGTATTTTTGGCTTGCACTCATATATATATATTAGTGCTCACTTCAGTTATCCTATTCAGTTATATGTAGTTTTTTTTCTGAATGTGAACACAGCTCCGCCCCTTTCGGCCATGTTTTTTCCATCTCCTATATAAGAAAGTCCTTAGTTACCCCTCTCCACCCATAGCAGTTTTTAATTGCAATGAGATGACACACAGTTAGGGTCACAGAGCTAGGGACCCCAATATAGAGATGTACCTTGACGAGGTTTTGGGGCTCAGTTACATTGATCAATGCAATTGCTAAATATCTCCTTTTTCCTAATATTCATAGCAGGTATGCAATTCATTATTCACATGTTCAAATTAGCAAGTAGCATTTTTCATTGTATATTCCAATATTTTTCCATATGCTTGAGGCATTATACCATTATCTAAGTTTGATGTGCAGCCTTATTCTTATATATAGTATGTATTTTTGGCTTGCACTCATATATATATATTAGTGCTCACTTCAGTTATCCTATTCAGTTATATGTAGTTTTTTTTCTGAATGTGAACACAGCTCCGCCCCTTTCGGCCATGTTTTTTCCATCTCCTATATAAGAAAGTCCTTAGTTACCCCTCTCCACCCATAGCAGTTTTTAATTGCAATGAGATGACACACAGTTAGGGTCACAGAGCTAGGGACCCCAATATAGAGATGTACCTTGACGAGGTTTTGGGGCTCAGTTACATTGATCAATGCAATTGCTAAATATCTCCTTTTTCCTAATATTCATAGCAGGTATGCAATTCATTATTCACATGTTCAAATTAGCAAGTAGCATTTTTCATTGTATATTCCAATATTTTTCCATATGCTTGAGGCATTATACCATTATCTAAGTTTGATGTGCAGCCTTATTCTTATATATAGTATGTATTTTTGGCTTGCACTCATATATATATATTAGTGCTCACTTCAGTTATCCTATTCAGTTAACAACCCACTCACAGACCAGGCTTTCCAGCTCGGTATACATTGGTTGCCGACCACATCCAACCTTGCGCTTTTTAGCCATGCCGCTCTCCACTTGCTCACTGAGGTGACCGTAATCTGCTCGCCATTTACGCACCAATCGTTCACTCAACATTTTTTCCTTGCAGAATTCTGCCATATTTTTGCCCCAAGACTCTTCCACTATTCCTTTTTTATACTCCACGGAGTAGCTCTTTCTTTTACCGCTCCCGGAAGCGCTCATGTCTAGGGGTAAAAATATACGGTACCGTATCAGCATTGTTTATCATTCAGTATCTCTTTTACAGTACAGTACTTAACGTTACACCGTTCAACTGGAAAGCAGACAACAAATCAAAGTACGGTAACAGTAACACACTACGGTACGGTACTGTACGGTAATTGCCGTATACCCTCTGCCTGCATACCATAACAGTGCCGTATCCCACTGCACATAGCCCCATACCCCATAACAGTGCCGTATCCCACTGCACACAGCCCCATACCCCATAACAGTGCCGTATCCCACTGCACACAGCCCCACACCCCATAACAGTGCAGTGGGATACTGCACACAGCCCCACACCCCATAACAGTGCCGTATCCCACTGCACTGTTATGGGGTGTGGGGCTGTGTGCAGTGGGATACGGCACTGTTATGGGGTATGGGGCTGTGTGCAGTGGGATACGGCACTGTTATGGGGTATGGGGCTATGTGCAGTGGGATACGGCACTGTTATGGTATGCAGGCAGAGGGTATACGGCAATTACCGTACAGTACCGTACCCCACACCCCATAACAGTGCAGTGGGATACTGCACACAGCCCCACACCCCATAACAGTGCCGTATCCCACTGCACTGTTATGGGGTGTGGGGCTGTGTGCAGTGGGATACGGCACTGTTATGGGGTATGGGGCTGTGTGCAGTGGGATACGGCACTGTTATGGGGTATGGGGCTGTGTGCAGTGGGATACGGCACTGTTATGGGGTATGGGGCTGTGCCGTATCCCACTGCACACAGCCCCATACCCCATAACAGTACAGTGGGATACGGCACTGTTATGGGGTATGGGGCTGTGTGCAGTGGGATACGGCACTGTTATGGGGTATGGGGCTGTGTGCAGTGGGACACGGCACTGTTATGGGGTATGGGGCTGTGTGCAGTGGGATACGGCACTGTTATGGGGTATGGGGCTGTGCCGTATCCCACTGCACACAGCCCCATACCCCATAACAGTGCAGTGGGATACGGCACTGTTATGGGGTATGGGGCTGTGTGCAGTGGGATACGGCACTGTTATGGGGTATGTGGCTGTGTGCAGTGGGATACGGCACTGTTATGGGGTATGGGGCTGTGCCGTATCCCACTGCACACAGCCCCATACCCTATACAGTACATGTTTCCCTACTTGGTTTTTAAATGCTGGACGTTTTCCTCTGCGGTGCGGAAGGCCTGTGCTGCAGGGAACGCTGTGCCAATCAGCAGGGAAACAGCGGTGACGTGGGACTGGGGCGGCCAATTACAGCCCGAGCTGCTGGGCCAATCAGCGCTCGAGCCGGAGGCCGGCGGTGACGTGGGGCTGGGGCGGCCAATTACAGCCCGAGCTGCTGGGCCAATCAGCGCTCGAGCCGAGGGCCGGCGGTGACGTGGGGACCAGGGGCGGCCAATGAGCTGGGCGGATTGCGGGGTTAACACGGCGAGTTAACCCCATGAGCGCTGGACCCGCCCAGCTGCACCTGAGGACACCTCTGGAGCCTGGGGACCCAATGGGGGACAGCGGCGGCCCAAAGGTAAGGGCCTTGCATGTCACACTGGCCCCCCAACCCTGCCTTACATTCGGGGGAGGCCTTACATTGAAGGACCCCCCCGTAACCCCCACCCTGTCTTACTTTCGGGGGGGTCCTACTTTCGGGGAAACACGGTAGGTTCTTCAAAGTAGCCACCTTTTGCTTTGATTACTGCTTTGCACACTCTTGGCATTCTCTTGATGAGCTTCAAGAGGTAGTCACTGGAAATGGTCTTTCAACAGTCTTGAAGGAGTTACCAGAGATGCTTAGCACTTGTTGGCCCTTTTGCCTTCACTCTGCGGTCCAGCTCACCCCAAACCATCTCGATTGGGTTCAGGTCTGGTGACTGTGGAGGCCAGGTCATCTGGCATAGCACCCCGTCACTCTCCTTCTTAGTCACATAGCCCTTACACAGCCTGGAGGTGTGTTTGGGGTCATTGTCCTGTTGAAAAATAAATGATGGTCCAACTAAACGCAAACCGGATGGAATAGCATGCCGCTGCAAGATGCTGTGGTAACCATGCTGGTTCAGTATGCTTTCAATTTTGAATAAATCCCCGACAGTGTCACCAGCAAAGCACCCCCACACCATCACATCTCCTCCTCCATGCTTCACGGTTGGAACCAGGAATGTAGAGTCCATCCGATCACCTTTTCTGCGTCGCACAAAGACAAGGTGGTTGGATTCAAAGATCTCAAATATGGACTCATCAGACCAGAGCACAGATTTAAACTGGTCTAATGTCCATTCCTTGTGTTCTTTAGCGCAAACAAGTCTCTTCTGCTTGTTGCCTGTCCTTAGCAGTAGAGTTGAGCGATGTTCGAGGTTCGCCAATTTCATGTTCGAGTGATTTTGGAGGTGCTCAAGATTGAACTCGAACTCGAGCTTTTTGCTAAAAGCTCGACAGTTCGAGTTAGGTTCGAGAACAGTTCGATCACCATAAACGTGGCTTTTCACAGTAAGGCTATGTGCACATGTTGCTATCTGCATGCGTCCTGTGTCCCCAGCACAATCCCTCTCCCTTTCCTACTCACCGATCACGGGCGCCTCGCTCCATGTCTGTCACAAATCTGCGGTGTCTTTTCCTCTTTAGAAAATGGCTGCCGCTTCATTAGTCAATTAGTTATTCCGTGCTTTCCCCACCCACCGGCGCCCATGATTGGTTGCAGTCAGACACGTCCGCAAGCTGAGTGACAGCTGTCTCACTGCAACCAATCACAGCCACCGGCAGGCGGGTCTATATCGTGCAGTAAAATAAATAAATAAATAATAATAAAAAAAAATGCGGTTCCCCCCATATTTGATATCAGCCAGGATAAAGCCACACGGCTGGAGGCTGGTATTGTCAGGACGGGGAGCACCACATTATCGGGAGCCCACCACCCTAACAATATCACCCAGCAGCCGCCCGGAATAGCCGCATCCATTAGATGCGACAGTCCCGGGGGACTCTACCCAGCTCATCCTGAATTGCCCTGGTGCGGTGGCAATAGAGATAATAATGAGTTAATCATGCCAGGCGTCTCCCCGAGATACCGTCCATGATTAAACTGAAAGTGAAAGTAAATACACACAGCGAAAAATCCTTTATTTGGAATAAAAGACAAAAAAACACCCTGTTTCACTCCTTTATTAATCCCCAAATACCCCTCCAGGTCTAACATAATCCACACGACACTGTCAGCTCTGCTCCCTGAAGATGCAGCAGCACCATAGAACACCATTGCGCTGTATCAGCTCCACGTAGCAATGAAGTGAATCGCGCGGTCAGCATAGACTTCAGCAATGCAGACTTCAAGATTACCAAATGTGCCTATATTTATCAATAGAGTCAGTAGCTCAGTGGATAAAGCGCTCGCCTCAGAAGCATTAGGTCACGAGTTCTAATCCTGGTCCCGGTAAAGAATTTAATTTTTTTTTTATTTTTTTTTAATTATGCACTGAGGGGAGGAGCCGGACATCAGCCATGAGCCGCGGGACACACCTCTAAAATCGGAGCAGTTCATGGAATGAGGCTGCATTGCTCTCTCCTCTCTCTCTTCTCTCTCTCTCTCCTCTCTCTCTCTCTCCTCTCTCTCTCGCTCTCTCTCCCTCTCTCTCCCTCCCTCTCTCCCTCTATCTCTCTTTTTCTCTCTCTTTCTTTTTCTCTCTCTCTTTCTCTCTCTCTTTTTCTCTCTTTCTCTCTCTCTCTCTCTCCTCTCTCTCTTTTTCTCTCTCTCTCTTTTTCTCAGTCTCTCTTTTTCCCTCTCTCTTCTCTCTCTCTTCTCTCTTTCTCTCTCTCTCTTCTCTCTCTCTTTCTCCCTCTCTCTTCTCTCTCCCTCTCTCTTTTTCTCTCTTTCTCTCTCTCTCTCCTCTCTCTCTCTTTTTCTTTCTCTCTTTTTCTCAGTCTCTCTTTTTCTTTTTCCCTCTCTTTCTTTCCTCTCTCATCTCTCTCTTCTCTCTCTCTTCTCTCTCCTCTCTCTTCTCTTTCTCTCTTCTTTCTCTCTCCTCTCTCTCTTTTCTCTCCTCTCTCTCTCCTCTCTCTCTTTTCTCTATCTTCTCTCTCTTCTTTCTCTCTCTCTCTTTCTCAGACCTGACGATGATCAGCTAATGCGGTCACCTGACAGAATCAGCTAACACTATAAGTCGGCTAAACTATCAGCCAGCTAAAGTATAAGCCGGCTAAACTAGCAGCTGATGCTGTCGGACAGGAGTCTGCACTGTAGTGTGTAGTTTTTTTTTTTTTTTTTCACTGATGCATCAGCTGATTGTATAAAAGCCGTTTATACAATCAGCTGCTGTGTCATGTGATTCAGGCCCTTGAACCTGACACACCATCTGATCGCTTTGCCTTCCAGCAAACCGATCAGATCATATTGGATCCGGATTGGACGGTGCGGGACCCTTGACCCAGGATTACTGCGGAGGGGGGTTCTTTATTTCAATAAAGATGGAGTCACTAATTGTGTTGTGTTTTATTTGTCATAAAATATTTTTCTGTGTGTTGTGTTTTTTTTATCTGTACTAGAAATTCATGGTGGCCATGTCTAATATTGGCATGACACCATGAATTTCGGGCTTAGGGCCAGTTGATAATATACAGCTAGCCCTAACCCCATTATTACCCAGCGAGCCACCCGTCACCAGAGCAGCTGGAAGAGTTGGATACAGCGCCAGAAGATGGCGCTTCTATAAAAGCGCCATTTTCTGGGGTGGTTGTGGAGTGCAATTCGCAGCAGGGGTGCCCAGAAAGCTTGGGAACCCTGCGCTGCGGATTCCAATCCCCAGCTGCCTAGTTGTACCTGGATTGACACAAAAATTGGGCGAAGCCCACGTCGTTTTTTTAAAATTATTTCATGAAATTCATGAAATAATTAAAAAAAGGTCTTCCCTATATTTTTGGTTCCCAGCCGGATACAAATAGGCAGCTGGGGGTTGGGGGAAGCCCGTAGCTGCCTGCTGTACCTGGCTAGCACACAAAAACATGGCGAAGCCCACGTAATTTTTTGGGGGGGCAAAAAACCCTCTCGCATACAGTCCTGGATGGAGTATGCTGAGCCTTGTAGTTCTGCAGCTGCTGTCTGTCTGTATGGAGGAGAGCAGACAGAAGCTGCAGAACTACAACACTCAGCATGCTCCATTCACTAGTGTATGCAGGAGAGCAGACAGCAGCTGCAGAACTACAAGGCTCAGCATACTCCATCCAGGACTGTATGCAGGAGTTTTTTGCCCCCCAAAAAAATTACGTGGGCTTCGCCATGTTTTTGTATGCTAGCCAGGTACATCAGGCAGCTGTTCCCAGGCTGCCTATTTGTACCCGGCTGGGAACCAAAAATATAGGGAAGCCCGTTTTTTTAATTATTTCACGAATTTCATGAAATATTAAAAAACAAATCGACATGAGCTTTGCCCCATTTTTGTGTCCAGCCAGGTACAAGTAGGCAGCTGGGGATTGGAATCCGCAGCACAGGTTGGCCTGAGCTTTCTGGGCCCCTCTGCTGCGAATTGCAGTCCGCAGACACCCCAGATGTCACTTTCATAGAAGTGCCATCTTTTGGCGCTGTATCCAACTCTTTTAGCTGCCCTGATGCCGGGTGGCTTGCTGGGTAATTATGAGTTAATACTAGCTTTGTTTTACTAGTTTTTCAACATTAGTCCTAAATAGAACCGCACTTCAATATAATATGAACAACAACCTTGAACATGTATACATGTTCAAAAAAGAAGTGACAATATGAGAATATTAAAATCAATTTTTATTGAAATAGGAATTAAAATCATACAAAAAATAAACTAGAAAGACAGCAAGGGAAAGTGCTAGATGATGAATACAATATTAAGGGTCATGGACAGAGCATCAAATTTCATTATTCCATAATAATACCGTATATATAAATTTCATAGGAATTCTTAAAATCAGACAAATAAATAATTAATTACCACCTATATTGAACATATATGATCAAAAAATGTCATGCAAAGTTGCTTCAAGAAGAATTTTCTGACTAATGCAGTTAAAGTGCCAATGTGCTAAGGGGGAGGGAAGGTAGAAACCACCAAGATGGAAGGATTAAATAGTTATATAAATAATTAAATAAATTGTATTAAAAATATCCAAGCAATAATTTAAACGGCCATCCTATAAGGTGCAGCCCTCCCAAACCTCACTCAGGGGCCGTGGGCTGTTTGCTACACCACCTATTTAAACTGGTAAATATATTTTCCAAAATGTCATGCTTTTGTAATTGCTGTTATGTGTCTGTGCAGTGAGGTTTGGGAGGGCTGCACCTTATAGGATGGCCGTTTAAGTTATTGCTTGGATATTTTTAATACAATTTATTTAACCCCTTCACGACCGCGGGCAGTAAAATTACGTCCTATTTTAACGTGACTTAACGACCAGGGACGTAATTTTACGGCCTAAAGTTCATTTGATTGCCGTGGCCATAGCAACGGCTTTCAAATGATGTCCCCTGCTGTTTCTTACAGCAGGGGACCTTTGCTTCACCCCAGGGGGGGTGGCATCGCCACCCCCCATCGACGATCGATGTGATTGGCTGTTCAAATCTGAACCGCCAACCACATCTTTCGCACTGATTTCGGTAAAAATAATGCCGGAGTTAGTGCGATACTATGAGATCCGGCTATGATGTGCTGTAGCAGGTACAGCAGATCATAGGTGGATCTCAAACATGCCGCCCCCAGCCCCTGCAGCACCGATTGGAGCGATCGTGCTATGACGCGCAATCGCTCCAATCAGTGTGCAGTGGGGCGGTCTGATCTGCCGGTGGCCGCCCTCCCCAGGCCTGTGCTGGTCTGGGGACCCTCCCCCAACATGTCTGCAGCGTGCAGCACTGGCTGGTACTAGTGGTACTACGCCACCGCTGCTGCTGCCGCTGCTGTCACGGAGCAGGAGCGGTGAGTATTGTGCTCACCTTGCAGCCCCTGCGCGCTCTTGTGATTGCTCCTGCGCGCTTCCGTAATGGCCCCTGCTCGTGCCCCCCTGCGATCTGCCCCCCCGACATCCCGATCTGCCCCCCCGACATCCCGATCTGCCCCTCCGACATCCCGATCTTCCCCCCACCATCTCTATTCTGCAGCTCCTCCGGTATCTCCCTCCTCCTCTGCTCTCTTTGTAGCCCCTGCGCGCTCTTGTGATTGCTCCTGCGCGCTCCCGTAATGGCCCCTGCCCGTGCCCCCCTGCGATCTGCCCCCCCGACATCCTGATCTGCCCCCCGACATCCCGATCTGCCCCCCGACATCCCAATCTGCCGGCCTCCCCCGTGATCTCTATTCTGCAGCTCCTCCGGTATCTCCCTCCTCCTCTGCTCTCTTTGCAGCCCCTGCGCGCTCTTGTGGTTGCTCCTGCGTGCTCCCGTAATGGCCCCTGCCCGTGCCCCCCTGCGATCTGCCCCCCCGACATCCCGATCTGCCCCCCGACATCCCGATCTGCCCCCCGACATCCCAATCTGCCGGCCTCCCCCGTGATCTCTATTCTGCAGCTCCTACGGTATCTCCCTCCTCCTCTGCTCTCCCCCTCCCCTCTCCTCTCCCCCTCTGCTGTCCCCCCCCCTCTGCTGTCCCCCCGACGTCCTCTTACCTGTCTTCACTGGCGATCACATCTGCCTCCATCGCTGGGTCCTTCTTCCTGGGTCTTCTGCTGAGCTGTCCAACTTCCTGCCTTCTGCTCCTGTAAAGCTGTTCCTCCTGCTAATCCTCTGGGTACTGTGAGTATAACTTTTTTTTTTTTCTTTTTTTTCCTCTATCCCCTGTCCATTTTTACACCTCATGCGTCCGTGCGTCCCGCCGAGTGCGCTGATCAGGGATGCAGATAACGTATCTGCATCCGTGGTCAGTTTTCGGCGGGACTTTTTTTTCCCCGTATCCCCGACGCTTTTTGTATCGCATCAGTCCGTGCGTCCCGCCGAGCGCTGATCAGGGATGCACATAACGGATCGGCATCCCTGCTCAATTTTTGGCGTGACAAAAAGCATCGGGGATACGGAAAAAAAAGTCACGCCAAAAATTGAGCAGGGATGCTGATCTGTTATGTGCATCCCTGATCAGCGCTCGGCAGGACGCACGGACTGATGCGATACAAAAAGCGTCGGGGATACGGAAAAAAAAGTATTGCATCTGTCCGTGCGTCCCGCTGAGCGCGGATCAGCATCCCTGCTCAATTTTTGGGGTGACTTTTTTTTTCCGTATCCCCAGCGCTTTTTGTATCTCATCCGACCGTGCCTCCTGCAGCGGCCGATCAGTGCACTGCGTTTGTGCGTTTGAAAAGTCAAATGGCGTTCCTTGTCTTCTGAGCCCCGCCATGCGCGCCCAAACAATTGATTTCCACCAATATGAGGTATCTGCGTACTCGGGAAAAATTGCACAATACGTTTTATGGTGCATTTTTTCCTGATACCGTTGTAAAAAGAAAAAAAAAAAGCTACCTTGTTGCTGCAAAAATTTAAAAAAAAAATAATAATTTTCACGGTTCAACGTTATCAACTTTCAGTGGAGCCCCTGGGGGTACAAGGGGCTCACTAAACATCTAGATAAATTCCTTGAGGGGTCTAGTTCCAAAATGGGGTAATTTGTGAGGAGCTCCACTGTTTAGGCACCATAGGGGGGGTCTAAAAACGTGGCATGGCGTCCGCTAATGATTCCAACCAATTTTGCTGTCAAATGGTGCCCTTCTCTTCTGAGCCACGCCATGCGCCCAACAATTACTTTCCACCACATGTGAGGTATCTGCGTACTCAGGAGAAATTGCACAATACGTTTTATGGTGCATTTTTTCCTGATACCCTTGTGAAAAAAAAGCTACCTGGTTCATATAACAGTTCTGTGGTAAAACAAAAGAAAATTGTATTCATGGCTCAACATTATCGACTTCTGTGGAGCCCCTTGGGGCTCACCAAACATCTAGATAAACTCCTTGAGGGGTCTAGTTTCCAAAATGGGGTCACTTGTGGGGGAGCTCCACTGTTTAGGCACCTCAGGGGGTCTCCAAACGTGACATGGTATCCGCTAATGATTCAAACAAATTTTGCTGTCAAATGGTGCTCCTTCTCTTCTGAGCCCCGCCATGCGCCCAAACAATTACTTTCCACCACATATGAGGTATCTGCGTACTCAGGAGAAAATGCACAATATATTTTATGGTGCATTTTTTCCTGATAGCCTTGTGGAAAAAAAAGCTACCTAGTTGAAGCAACCGTTTTGTGGTAAAAAAAAAAATTTTCTTTTCACGGCTCAACGCTATAAACTTCTGTGAAGCCCCCAGGTGTTCAAAGTGCTCACCAAACATCTATAAAAAATATTTGAGGGCTCTAGTTTCCAAAATGGGGTCACTTGTGGGGGAACTCCATTGTTTAGGCACCATAGGGGGTCTTCAAACCCGACATGGCGTCCGCTAACAGGTGCAGCTAATTTTGCACTCAAAAATTCAAATGGCGCTCCTTGCCTTCCGAGCACTGCCGTGTGTCCAAACATTTGATTTCCACCACATATGAGGTATCTGCGTACTCAGGAGAAAATGCACAATACATTTTATGGTGCATTTTTTCCTGTTACCCTTGTGAAAAAAAAAGCTACCTAGTTGAAGCAACCGGTTTGTGGTAAAAAAAAAAATTTTTCTTTTCACGGCTCAACGCTATAAACTTCTGTGAAGCCCCCAGGGGTTCAAAGTGCTCACCAAACATCTAGAAAAATTATTTGAGGGCTCTAGTTTCCAAAATGGGGTCACTTGTGGGGGAGCTCCATTGTTTAGGCACCTCAGGGCGTCTTCAAACCCGACATGGCGTCCGCTAACAGGTGCAGCTAATTTTGCACTCAAAAATTCAAATGGTGCTCCTTCCCTTCTGAGCTCTGCCGTGCGCCCAAACAATTGATTTTTACCACATATGGGGTATCAGCGTACTCAAGAGAACATGCACAATAAATTGTATTGTGCACTTTCTCTTTTCTCCCTTGTAAAAATGAAAATTTTATGGCTAAAGTAACATTTTTGTGTTAAAAAGTAAAATTTTCATTTTTTCCTTCCACATTGCTTTGGTTCCTGTGAAGCACCTAAAGGGTTAATAAACTTATTGGATGTAGTTTTGAGTAGTGTGAGGGGTGCAGTTTTTAGAATGGGGTCACTTTTGGGTACTTTCTGTCACCTAGGTCTCTCAAAGTCACTTCAAATGTGATGTGGTCCCTAAAAAAAATTATTTTGTAAATTTTGTTGGAAAAATGAGAAATTGCTGATGACCTTTGACCCGTTCTAACTTCCTAACGAAAAAAAAATTTGTTTCGAAAATTGCGCTGATGTAAAGTAGACAAGTGGGAAATGTTATTTAGTAACTATTTTGTGTGACATATCTCTCAGATTTATGGGCATAAATTTTCAAAGTTTGAAAATTGCAAAATTTTCAAAATTTTTGCAAAATTTCCTAAATTTTCACAAATAAACGCAAAAAATATTGGCCTAAATTTACCACTGACATGAAGTACAATATGTCACGAAAAAACAATCTCAGAATTGCCAGGATCCGTTGAAGCGTTCCAGAGTTATAACCTGTCAAAGTGACACTGGTCAGAATTGCAAAAAATGGCCCAGTCATTAGGGTGTTTGTGGCCGGGGGTGAAGGGGTTAATTATTTATATAACTATTTAATCCATCCATCTTGGTGGTTTCTACCTTCCCTCCCCCTTAGTGTGTCGCCCTGGGCAAGCCAGGGGACACAGGTCGCACACCACCACACCCTACATCCCAGCTAGGAACACCACAGCTAACCAAAAATCCTTGTTGCCTTCCTCCAGAGGCTGATGATTCACACCAGGGGGTGGGCCAGGCGGTTGGCTCCGCCCACCGAGGAGGACACAGCTCTGGAGGCGGGAGAAACCAGGCAGTTTAGTTAGGGGAGTGAAGGAGTAAACAGCTAAGATGAGCTAAGGAAGTGAAAGTAGAAGCAAGGAAAAGTGGTAAAGGAGGAAAGCAAGTGAGGCGACAGGAAAGAAAGAAAGCCTGAAGGGTCCAGCTGTGTGCAGGACAGGTCAGCAAGGTCAGCAACGGCGGTGACTGTCTGGAGGGGGACCGTTTGGAAGTTCCTGGAAGGACCCCGTTGGCTGTGTGCCCGGCGGTCTGGAGCAGTGTTCCGAAGGACAGTCAGCACCAGGGCAGAGGCCTCTCGGACCCCGGCAAGGCTTGGAGTCGCCATAATTTGCCGAATCCGTCAGTGAAGGGGACGTAGATCCCCCAACAACCAAGTCCCGATTGAAGGCAACAGCCCAGCCAGTGTAGAAGAGACGCCGCCACCGCCAAGGCACCCGTTTCTTAGGGCCAGCGCCTGCGGGCAAAGAGTAGAGCTCCTCCGGTCCAGCTTGAAGCCGGGGAGCGGGTTACCGGTGGGGACCCATCGCAACCAACAAGTACACAAAGGTGCAAGGAAGAGGGACATCACCGTCACCTACTGGGAGAGCAAGTGCAGCCGTCCGTGGGACCGTCTATCCAGCCGTTTGGTTTACCGTAAAAACTGTGTCAACGTCTCAGGCTGAGTGAGTACCACAGTGCCTCAAGGCACAGCGCTGCCCCCGCGTCCCTGCGCCCACCAGGCCCTGCACCTCCCTCACCATCACCGGGCCCCGGGATCACCAACCCCTACCCACGGAGGGGCAACGCAACACCTGGCTGCTCCGCATCACCATCCCCGGGATCCCCATACTGAGCAGCGGTGGTGAAATCACCACAACCGTGGGTGGTGTCACGGACAATAAATACTTCCCACACCCAACAAACCCCTTTCACTCACGGGCGAGGAGTGCCGCTCGAGAAACCCCCGGGATCCGGCCCACCGCTCGAGCCACCACTGAGCAGCAGCCGCCGGACCCGAGCAGAAGGGGTGAGCGTAGTGTGCTGACACCCTCCTCCCCGCCCGCGACAACTTGGCGTCACGAACAGGATCTTACCGCTCTGCCGTCTGGTAGAGGTGCGCCTTGTTACCGCCGGAGGTATCCGGCAGAAAAATTTCAGAAGCCGCCATCTTTGGCGCGAAAAGTTCCCGCTCGAGCGTCTTCTCGAGCAGTAGAGGCGCGAAGGCCAAAACCCCGCCCCGAGAGAGGAGGGGCCGGAAAGAGCTAAGGGGGACGGAAACAAGATGTCTGCGCCCGACGGAGCCGCTGGAGGAGCGGTGGTCGCAGCCGCAGCGGCACCCGCGGATGGGAATGGGCCTGCCCAGGTCCCGGCCGCACCAGCGGGAGGTGCCGCGGCCCCCGCGCTCGCTCAGGTCATGCCGTTCTCCTTGCCCTATGCGCCCGGAGCTGCCTGGCTACCGCAGTATGACGGGAAACTGGATGCCCTACAGGCCTTCCGGAAAAAGCTTAACCCGTTGCTAGAGCTGTACCCCCTGACTGATAAGCAACGTGCAGCGATAGTGCTAGGCCAGTTAACCGGTGCGGCAGAGCAGGAAGCGGAGACCTGTAGCCACCATCTTTGAGAAGCTACAGACTGCCTTCGAGACCCGGACTGAAGCGGAGCTGAGGATGCAGTTTTACCAGTGCCGGCAATGAGCTGGGGATAGCATTCGGGACTATCCTCTACGTCTGCAGACCGCCCTCCGCACGCTGAAGCGGGTGAATCCTATTAATGAGACGGATAGCAACAAGATGTTAGTGGAGCAATTTGCGCAGGGGATGAGGTCCCCTGAGGATCGTAAACAACTCCGGCTGTGGGCCCTGGAACACCCTGATGTGGACTTTGCTGTGTTAAAGGAGCGGGCCATTAAAGCACTACAACCCCCAGCTGCCGAAGTTCTGGAACCCGCCCCATGGCCCGTCGAGACGGCTCCCGTTGTGGCGGCCTCAGCCAAACCAACCTCTTCAATACCTGGAGCCCCGAGCAGCAGAGTGGAAGAACTGGCAGCCCAGGTCCGTCGCATGGACGGAGACCTTGCCAAGATCCTTGCTGCACTCCAACCTCTGACCAGATCTCAGCCTCCAGCACAGATACAACTTGCTGACAATCCCGAGGACGTTCCCTGGATGCAGCGGAGAAGTGCTAACAATCCGCGGAGCAGACCCCCAATCTGCTACAAGTGCCGTAAGCCGGGTCATTACTTCCGACAGTGCCCGTTAAACGAGCAACCCCTGGGGCCCCGGGCCAATCCTCAGGAGTAGAACATCGTGGCCCCCCGGACTGGCGAGACCGATACATCGGGGCCCGCCCCATCATCCCCGTGGCTGTGGACGGCATACCAGTGATGGCTCTCTTGGACACTGGATCACAGGTAACTACCATACCGTACACGTTGTACCAGCGGTATTGGGCCATAGACGAGCTGGCGCCCCCAGACAATAGTATAACATTGATTGCCGCTAATGGACTTCCATTGACCCAGGTGGGGTATAAACAAGTGGCTATGACAGTGGGGCAAGCTGAACTGCAACACCAGGGTATGATTGTGATCATGAATGAGCCCAGTGATCATAACCCGAAAATTGTGCTGGGAACCAATGTGATGGAGCACTGCATGGCTGATGTGTTAACCCTATTACAGCAGCTGGCCGCCACAGCGGCAGGGAGCCGGCAGAAGGCTGTGCAGCGTGAGATCCGAGCCCTGATGTACCGCCAGCATGTAAGCTCAACAGGAGGGGAGATTGGTGGAGTGAGAGTGATGGATGTTGCTCCGTTGACTGTGCCCCCTAGGAGTGAGATGATGATCTGGTGTAGGGCAGCAGTAGGGCCTCAGGGGCGTGACTACCCTGCGATGATGGAGCCCATGCCTTCCGAGCACTGGCCCACTGTAATGGCCGCTCGAGGGGTGGTGGATGTGAAGAAAGGGAGAGTGCCTGTGAGAGTGTTGAACTGTGGAGAGGAAGAGGTCAGGCTTCCCCGGTATGCCACCATTGCTAAGCTGCTCACCCTGGACCCTCACACTATCCATGAAGCCAGTCCATCCACACTCCTACCTACCACCAGCACTTCCCCACCCCAGGGGGAAACAAAGGAGTGGCATCAACAGCTACATGTAGGCACTGATGATACCCCTACACATCACAGAGCAGGGGTATACAGGGTGGTGCAGGAGTACGAACAGGTTTTCAGTAAGCACCCCCTAGACTTTGGGCAGATCAAGGGGGTCCAACACCACATTCCCACCGGTGAACATCCCCCTATCAAAGAGAGGTATAGACCTATTCCCCCTGCACATTACCAGTGTGCCAAAGATATGTTGAGGAATATGAAGGAGGCAGGGGTTATTCGGGACAGCTGTAGTCCCTGGGCCGCTCCATTGGTACTGGTCAAGAAGAAGGATGGTACCATGCGGATGTGTGTGGACTACCGGAAGATCAACCAGATAACCCATAAAGATGCCTATCCATTACCTCGTATTGAAGAGTCTTTGGCTGCACTGAGAACTGCAAACTACTTCTCGACCCTTGACCTCACCAGCGGATACTGGCAAGTGGCCGTGGCCCCAGAGGACCGGGAGAAGACCGCCTTCACCACCCCGATGGGGCTCTGCGAATTTAATAGCATGCCGTTTGGGCTGTGCAATGCCCCCGGAACCTTCCAACGGCTGATGGAGTGCTGGCTGGGACATTTAAACTTCGAGACCGTCCTGTTGTACTTGGATGATGTGATTGTTTATTCCCAGACGTATGAAGCCCATCTGGAGCACCTGGCCGAGGTGTTCGCATCCCTTGCCAAGTACGGGATGAAATTGAAGCCCTCTAAATGCCACCTGCTGAAACCCAGGGTGCAGTATCTAGGACATGTGGTGAGTGCGGATGGTGTCGCCCCCGACCCTGAGAAGATTACTGCCATCCAGAGCTGGCCGAGACCAACTACAGTGAGGGAAGTAAGGCAGTTTCTGGGTCTGGTGGGGTACTATCGGCGCTTTATAAAGGGGTACACGAAGATGGCTGCCCCCATGCAAGACCTCCTCGTGGGACAGACCAAAGGTGGTAGACCCATTGGAGCTCCACTGTCGTGGGAGAACAAGCATGAGGAGTCCTTTTGCCAGTTGAAGGCGGCCTTGACCGGAGAAGAGGTCCTGGCGTACCCTGATTATGGGCGCCCGTTCATCCTCCACACGGACGCCAGTAACGTGGGGCTAGGAGCGGTCCTATCCCAGGTCCAGGACGGAAAGGAGAAGGTGATTGCCTACGCTAGCCGATAACTCCGGCCGACCGAAAGGAACCCTGAGAACTACAGCTCCTTCAAGCTCGAGCTATTGGCGTTGGTGTGGGCTATCACGGAGCGGTTCCGCCACTACTTGGCGGCAGCAACATTCACCGCGTTTACGGACAACAATCCGCTGACGCACCTGAACACGGCCAAGTTGGGCGCACTGGAGCAGCGGTGGGTAGCCCGGCTAGCCAACTATGATTTCACCATAAAGTACCAAGCCGGTCGTGTCAACATAAACGCTGATGCACTCTCCCGAATGCCCCATTTGTCAGAAGAGGGGTGCGAGGATGACGACCTCGAGGAGATCGAGTTGCCTGCGTTTCACCAGCCGCCTACTGAGAGGGTACAAGTACATCAGCAACGAGTGGATCTGGACCCACGGCCCAGTCAAGAGTGGCAGGAAGCTCAGGACCAAGCGCCGGCTGTTCGCCTTGTCAAGACCCTGGTGGAACAAGGTGCTACGGGAATAGACCCTGCCGCTCCGGCCGAAGCCCAACGCTTGTGGAAAGAACGGAAACGGCTTTACCTACACCAAGAGAGGCTGTACCGTGAGCTGATCAACCCGAAGACCCATGAGAAAATATGCCAGTTGGTCATTCCTCAAGCTGACGTCACTACTGTCCTGCGGGCATATCATGATGGTGCTGGCCACTTCGGGTGGAAGAAGCTGGAGATGCTGTTGAGGGAGCAGTTCTATTGGAGTGGGATGCGTGAATCGGTGGAAGCCTGGTGCCGAGAGTGCGGTCCTTGTACGCTGAGGAGGAAGGACGAGACTAGCCAGAGGGCACCCTTACATCCAATAGTCACCCATCAGCCGCTGGAGTTGGTCGCACTAGACCATGTCAAGCTCGCCCCTAGCCGAAGTGGGTACACCTACGCATTGACCATTGTAGACCACTACTCAAGATTTATGGTGGTAGTCCCCGTTAAGAACCTGACTGGTCGAACTGCTGCTCGAGCGTTCCAGGCTTATTTTTGCCGACCCCATGGGTACCCCGAAAAGGTGCTGACTGACCAAGGCCCGGCCTTTGAAGCAGAGGTGTTCCACGAATTCTGCCAGTTGTACGGCTGCAAGAAAATCCGGACCACTCTGTACCACGCCCAAACCAACGGCATGTGCGAGAAAATGAACCACCTGGTCCTGGGGCTTCTCAAGACGCTACCGCTGGAGGAACGGAACCTGTGGCCGGAAAAGTTACCCGACTTGGTCGACATGTACAATAATATCCCCTCTAGCTCGACGAAGTGCACCCCGGCGTATCTGATGAGGGCTCGGCCTGGCCGCCTGCCGGTGGATCTGGAGATGGGGTTGGAGGCCCCAGAAGCCCTCCCTTCGACGGCGGAGTGGGAAAGTCGGAGGAGAGCACAATACTGGCAAATCCAGGAGTATGTGGAGAAAAACCTCAGTCGAAGTCGAGAACAGCAGGAGCACCGGTTCAATCAGAAGGCGTCCGCGGGTCCTTTCCAGCCAGGAGATGTAGTGCTGAAACGGAAGAGGAAGGCCCACAAGCTGGACGATCAGTGGGAGCAAGTCCCTTACGTCATACAACCCACAGAATGGGGAGATGGGAAGGCCTACCAGATCAGTCGTGACCAGGGAGGCACCCTGGCCACAGTGTCCCGGGATCATCTAAAAAGGTGCCCCCCAGCGTTGGAGGCAGAGGCTGAAGTACCGGTTCCTCCACCAGCAGAGAAGGCAGCAGAGGTAATCCACACTGTAATGGGTGACTTCCCAGCAAACTGGCCTACACAGAACGGCGCGGTGATTCTTCCAGTGATACTGTTCCCCCAACCTGTGGATGAAGAAGTAGTGGAAGTGGTTAACCGTGAGCCAGAACCAGTGCCAGTGCCCAGGGATGAATCTGTACTCAGCTCCCCTGCACCTCCGCCTGCTCCACACTATAGCAGGGAGGAGGAACCGACTGTTTCCTCTACCCCACTGTCTAGCACCACTGACACCGGGCCCCGAAGGTCCACCCGTTCCAACCTAGGTAGACCTCCACTTAGGTACAGGGAGACCGTTCTGTGAATAAAAGGGGTCAGGGAATGTACAGAGTGGTTGTTGTGTTTGTTTAAAAGTTGGAAAGAATGATAAGAAATGATTACCGAAGTTTCACCTGATTACCGTGATTTGCAACTGGCTGGAGCCGGCACCGTTGTCCCCGTGGGGACCGTTTAAAAAGTTTTGCATGGAGGACTATCCATGGACAAGCCCGTGAACTTGCAGGGCAACCACAAACGTTAGTGGCTTGTAAATAAGTTGTTTGCCGTTACCGTTTCCGCAATGCCGCCTCCGGAGAGGCAGGTTGGAGGGAGGGCCCTGAGCAGAGCAGGCTGGGGCCCAGCCACCAAAGGAACCGGTGGCTACCCTCTGGAGGGAAGGACAGATCCCGCTCGGGTAACTTGTGCTGGACTGTGGGTCAAGGGGTGCTGCCTGGGCTTTAGGGGCAGCATCAGGGCCAGGTTGCTTGGGTGGGAGAGAGCGGAAACCGTAACCGTAAACCGTTATGCAACGTTAAAAGAAATGTGCCTCCCGTCTTGGGAAGAGTTATTATTAAAAATGTAAATATGTTATATTACTATGTTATCTTTTTCAGAAAAATAAAACCGGTGTTGGACGGCAGCCCGCGGACGGTCTGCATTTTGCTAAGGGGGAATGTGTCGCCCTGGGCAAGCCAGGGGACACAGGTCGCACACCACCACACCCTACATCCCAGCTAGGAACACCACAGCTAACCAAAAATCCTTGTTGCCTTCCTCCAGAGGCTGATGATTCACACCAGGGGGTGGGCCAGGCGGTTGGCTCCGCCCACCGAGGAGGACACAGCTCTGGAGGCGGGAGAAACCAGGCAGTTTAGTTAGGGGAGTGAAGGAGTAAACAGCTAAGATGAGCTAAGGAAGTGAAAGTAGAAGCAAGGAAAAGTGGTAAAGGAGGAAAGCAAGTGAGGCGACAGGAAAGAAAGAAAGCCTGAAGGGTCCAGCTGTGTGCAGGACAGGTCAGCAAGGTCAGCAACGGCGGTGACTGTCTGGAGGGGGACCGTTTGGAAGTTCCTGGAAGGACCCCGTTGGCTGTGTGCCCGGCGGTCTGGAGCAGTGTTCCGAAGGACAGTCAGCACCAGGGCAGGGGCCTCTCGGACCCCGGCAAGGCTTGGAGTCGCCATAATTTGCCGAATCCGTCAGTGAAGGGGACGTAGATCCCCCAACAACCAAGTCCCGATTGAAGGCAACAGCCAAGCCAGTGTAGAAGAGACGCCGCCACCGCCAAGGCACCCGTTTCTTAGGGCCAGCGCCTGCGGGCAAAGAGTAGAGCTCCTCCGGTCCAGCTTGAAGCCAGGGAGCGGGTTACCGGTGGGGACCCATCGCAACCAACAAGTACACAAAGGTGCAAGGAAGAGGGACATCACCGTCACCTACTGGGAGAGCAAGTGCAGCCGTCCGTGGGACCGTCTATCCAGCCGTTTGGTTTACCGTAAAAACTGTGTCAACGTCTCAGGCTGAGTGAGTACCACAGTGCCGCAAGGCACAGCGCTGCCCCCGCGTCCCTGCGCCCACCAGGCCCTGCACCTCCCTCACCATCACCGGGCCCCGGGATCACCAACCCCTACCCACGGAGGGGCAACGCAACACCTGGCTGCTCCGCATCACCATCCCCGGGATCCCCATACTGAGCAGCGGTGGTGAAATCACCACAACCGTGGGTGGCGTCACGGACAATAAATACTTCCCACACCCAACAAACCCCTTTCACTCACGGGCGAGGAGTGCCGCTCGAGAAACCCCCGGGATCCGGCCCACCGCTCGAGCCACCACTGAGCAGCAGCCGCTGGACCCGAGCAGAAGGGGTGAGCGTAGTGTGCTGACACCCTCCTCCCCGCCTGCGACATTAGCACATTGGCACTTTAACTGCATTAGTCAGAAAATTCTTCTTGAAGCAACTTTGCATGACATTTTTTGATCATATATGTTCAATATAGGTGGTAATTAATTATTTATTTGTCTAATTTTAAGAATTCCCATGAAATTTATATATACGGGATTATTATGGAATAATGAAATTTGATGCTCTGTCCATGACCCTTAATATTGTATTCATCATCTAGCACTTTCCCTTGCTGTCTTTCTAGTTTATTTTTTGTATGATTTTAATTCATATTTCAATAAAAATTGATTTTAATATTCTCATATTGTCACTTCTTTTTTAAACATGTATACATGTTCAAGGTTGTTGTTCACTTTGTTTTACTAGCTAGTATTAAGCCAGAGATTCTTAATGTCAGGCAAGTTTGACCCGGCCATTAAGAATCTCCAATAAAGGGTTAAAAAAACACCACACAGAGAAAAAAATACTTTAATAGAAATAAATACACAGACACATTAGTGACTCCATGTTTATTACTCCCTATCAGCCCTCCACGATCCATGGTCTTCTGTCTTCTTTCTCCTTCAGCCCATGCAGCTCTGCTAAACAGCAGCGCTGCATGGGAGGAAGATGCTGCTGCTTCCCGTGTAGTCTTTTCACTCCGTGAGTGAGCTGAGGCTGCTGGCTGTCAGCGGTGACGTCAGGCGCATTGCTATAGCAAGGGTGATCTCCGTTATTGATCGGCTGTGGCAGGCGGTCAATAACGGAACGGGTAAGCAGAACGGGGAGCTGACCATGTGCCAGAGCATCTCGCCGGTACACGGGGATGCACAAATGAGCACCGCGTACCGGACAGATGCACTGACAGGACCTAGCAATGACGTCTAGCCATGTGACCAGTCTGTAGCCAATGAGATAATAGATACGTGACTGGTCACATGCTTTTTTGACGTCACGGAAGGTCCTATCATCAGTACTGGTTACTGGGAGAATGCAGCGATTATCGGAAGGAAATGCGGCGGGAGACAGAGTGCAGGATGCATCGCGGGGACAGGTAAGTGTTATGGCAATGTTTATTAACTGTATGTGTACATTTATAATGTGTTTTTATGTGTTTGTGATTGCCTCCCATTGTTTTCAATAAGGTTCGAGAGGTTTGTCGAGCGGCTCGCCGAACCGAACTCGAACGCGGCCTCCGTTCGACGAACCGAACCGAACGTGAGCCTCTAGAGGCTGGCTCATCTCTATCAGCCAGTGCACCATCAGGCAAATGTAGTGAGCCAGGCCACAAACACTTGTCTACATCTTGGTTGTTAATTGGATCTTCCCAGTAGCTGCATTGGTGAGGGCACGGGTGATGTTATGGGACATGTGCTGATGTAAGGTGGGGACAGCACACCAGTAAAAATAGTGCAGGCTGGGTAACAAGTACCAAGGGAAGGCTGCCGCAATGAGGTTGCAGAAAGCCTCAGTGTCCACAAGCCTAAACGGTAACATTTCCAGGCCAAGCAGTCTGAAAATGTGCCCGTTTAGTGTTTGGGCCTGAGGATGGGTGGGTGGCTGGTTATTTACGTTTGAGTTCCATGGTATGGTGTAAGCACAGCTGGACACTGCAGTGGAACAAAGAATCAGTTGCTGATGGTGCTTGCAAATGTGCAACAACAGGTGCAGGGTGGGATGAATCAGCGCCTGCAACCTGGACAGGGGATTGGCAAGCATACAGCACAGGCAAAGAGGCAGTGGTGTCACCTGAAGACACTGATTGTAGACCAAGGTGTTGGGCCCACCTAGTTGGGTGCTTTGATGACTTGTACTTGACCATGCTAGTGGTGGACAGGCTGATAGTGAACAGGCCCCTGCTGATCTTGGTACGGAACAGGTTGCAAATTACCATTCTTTTATTGGCCCCATTTTCTTTAAAAAAAAACACCAGACTGGGGAAAACCTAGCCCTTGGCCTCAGAACTTGCTGCATCAGTGTGCTCTGGGGAACAGTTACCCCCCTTCTCCCTCAGGTCGTCGCACTGTTTCTGATGGCCTTCTCTAAATTTAGTGAGGGCAACCTGATTGCCCTCTAATAATTGATTGATTGAGCCACCTAATGTCCGTCTAAATATTGATTGAGGCCCGCCAGATGGCCCTCTTAAAATTGATTGAGGGCTGCGTGATGGCCCTCTAAAATTGATTGAGGGTCACATGATAGCCTTCTGATGATTCCCGCCTGCCGGCCCTGTAAAAAATATGAGTGAGTGTTCTGTCCCAGACATGTCCCGCCCCAGCAGCGGTCGAACCACTCGGATCCGGATGTCGGGGGCTCAGGGTCACTCCGAAATGTGATGGGGGGTTATTTACAGGGGAGTTAGGTAGTTTGTGATGTCACCCGTGGTGTGCGGTAATAGGGAGTACCGCCGCTGCCGCTGAAAGTACCCGGGGTGATGGAGTGGGGCAGCCAGATGATGTTACCCTCCACGGGTAGGGAAAGGCCCCGGGACCCTGAATAGTGGGATGGATTGCAGGGGGAGCGCAGACTCGCTGGTAGCAGGGGTTAAGCAGGTACTCACTCAGAAGGAAAGCAGATGCTGACAACGTGGTAAAACAAGTCTCCTGGTGCCGCTGCCCTCTTGGGGAGCTCGTCTGGGTTCTGTCCCCTGCAGCACTGCCTGATGGTCTGATCCTGCCTCCGTGCACAGAATTTAGAAGTGTCCAAGTGGCCTGTAAGCTTGAAGCTGTCAGGGCCCCGCTCCCTACTATGGGTAGCAGAGGAGCTTGCTCTCAGGAACGCATGCTTGGGATTTCAGTGGGCTGCTTTGTTTGGAAAGCCCTATCCCCCTCGTTGCGCTAGTGCCCCCGATCTCTGAGCTTCGGGAGAACAATCCGTAAAAGGCTCTGTCCTCCGCAGGTTAATTGCCGGGTTGCTTGAAGCCTCTCCCTGACCTAGGGTCCAGTACTCCTACGTGCTTTTGGCCCCAGACCGGCTATTGGACTGCAGCTGCCGATCGTCCTCTGTGACTAGCCAGGCAACCAGTCCCAATATACCGCAACCAGGTCTCCGACTCCTCCGGGTCCAGACCACCGTCTGCAACCCAATCTGCTTCACCCCTGGGAGCTCTAAGTCCCAGCTTCCTTGAGCTCCTCACTGCTCGAGGGGTACCACTCAACTGCTCACTTGTCACCTCCCACCTCCCTGCCTGACCCCTAGTTGGGCGGCCCTATTCCAGCTTAGCAGCCCACTGGTGTGCCTGACAGGGTGTGGTGCGAGGTGGGATTTGAATTTGTGGATGCTGGTGGAGGCAGTACTGCAAGTTGGGAACCCAGAACCATGGGGGGTTTGAGTCCTGCACTGGGAGATAAAGAGCGTGCAGTACCCTGTGACGACCTGACTAGTCCAGGGACGTCACATTCCCCCTTGGTTAAACGTAGCTCATCCCCGAGC